>NC_048220.1:44837041-44875435 GCF_002007445.2 Ailuropoda melanoleuca
CCAAGTTTCCTCTAGGCTGTGCATCTTTAGTTTCCTAGATACTCTCATTTGGACACACTGCATCTATCAAGAAAGTACCATATAGTAGACAAAGCATAGGCCTTGGAGTCAAACAAGGGCTCCAATTTAGGCTCTGTCACTATATTAACCTCAGAACCTCAGCATTTAAAAAGGTCTCTCATATCCATCTTGTCTCTCAGTTCTGCCTCCTCTGTAAATCTGGGACTTCACCCTTGTCTGACAACTTCCAGCTCTAGGACCAAGGACAGAACTTTGCCAGGGGTGATGGTTCATTTTATGTGTCAACTTGATTGGGACATGGATGCTGAGATATTTGGCCAAATATTATTTTGGCTGTTTCTGTGAAGGTGATTTTGGAAGGGATTAATGTTTAAATCTGTAGACTGAGCAAAGCAGATTGGCCTCCCCAGTGTGGGTGGGCCTTATCCAATCAGTTGAAGGGACGAATAGACAAAAAGACAGACCCTCCCCCAAGTAAGAGAGAATTATTCTTGAATTACTGCCTTTGGGCTGGGACATGGGCTTTTTTCCTGCCTTCAGACTCCAACTGAATCATTGGCTCTTCTGGGTGTCAAGCCTGCTAGCCTGCAGACTGGAACTATACCATTGTCTCTTTTGGTTCTCAGGCTTCAGACTCTGATGAAACTCAATCATTAATTCTCTGGGTCTCTGACTTATGCTGCAGATCATGAGACTTGTCGTTTCCATAGTCACTTAGCTCAATTTCTTATAATAAATCTATCTACCGATCTATCTATCTACCTTTCTACCTAGTAAAATCTTATTGGTTTTGTTACTCTGGAGAACCCTGACAGCTGATACACCAGGGAAGGTTGGATTCTACATTGACGGAGAATTATCAATCAATACACTAAAACAGGGATCAGCAAACAATGACCACTGACTGTTTTTAAATAGAGTTTTACTGGAACATAACCATGCCATTATATGTATGTATGGCTTACAGCTGCTTTCACATTGCATTGGGAGAGGTGAATAGCTTTGGCAGAAACCATCCATTCTGCAAAGCCTAAAATATTTATTATCTGGCTTTTTCTAGAAAAAAAATGTTGCTGACCTCTGCTCTACATTATGGTTGTTTGGTCTACCTTGCCCATTCATGTTCCTTTTCTCCTTTTTGGCTTGCTTCTTTTCTTTATTGTCCATCTCTAAAATGTGGGCATGTCCATTTCTGAACTTGGAGCCTTTGGTTCCAATCTGGTTTCTGGCATGCCACCTAGGAATCACTGCATTAGAGAAGATGAACTATTTCTAGAACCATCTGCTTAGTGGTCTAGAATTCCTAGTTCTACCACTATCAACTATAGCTCAAAATAGGAGGAAACACACTTCCAGTCAGCTGACAGATTTAGGTGAGCTGTATTCCACACTGAAAAAAGTGTGGAGGTCCCTTAAAAAGTTAAAAATTGAGCTACCCTGTGATCCAGCAATTGCACTACTGGGTATTTACCCCAAAGATACAGATTTAGTGAAGAGAAGGGCCATATGCACCCCAATGTTCATAGCAGCATTGTCCACAATAGCCAAATTGTGGAAGGAGCTGAGATGCCCTTCAACAGATGACTGGATTAAGAAGATGTGGTCCATATATACGATGGAATATTACTCAGCCATCAAAAAGAACAATTTCACAACATTTGCGGCAACATGGATGGGACTGGGGGAGATAATGCAAAGCGAAATAAGTCAAGCAGAGAAAGACAATTACCATATGGTTTCACTTATTTACGGAAAATAAGAAGTAGGAAGATCGGTAGGAGAAGAAAGGGAAGAAGAAGGGGTAAGAAGGGGGAATGAACCATGAGAGACTATGGACTCTGGGAAACAAACTGAGGGCTTTAGAGGGGAGGGGGGTGGGGGATCGGGATAGGCTGGTGATGGGTATTAAGGAGGGCACGGATTGCATGGTGCACTGGGTGTTATACGCAAGTAATGAATCATGGAACTTTACATCAAAAACTTGGGAGGTACTGTATGGTGACTAACATAACATAATAAAAAATTATTATATATGAAAAAAGAACTTCTCAATGACCCTGGCACCTACAGGCATCAGTGTCCTCTGAATTTTGGCAACCCTACCCAGAGAGCCTTGAAAATGGCTCAGGAGTAATCTGCATTATTTAATTCACACGTGATTCTGTTCTGAGGCAGGAGAATGGATTAGACCTGTGTTTTCCAAAACGTAGTATGGTTTGGATCTAACAAACAGCATATAAGATAATTTTAGATGATATGTGGATCAACATTCTTTATTTTAATATTAATATCCTAATTTAATTATTGAAGAAATACTCCAGTTTTAATGTGTGTTAGAAAAAAAGTATAACTAGCCCATCTAAGCTCCAGTTTTATGGTTATTATTGCCTAGAATGGGGCTAAATAAAAGCAAATCAATATACAATTGATTCAAGGAAAATAGTAAATAAATAGAGTTACAGGTATTATGCAGAAATGGCAAAAATCATCAAGGAGGAGCACAGATGAGGGAGGCTGGAGGAATACTGGACTCAGCCAGAGGGCTCCTGCCCTTGCCTCTGGCTCCTGTGACCTTGGTAAGAATCTCAACGTAATTTAGGTCTTTGAGGTCTCTTTCTTCGGCGCTGGTTGGAGAGACGGGAGAGATTCGCCTGGCTACTGTGATTTCCGGGTGTTTGGTGCCGAGGCCCTGCCGCTGACCTGGGTAATGAAGAGCTCATCTCCCTGGCAGCGCAGGCAGCTTCTCATCCGCGGTGCGGCGAGCGGTGCGCAGCCGCTGATGAAGATCGAACGGCCAGGCTGCTGTGTTATTAATGCCGACGCCGGGGCTGTGCGCCTAGGCAAGTGGAACAAAGTGAGATGCCCTTCACTGAAGCCCAGGAGGACAATGAAAGCCCGCATGCCGCTTGGACGGGCGCCAGAATGGGGCCTGTTGTCAGAGTCAAGAAATTGATCAGAGGAGATCTCCTAGCAAGGACTGAAGAGGAAAAGAAAGAAGGACACGCATTGCTCAAGCGATAGCAAATGACAACTTTGTCGCTTGCTCTAGGATGCACTTAGACCCCTACTTCTCAAGCAGATTTAGGATGCAGAGGCCTGAAAGGAGGGGCGGACAGGGATGGGTGAGTGCCTGCAGTTCTCTCGCCGCAGCTCGCCCTTCCTCCTGCGCCAAAGGCCTGCTTGCGTTCTAGAGTCTGAAGCAAGGGCTCTGGGGACATTTCTGTGCAGATGTAGACTTCTGAACCAGGGACGTGCTGCCAACAGAGGATGGAAGTCTGAAGACCACTGACAGGGTAAAATGACAGCTGGTGCAAAGTTTGCCAGTTTAAAGGGGGGTAGGGCAGGTCACATAATTTGAAGTGGCCAGTCCTGTGTGGAAGTAGGAAGTGGCAGAGGTCATGGCATCTGGGGGCCCCATGCCCCATTGAAATGGAGTAGGCACTGCTTGGCACCAGCCTATTGTTTTTTTCTTTCTTTTTATTATGTTTTTAATTTTGATTCCATTATAGTTAATATACAGTGTTATACTAGTTTCAGGTGTATAATATTGTGATTCAACACTTTCTTTTCTTTTTTTTTTAAAGATTTTATTTCTTTATTTGACAGAGAGAGAGAGACAGCCAGCGAGAGGGGGAACACAAGCAGGGGGAGTAGGAGAGGAAGAAGCAGGCTCCCAGCGGAGGAGCCCGATGTGGGGCTCGATCCCAGGATCCTGGGATCACTCCCTGAGCCAAAGGCAGATGCTTAAGGACTGAGCCACCCAGGTGCCCCTGATTCAACACTTTCATACATTACCTAGGTCTCATAGCAACAAGTGCACTCCTTAAACCCTATCACTCATCTAGCCCATTCTCCCACCCACCTTCCCTCTGGTAACTATCAATTTGTTCCCTGTAACCGAGGTAACCATCCATTTGTTCTCTATAGTTGTTCTTTGTAGTTAACCAGTCTGTTTCTTGGTTTGTCTCTCTCTCTTTTTCCCCCTCTGTTTGTTTGTTTTGTTTCCTAAATCCCACCTATGAGTGAAATCATACTGTATTCGTCTTTCTCTGACTGACATATTTTGCTTAGCATTATACTTTCTAGCTCTGTCCATATCATTGCAAATGGCAAGATTTCACTCTTTTTTTATGACTGAATGATATTCCATATATCTATATATATTACCTAGCCTCTATCATATTATTCATACACACACGTACACACACATATACCATATCTTCTTTATCCATTCATCTATCGATGAATNATATTTTGCTTAGCATTATACTTTCTAGCTCTGTCCATATCATTGCAAATGGCAAGATTTCACTCTTTTTTTATGACTGAATGATATTCCATATATCTATATATATTACCTAGCCTCTATCATATTATTCATACACACACGTACACACACACATATACCATATCTTCTTTATCCATTCATCTATCAATGAACACTTGGGCTGCTTCTGTGTCTTGGCTGTTGTAAATAATACCAGCCCATTGTTTTGATGAGGGAATCCAGGCCCTTGTTCCTAGATCTCCTGAGGTTTCAAGAGAAGCTATATTAAAAATACGTAAACTCTCCCAATAAAAAAGCTATTTTTTAGAAGAGGAAAGAGAAAGAAAACACCAAGCTTATGAAACAAAACATGTCCATGGCCTGGTTATGGCCTGTTGGCCTCTGTGGTGAACGGAAGCTTGGCCCCCCAAAGATGTCTCTGTCCTAATTTCTAGTACTTGTGAATATGTTCTGTTACAAGCCAAAGGAGAATTAAGGTTGCCAATAGAATTAAATTGCTAATCAGCTGACTTTGAGGTGAGGAGATTATCTTGGACTATCGTGGTGGATCAAATGTCATCACAGGGATCCTTCAAAGTGGAAGAAGGAAGGCAGAAGAGCTGGTGTTAAAGTGATAGGTGTGAGAAAGAATCAGTGCAATGTTGTTGGTTTTGAGGATGGAAGGAGGCCAGGGGCCAAGGAACGTGTTTGGCCTCTGGAAGTTAGAAAGGGCAGATCTGAGACACTGAGCTCTGTCCTGGGGGTGGTTTTGGAGCAATGATACACAGGATCTCTAGGTCAGTTGTAATTAGCTTATTGTGGTGGAGATCCCTCAGTGCTCACTAATATCTGTAAGATTGGCTGTATTTCTCAGCTTCCCTTGCAGCTGGGTTGGGATCACAGGGCCAATGGAATGTGAGCACAAGTGATATAGGCTATTTCTGGGCTTGGTGCTTCAATAAATCCAAATGATCTTTGGCAACTCTCTCTCTCCACCATGGTGATGCTGGAGGCCTTACATTCTAGTCGAATTTAGCTATGAGATGGAGGAAGGCTGTCTCACCTGTATCATGGGCAAAAAATGAGCTTTCATTTTTTTGAACCCAAGTAAGATGTTAAGAATATCTGTGGCAACATTGCCTACTCATCAGTTACTAAGTCCAACCATGGACCCAACAAGATGCAGGAGTGAGTGTAGACAGATAAGTGAATTGGGAACCTAGGAGGGAGGATGTGTGGGCTGGTTCAGAGCAGGAGTGTGACCTATCAACTACTAATAGGACCTGCACATATGTAGGCGGCAAACAGAAGAACACTTTTAAACTTTTAATAGACATACATTTATTTGATGATACATTAGAAAAAAATCNTTAAGAATATCTGTGGCAACATTGCCTACTCATCAGTTACTAAGTCCAACCATGGACCCAACAAGATGCAGGAGTGAGTGTAGACAGATAAGTGAATTGGGAACCTAGGAGGGAGGATGTGTGGGCTGGTTCAGAGCAGGAGTGTGACCTATCAACTACTAATAGGACCTGAGCATATGTAGGCGGCAAACAGAAGAACACTTTCAAACTTTTAATAGACATACATTTATTTGATGATACATTAGAAAAAATTTTACCTACCGTGTATGTCTACTCTGTAATTTCACAGATATTTTTTGCTTAGAAAGAAATTAGAAGTAACCTTAAAGAAAAATATTAAGTAATAGATACGTAAACGGTGCGTGGGAATGAAATGAAACTGTGAAGGTGGCGTTTGAGTTACTGAAATTTAGGGACCCTGAAAGTAGGCCACTGGAAAACAGAGCAGGCTTGGAGTATATTTCAGAAAAGAACAGGCAGCTGTCGTGGCTTTTGCTATGGGTAAGTCACATATTTAGCTCTAGCATTTTAGGACTTAAGGGGGATCTAAAATAACCAACTTCTTGTTGCCTTTATAATGATGTCTAACTTCCTCAGGCTGCCATTCAAGACCTTCTAGATGTCTAGCATATAACAGTAACTTACCTTGCCAGTTTAATTTCCGTTGGACTCTGTCCATGACTCTACCACTTAATTCCACCCACCTTGCAAGCCACAGCTCAAATCCCATTTCCTCCATGAAGCTTTCCCTTATTGCCCCCAAATAAAAATGATCTCACACTCTTTAAAAGTCTTAGGGCAGCTATTCCTGGTAACAACCAGACACACTGTCTTGAAGTAGAATTATTTGTATAAACGTCTTCCCATTTTAAATTGTAGGCTCCTGGACAAGACTGATCTTATTCTTACAATATTTCTTTGAAACCTGCACACTTCCAGATAATTTTCAGTAACATACAATCAACATATTTGTTGTAAGTTTTTGTTGTAAAACATCTGTTTCTTATATACAATGGAATATTACTCAGCTCTCAGAAAGAATGAATTCTCAGCATTTGCTGCAACATGGGCGGCACTGGAGGAGATAATGCTAAGTGAAATAAGTCAAGCAGAGAAAGACAATTGTCATATGATTTCTCTCATCTATGGAACATAAGAGCTAGGAAGATCGGTAGGGGAAGAAAGGGATAAAGAAAGGGGGGGTAATCAGAAGGGGGAATGAAACATGAGAGACTATGGACTATGAGAAACAAACTGAGGGCCTCAGAGGGGAGGGGGTGGGGGAATGGGATAGACTGGTGATGGGTAGTAAGGAGGGCACATATTGCATGGTGCACTGGGTGTTATATGCAACTAATGGATCANACTGGGTGTTATACGCAACTAATGAATCATCGAACTTTACATCGGAAACCGGGGATGTACTGTATGGTAACTGACATAATATAATAAAAAAACATTAAAAAATATACAATGAAAAAAAAANTCGAACTTTACATCGGAAACCGGGGATGTACTGTATGGTGACTGACATAATATAATAAAAAAACATTAAAAAAATATACAATGAAAAAAAAACCAAAAAAACCCCATCTGTTTCTCAGCTTCAGAGATTTTCAAAGCACAAGCTAAGAACTGCTGGATCTAGCAGAGTGGAGCTGTCCTATGACATGAGGGTAATTTAATGAGCTTTCTGTTTGGAGAAAATTCTAGACTGTAATGAAGATATCTATTGGGAGTGTCATGAGGTTTGTGAGTACCTTGTTTATTCAAATGGTCTTGCTGGCGAAATGTGTTCAGGCAGGATGTTCAAGTCATGGTAGGTCCTGGAATAAACAGACTTCAAAATTAAATAGTAGAATTTTATTTCTCACTTAAATAATAGTCAAGGCCAGCCAGCTTTCCTCATCGTGGTTACCCAGGGATCAAGATTCCTTCTACTATGCGGTTCAGCTATTCTCTCAGCCACATGACCATCTGCATTCAGCTGGCAGAAGACAAAGGGAACATGAAGAAGCTACTCCCACTTTTCAAAAACTCTGCTCCTGGGGGTCCTGGGTGGCTCAGTTGGTTAAGCGACTGCCTTTGGCTTGGGTCATGATCCCAGGATCGGGCTCCCTGCTCAGTGGGAAACCTGCTTCTCCCTCTCCCTCTGCCTACCCGCTCCCCCTGCTTGTGCTGTCTCTCTCTCTGTCAAATATATACATAAAATCTTAAAAAAAAAAAACAAAACCCAAATTCTACTCAGGAAATCACACACGTGATTCAAACTCACTCTCTTTCTGGGTGAAAACCTGTTACGTGGTCATATCTAGATGTCAAGAGGATAGGAGATGTAAGCGCTAGGGGCTTCCTATCACAGTTTTTAATTAGGGATTGAAGATCTTGGACTCTGAGCGGATGGCTAACTCTCTGGGGCACATGGCAAAGGCCAAGCTGCTAGCTGTCTCCCAAGTTTAGACGCCACTTAATTCGATTTATAAGGAAGAGTTTGTAAAATAATAGCAACAGCAGAGGAAACACAGTGGAATATGATAACCTGAGAAATTGGTAGAACATAAACAAAGCCCATCTGGGTCCCTCAATTACTGTCTTCATCTTTTTAGTAGATGAAGAAAGGCCTCGCATAGGGACTGCAGCCCAAGCGTGTTGAATTCTGGAGTGGGTGAGCATGGTGGAGTGTGGCTTTTCTCACCTGTGTGCTTCTCAGAAGAGTCATTTTGGGGTTTTGGCCAAGTGGAGGAGTACATTTGCCAGGTACTTGCATCTGACTGCTGGCCCAGCTCTGCTGTTTCTGTGGCCCCCTGGGGGTGGGAGAGAGCTCAGAGCTCTCACTGGCTTTGAGGGAGAACACTGTATTTTTTTTCATTGCATTTTCTTATTTGAACTTTGTAATAATTTGGTGTCATAGGGAATATTGCAATTTAGTAGACCAGAAAAGTGAGGTGTGGAAGTGACCTAAGACCTCACATGAGTGTGTGAGTCAGGACCACACCCTAAATCTTCTGACTATATTCAAGGCCTATTACATGACAACACAGTCTCCCCTCCGGGAAACAGGTGACTTCTGGTAAAAATGCAAAGTGGGTCAATTCCGTCCTGCAATCTACCAGGTTCTTTTTTCTATGACCTTTTGCCCTTGCAAATATCAGTTGCCTAATTTTAAGCATAACTTGCTCTGATTCCCATGTACTAACGTGTGCATCTCCTGGAGGCACTGCCATTTTTTCTTGGGCTAAATATAAAGGGATGTGACTCTATTAGTGGACATCCTGTGGGAGGATGTTTGGTGAGCATGTGGGCCCGTCCCAGCACCTAGGAAACACAAGTAAACAATCATATGCTCCATAAAGCTGGTTCTGGCTTCAGCCAGCATTGTCATAACCATCATTTCCTGCCAGAGCATAAATCACACAAGTCAAATTTTATAGCCTCAAAGGATCTTAGAAATCACCCAATCTAGCTATTTATGTTTGGGTAATAAATATATGGGTACTTGAAAAAGCAGTTACTTCCACTCCTTTGCGATCAGGGCAAGGCAATTAAAACAATAAGATGAAGTTTGTCCCTATCAGATTGGCAAAAACAAAAACATACGCAGTATTAGCAGCATGTGGGGAAATTTGACTCTCTCATACACTGCTGTATGCGTGCAGATTGGTAGCAACTTTTTGGTGGCACAGTGGCACATTTCAAAGCAAAAATTGAAACGGTAAAAAATTAAAAAGCAAAAATTTGGAAAGCAAAAAATTTTTAAAACAAAAAATTAAATTGACCCAGCAATTTCACATGCAAGAGTCCCTATACCTATGGAGGTATACAAAGTTATGTGTTCATGTGTGATCATGATTAACTGTAATCATGAAAAAATGGAGAAAATGTAAATGTATTTAAGAGGGGAAGTGTTAAATTCATCATAGAACATTAATATTGCTATATTGTGGGATATTCTAATGTAGCTATTAAAAAGAATGAATTAGAAATGTAAAATGGTACAGCTGCTTCAGAAAACACTTGATAGTTCCTTAGAAAGTTGGACAAAGAGTTACCATATGACCCAGCAGGATATAACCCAGAGAGCTGAAACGTATATTCACATAGACCCTTGAACATGAATATCACAGTAGCATTATTCCTAATAGCTGAAAAGTGAAAATATCCCAAAGGTCCATCAGCTGATGAATGGATAAGCAGAAGGTGGTATATCCATGCACGCAATGGGATATAACTCAGCCATAAAAAGGAACAGAAGCATTGATTCATGCTATAACACATATGAACTTTGAAAACATTATGCTAAGTGAAAAAAGCCAGACACAAACGGCCACATATTGTATGATTCCATTTATTTGAAATGCCCAGAATAGGCAAATCCACAGAGACAGAAAGTAGAATGTGTATTTCCAGGGATTGGAGAGAGAGAAGGAATGGGGAGTGACTATTGATGCAGGATTTCTTAGGGCAGTAATGAAAATACTCTGGAGTTAGGTAGTGCTGGTGGTTCCAAAACTTTGTGGACAGTATAGTAAAAGCCGCTGAATTATATACTTTAAAAGGATGCATTTTGTGGTATGTGAATTATTTTTAAAAACTGTGTTAGATCTATTTGTCTAAAATAGAAGGTTGTCCCTGATACACTATAGGGTTAAAGAACAAGGGGTTGAACAATATAGAGCCTACTTATATAACATAACATACTAAGACAAACTCTATCAGTTATGGTCCAACCAGAAAGATATAAAGCCCTATAAATATTTAAAAGAGAGGGCATTTCTTACAAAGGTGAAAAGCCCTTCTACATTGGAGAGACAAAGTGAAGAGAGTATTACCGGAGCCTGGTTGCTAGGTCCTTACGTGGAGGTCTGAAGCCGTGGAGGAATTGCAGCCGCTACCAGAGATGCCACTGGGAGCAGAGTGAGGGGGAGACATGCCTTGGCTTCTCTCCTCCCACCCTCCAGTCTTCTCCTTTCACCACCTCTTAGTCATTTCTACTCGGGAGCCGGGAGAAAGAGAGCCTACGAAATGTTGTAGTTCCTAAAGTACAGAATAGAGCAAAAGAGGAACAGGGAGTGGATGTGAAGCAAACAGGCTTGACCCATACAGTGTATTTCTTTTGCAACCTGGCATCCATTCTCTTCTGTCTGACACGAGGCACGTGTCATATAAAACAAAGTTCTCACTCTCATCAAGCAGAGACCCAAAGTCCCATCACTTGTCATTATCTGTTTCAAGCACATACTTTCCAGTTGATATGATCTTTCCCAAAGGTATGGATGTGGCTTCTCACAGTCTGCTGGCTTAGCAACTTAATTGTAAAGGTAAACACCACCAACACTTATCCTAAAAAACAGGAGAAAATGAAAGAAAGAAGAAAGAGCTGAATGCTGTGAACATAACAAAATATTCGCAGCTGCTAGAGTCATCATTTCTATAACTGGTCATGAGACCACAGTTGATATTTATCACAGTCAATATTTATCATTCTTCCACCACCCATCCCCAGTTGTCTTTTCCTTAGCCAGCGCTCCACCCGATCGGGGCTCTTGACCAGTTGGGGTGACGAAAATCACAATTCCTAGAGGTTCTGAGTCTTTAGCGGCCACACCTTTATTGGACTGGTGTGTTCTTCTATTGGTTTTTATTTGGAAACACTATTTTTTTTTAAAGATTTTATTTATTTATTTGACAGAGATAGAGACAGCCAGCGAGAGAGGGAACACAAGCAGGGGGAGTGGGAGAGAAAGAAGCAGGCTCATAGCAGAGTAGCCTGATGCGGGGCTCGATCCCACAACGCNCTTGGGATCACGCCCTGAGCCGAAGGCAGACGCTTAACCACTGTGCCACCCAGGCGCCCCTGGAAACACTATTAATTGTGTGAGATTATCCTCTGGGCTCCAGGGATGGCTTCTTTGCCTCCACCATGTAGTAGCAACCCAGTCTCCCCTTGGTAATTGAAATCAAACCCGTTCTGGGTCTGTTGATCCAGTGGCACACAGAAATCCAAATAGCTGGATGCCAGTCTCCCCTTCCTCTTCCCTGTGGAAGCCTTGTGGAAAACTCCAAGGTTGCAGGGACGGGAAGCAAACCTCTGGAAATGGGTATAGTAGTGAATGGGACCAGTTCTCACCCCTCAGTTCTCCAGCCCATGTGACCTGGCTACGGGAGAAAGAGCACCAGCCATTTATTACAGTTTAAAGCCTATATTGCATCCTACAGGCTAGTACCCAGCTCACCCGGTGTTGTCTCCCAGCTCACATGGTGACTGGGTCTGTACCAAGCTATTCTGTCTGGCCAGGTTCCTCTGGGCAATTGAAGGGTATGGTAAGGTCAGTGAATTAATTCCATGGGTGTGAAACCATCACTGCATTTCCTTCACTATAAAATGTATTACTTGCTCAGAATGTATGAAATACCATGTTGATAAATGAGGCATTCCCTAAATCCGTGGACATTGGCTCTGACAAATGTGCAAAGCTCATTGTACCAGGGAAGTTGGGGCAGCCTAATGCAACTGAATGTTGGCAGCTGCATCCAAGTTTCAACCAAAGAAACTGTTGGAACTGTTTTCAGCTATATGATTCAGAACAGGAAGTCTGGAATCTTAAGTGTGTCCTTATTGACAAATTCAGCTTCATCTAATGTGATTTTTTGTTCTTTGGCATTACCCTTAGAGTTTGATTGCACACTTGTTCTCCAGGACCCACTCATAAGAAGGACCAAGATCTTACTTTTCCTGTGGTGTATAAACTATCTTTCCCCAGAACACACCTTGTGATTGTGCTCCTAGAATACTGTGGGATCGGATCCCATTTCTGAGTCCAGAGGCAGTAAGAACTAGTAGGAATGGGTCTTGAGGAGACTAGTATCCCATTGCAAGAAGCTTCCTGGGGTAAGATCATTACATTACAGAGACTTTGAGTAGGGGAAAGCTTGTTTCCGCAGACAAGGGAGGATGGACTGCCTCCGTAGGACAGGGAGGTTCAGAGGGTTTTTCTGGTTCGAGGTTCTAAGTGTGTCAGCTCATCCAGATGTCCTCTTTCAAGGGTCAGGATCCCAGTCATTCTCAAATAATGCCCTGACATCAACATACAAGACATGGCTAGGTTTTGTGTTCGGCTTACAATGTGATTCTGCAACACATGCAATTAGAGTTGGAGCCAAACGTTCACCCATGTCTACCCAGTGGCTACTAGAAATAAGAGATTCTTCTAAATACATCGAAGTAGCTCGATAGTTTTTTGCCTGTGCCTGAGCTTATAGTTTTGTTTCGCAAGCTCTCTGCACCTTTGGAAGCAGTAGGCCACCTGACAGCCTACACCAGTTGAGGGTGGGAGTTACTTGATTTCCCAAAGCCTAGTCTTAACTGGCATATTATCCCAGGCAAACTTCAGGTGATAATTTAAGGAAGGTGTTGCCACTGCTTGCCACATATTCTTGCCATCTGCCAGGAGATCATCACTATATTCTTGTTCTAACAGGTAAGCAACCCAAACCAGAATTCTATTATGAGAATCTGTTTCTTAAAAGCACTCCACGAGCCACATCAATCAGGAAAACAGAAACTTCTCTACCTTTTTAAAATAGAATGAATCGATGATAAGATGAATAGACTGGACACCACTGAACTGTACACTTAGAAATGGCTCAGATGACTTTATAAGTGAATTTATTTATTTTTTTTAAAGATTTTTATGTATTTATTTATTTGACAGAGAGCCAGCCAGAGAGAGAGGGAACACAGGAAGGGGGAGTGGGAGAGGAAGAAGCAGGCTCCCAGTGGGGGAGCCTGATGTGGGGCTCGATCCCAGGACTCTGGGATCACTCCCTGAGCCGAAGGCAGACGCTTAACGAATGAGCCACCCAGGCGTCCCTAGAAGTGAACTTAATACCGGGGATTGGCTTCGTGAAATAGAAGAACAAAGGAACAAATAAAAGATGTTGAGCTCCTCCGGTGATTAATAACAGTGGGAAGCTGCTACCCTGTCTCTGCTAGAGAGAGACAAGGAGAGAAGATGGTACACCAGACCTTCAGAATCAGAGACATTCTGGGAGCTGATGATGGTGGGCCCATTACAGGGCTTACAAGCTACGGAGGAGAAGCTGTAGGAAGCAGAGGGAGGCTTCTTCCCAGCTCCTGCCCTCGGATCTCCCACCAGTGCCTTCCACTGGCAGAGCTGACAAGGTGCCCATAGATAGAGGAGCAGACGGGGGAAGGACAGACAGGCAGCTGACCTGCATGCAAACCTCTTTTTAGGCATGTGCAAATGCATAGAAAAAAGTCTGGAGGCAATATAATCCAATAACAAACCAGACCATCTCTGTCAGAGGGGTGCAGAGACTTGCTGACAGCCCCTCTCCTGGAGCCGCCCTGCCTTTGCCCAGAGCCCCCTGTTGGGGTGCCGAGAGCAGACGCCACTCTGGGCAGGGAGATTCAGTCTGCCAACAGAAGTGGGGAGCTGGCGTGGGACCCTCCTGCCAAAACGGGGCAGGCTGGACACCCTGTCTGCTGTGATGGAGCTCTGCCCTGGGAGGAGCTGAGAGCAAAGCCGGCAAGGCCCAGAGCCCAAGAGGAAGGCACCCCTGCCGAGTGGTCAGCAGGGGTTTTATGGCCGCAGAGGCTGGGAGCCGAGTGAGTGCTGGAAGGGGCGAGGGGGAAGTGGAGGGAGGAGAGGAAACAGCCCATACAGACCCACCACTGTCTGTGTGTCAAATCCCAGCCCATCTGTACTCCTCAGGAAAGGACAGGGGGAGAGGGGAGTCTGGGTCGGAGTGTAGGTGCCTCAGAATATTTGGCCCTCCTTCTGTTTGGCTGTCAGTTCCAGCATGTTCACCTCAGACTGGCAGTTGACAGTGTCTTTTACAGGCACGCAAATCAAATATTCTATTGGGTCAATGCAGAGCAGTCATTAAGTGGCCCGCCTTGGGGAATTGGATGCGTCTCTGTCATCAGGCTGGTGCTTTCCTGTCAGGCAGGAACAAGTCAGGCCACAAAGGCACGGTTATTTCATGACCCAGACGCCACCACAGGGAGTGGAGGTGCCCTTGGAAACCCCAGCCTTTGCTCTGCATAGATCAGCATTTGGACTTAATTGAATTACGTAAATACTCATTTTTTAAAAATGTCACGATGAGGCAATTGCTCAAGCAGAATACATATGTTTTTTTGTGGCTCGCTCTCCCCTGTAGTTAAGGGGTCCCGGCAAGGCAGCCCTCAGATCCTTTGCAATCTTGGGAGTACCCAGAATGGGAAAAGTGTCTGAAGAGCAGGCGGGAGTCCCCTCACTTTGACAGGCCTGTGGGATCCCTCTAGGGCTTAATTACTCTGGTGCTGGGTTCCTCTGTTGGCCAGAAGCTGAGGTGGGGACAGACAGGCCGTCTGAAGGTGAGCCTTCCCACTATGGCCCCCATTAAACGGGGAGGTGGCTGGTCCCTGGACCCCAGGAAGACCCGGGGAGCCTCCCCTAAACCCAGCGTGGTGGGCCACTGAGGCCTGCCCATCTGCCACGCTGCCTTGGTTTTCACAGAATTGGTCCATGTGCTGCTGTTCATTCCTAATTATCTGCTCCGGCCCGGCTGGCTGACGTGTTTATTCTGTGCCTGCCAGACTGGTGGAGATGGGTCTTTCATAAAGAATCACACTCCTTTCAAGTTTAGTTTTCTTTTTGCCCATCATTTGTTTTTGCAAACATTTCGGGATTAATTGAACACTCTTTCCCCTTCCAACCAAAACACATGCTCGCCTTCCCTGTGCAATATGGCAATCTTGGCATTTGAATATGTGCACTTTTTCATTTCTGAGTCCCCAGTGCTGACAAAAGATTGGTCTCAAGTAACCCCAGGCTGCTGTGGGGGAAAGAATGGTGCTTCATTTCAGATTAGCCTCTTCAGTTTCTGTCTCTGAAAAGCTCATTTTCTATAAATCTAGGTTTGGCTATCTTCAGGCTCACCTCAAGCATGCGACTGCATATCTTTTGCTCATCTTTTTAATTATAACTATGGGTTTGGAAGCTTCATAGAACATGTCATGTTTTGAGTAAGTGAAGAAGGGGAAAAGAGTCAGCTCTGGGCATCTTTAAAAGGTGTCAAGTAAAAATTGCTCTTCTCTAACAATTTTGCTATTGAGACTCCACTGGAAAAAGAGCTAGGAATTGGAATGAATTGTCTTATTTCAACTATGGCACACCCCATTAAAAAAAATGAGACAAAAACAAAAAACCATTAACTCCATTATCATCCTCTTTCTCCTTCTAGTGTTGCTTAATCCTGGCTGCTCAGGAAAATCACCTGGGGTGTTGACAATTTTACACATGTGTGGCGATCGAAATCATAGCCTCCCAGACATGGCTACGTTCTAATCCCCAGGGCCTGTTACCTTCCCTGTGATTAAAGTAAGGATCTTGAGGTGTGGAGACTGTCCTGAGTTATCCAGGTGGGCCCTATGTGGAATCCTGAGTGTCTTTCAAAGTGGAAAAGGAGGCAGAGGAAGAGATTAAGAGGGAGTTATAACTATGGAAGGAAAGAACAGAGAGGCAGTGTTGCTGGTTTTCAAGAGGAACAAAGGATTTGCTTCTAAGAGCAGGAAAAGGCAAGAAAACAGATTTTCCTTGAAGTCTGTAGAAAGGAATAGAGCTCTGCTGACAGCTTGATTTTTAGCCCGATGAGACCCATGTCAGACTTCTGACCTACAGAATTGTGAGATAAATTTGTGTTGTTTCAAGCCATTAAGTTTATGGTCATTTGTTACAGCAGCAAGAGAAAACTAATGCATCATGTAAATTCACTCTGGCCTAATCAAATCTCAATTTGGAGAGGTGAGGGCATCAGTGAGTCTCCAAAGCTCTGCAGGTGATTTTCACGTGCAGTAGGATCCATTGCCCATGAGCTGCATGTCCCCATGTCCTTACCTTTCCTTGCTCCTTGGTCCCCTGCAGTCTGGCCACTGCTCCCACCACTCAGCTGAAACTCTTCTTACACACCAGCCACTTCCTATTGACAAATCCAGTGGACACTACTCTCCCCTTACTTTATTCATCATCTGGTGAAGGAGCTGCTGAACCGGTCCCCTACATCAGCTTCCCTGACACCACTCCTCCGTTTGCCCTTTTACCTCTCTGGTCTTCCTTGTTATTCTCTTTGGCTACTGCTTTTCTTCAGCTCAGTCCTTAAGTGTTGATGCTATGAGGGTTCTGTCCTAAGGTCTCATCACTTCTCACTCTCTGTGTTGTTCCAGGAGTGTTTCCTTTATTACTCTGGCTTCTATAATGATGAATACTTAACCTAAATCTTTTGCCTAAATCTCATTTTTTACTTTCAGAACCATATATTCAACAATCTAAACTCAATATGTCCAACATCAAACTCATTTCCCCCACTCATTCCTTTTCTCTGTGTATGACATTGTTGTCCACGCAGACACTTAAGCCAAAAACCTGGGAACCATCCTTTCTCCTCCTACTCCCTCACCCTCTCCTTCCCTAAGTCTAATTAATCACATCTCTCGATCCACTCAGTATCGTCCTGGCTCAGGCTCCTTTCATGTCTCCCTAATTATCACAATGGCCAAGGCCATCTCTCAAAAATGAAAATGTCATAACTCTACAAAAAACATTTTAACACCTTCCTCATCCTTAGGAATGAACTCTGAGCCTTTCACTCCTCTTGAAGACACAGTATCACCTTGCTCCTGTTTTCCTGTCTGACATCATCTCTTCACATTCTTGGCCTCTTTATACCTGCCCACCATCTCATCAACTCTGTGCCCCAAGCATTTGGACCTGCTTCAGTTGTATAAATTTATCATGCTTCCTCTCATCCCAGACTTTGCACATGTTCATCTTTCTGCCTTAAACATACTCTTCCCCCCTCCAGGACTAGCTAAATCTTCCCCATGAATCAGCTTCGGCTTACTTGTTACCATGGACTTTTGTCATTTTGGGCTGCATTCAGTCTTTCTTTAGCAACTTCATTGCTTTCTGGATGATTAGCCCTTTTCTTCCTTTGTGTATCCTTGGTTAGATGGTAAAATGAAGTATCTGCCCCTATCACAGAACCTAAAGGAAGTTAGCTCTTTCTCTCATGGTCCCAGTATAATCAGATAGATGAGCTGGGACCTAAGCTGGTTGATCAGCTGCTTTCTTCCAGGAATTTGAGTCTTGTATAAATAGTGCCAGATGAAAGACTTCAGAGTTCCTCCATGCCCCTGGCAGGGCTCTGATGGGACTGTTCTGGCTCAGAGACGCTGCCTGGGTTCCAATTTCCCAACTCTTCAAAACTGCCTTAATTTTTCTCCATAAGTCTATTTTTCTAGCTGCTCCATTGACTCTACTTGGATTTAATAAACTTTCACTGAATTTCTTTATTTTAAAGTTAAAGTTGGTTTCTTTGTTGTTGTTTTTTTTAATCTATCAAGTCTTTTGTGGCTCCTTAACCCTCCTATCGGCTTATCCTTTTTATAGTAGTTAATACAATGTATTAAAATATCACTTTACTTTTCTGTTTGTCCTGTCAGACCATAATCTTCTTGAGAGCAGGAACAATACATTGTTCATTAATTATACATCCAGAATCAAGCACAGTGGCTTATAGATAATAAGCACTTAATAAGCAATTGAGGAATATGTGAGTGCAATTCATTCTTTGATATGAACAGAATAAATGTGGAAAAGACTCATCATCTATTGATTTCAGTGTTTCCTAAATAGGCTATTGCCACCTTTTATTTTATCATCAGAAAGTTTAATTAAGGCTTCCTCTGCCAGGTGGCAAAAACATGCAGGTAGTTGTGCACAATCTACACAATTAAAGCCCAAACCAAACAGAATCAAAACCAAACTAAAAATACCAAAACAAGGACTCCCCTTCTGGGTAGATGGAGAAGACATACTTTTCTCTGTCCCACCCTAAGAACAACAAAAAATTCTGGGAGAACATCACTGATCATTAGGGCAATTCAAATCAAAATCACAAGATATCACATCACATCTGTTAGAATGGCTATCATCAAGAAGATGGGAAATAACAAGTGTTGGCAAGGATATAGTGAAACTGGAACTCTTACACACTGTTGGTGGGATTGTAAATGGGTGTAGTCAACTACGGAAAACAGTGTGGAGGTTCCTCAAAAAGTTGAAGGTACTGTACTCCCATAATCTGTACTCCCATAATCCTTGCTGCCAAGACACTGAAACAACCTAAGTGTCCATTAATGGATGAATGAATAAAGATACTGTGAGATACACACACACACACACACACACACACACACTCTCACGGAATACAAGTCAACCATAAAAAGAAGGAAATCCTGCCATTTGCAACAACTTGGGTGGACCTTGACGGCATTACCTAAGTGAAATAAGTCAGAGAAAGACAGATACTGTATTATCTCTTTTATATGTGGAATCTAAAAAAAACCCAAACTCCTAGAAACAGAGATCAGATGTGTGGTTTCCAGGGGTGGTGGGGGACAAGAGGGAGCTGGGCTCTGAGGAAATGGGAAGGTGGCCAAAATGTACAAACTTTCTTATAAGATAAATAAGTTGTGGGGATGTACTGTACAACATGATGAATATAGTTAACCATACTGTATTGTAAAATTGAAAGTTGCTAAGAGAATAGATCTTAAAAGTTCTGATCACAAGGAAAAGAATTGTGAACATGTGAGGTGATGGATGTTAACTTCTTGTGGTGATCACTTCATAATGTCCACATATATCAAATCATTACATTGTATACCTTAAAATTACACAATGCTGTATGTCAATTATATACCAACAAAACTGGAAAAAACATAAAAATGTAACAGTATACATTAAAAATAATGTGTAATGAGTCATTAAGGAAATGCAAAACCATAATGCAACACCACAACATAGCCATCAGAATGGCCAAAATGAAAAAGTGTTGATGAGGATGTGGAGGTATTAGAATTAGGATTAGAATTCTAATACATTCTGGGGCGCCTGGTTGGCACAGCGGTTAAGCGTCTGCCTTCGGCTCAGGGCGTGATCCCGGCATTGTGGGATCGAGCCCCACATCAGGCTCCTCCACTATGAGCCTGCTTCTTCCTCTCCCACTCCCCCTGCTTGTGTTCCCTCTCTCGCTGGCTGTCTCTATCTCTGTCAAATAAATAAATAAAATCTTAAAAAAAAAAGAATTCTAATACATTCTCATACATTGCTGGTGGGAATGTAAATTGCTACAATCATTACAATGGGCAGCTTTTACTAAAACTAATCATATACATATATTAGGACTCTAAATAAATGGAGGGTTGTACCATGTTTGAGGATGGTTCTCCTCAAACATAATAAAGATGTCAGTTCTCCTCAAACTGATACACAGATTTCACACAATGTCTATCAAAAGTCCAGGAAAATATATTTGGTAGATATAGACAAAATTATTCTAAAATTAATATGGAAAGGAAAAGAAGTTAGAATAGCTAAAACAATTTTTGAAAAAAATAAAGTGGGAGGAATCAGTCTACATGATTGTAAGATTTATATAACTATGGTAACAGAGATCGTGTGGTATTGGTGGAAAGATAGACCCACAGATCATAGACCCACAGAATAGAGAACTCATAAGTAGACTCACATAAATATGCCCAACTGAATTTGATGACATTTCAGTAGTAATTTAATGAAAGAAATATAGCCTTTCCAACAATGGCATTGGATCTTGGCTATTCAGAGGCAAAAAAGAAAAAAAAAAGTCTTATCCCAAGTTCCACACGTTAATATAAAACTTATCTAAAGACATAGATAAATTAAAATGAAAGAGATGAGAAAGGTACATCATGTAAACAATAACAAAAAGAACTGGAGGGGCTTTATGAATATCAGACAAGGCAGACTTGAGAATGAGGATTATTACCAGCAGTCAAGGGTCATTATGTAATGACAGAAGTATCAATTCACCAAGAAGAAATAATTCTGAATGTGTGTTTAGGTCTCGTTGTAGATTGACAAAGTAACTGGTTGGTCCTTATTATTTTCCTTAACAGCTTTGGCATTGTTGCAGAGTCTAAAAGAATGAGTCTATCAGAAATGAGAAGTCACACTTATTGCATCCTGTGTTAGCTTCCAAAATGAACTCCTCGTTGTTTTTCAGTAATGAAACATCCCTTGGAATCATGTTTTTTTCTGCCATCATATAGGGTAGGAATCTTGAGCAAATATGGCAAATGGCTTCTGACAGGCTGACTTGTGATTTCTGACTCTAAAAGGTATGAGTGTTTGAAGCTGTAAATCAGGACTGCAGTGAGCGATCATAAATGACCTCACACTTATTGCCCTCAGTCCCAGTATACAGCATACTTTCTGCCTTCTGACTTAATGAAGAAAACAACAACAACAAAACACCTCTAGAAACCAAAGCAATGACCTTAGAAATTCTCTAAACTCCCTGCCTCCACAGCCCCCTCCTACTTGGCAGCAGACGGCCTTGATGGGTCAGGTGGTCACCTGACATGGTGCTGGGAGGAATTTCCTACGTTTCCTTCCTTCATGGGATGGAGAGGCATGACCTGATTCTGATTCCTTCTGTATTTCCTTACAAGGTAAGCGAGAGGTTACAGGCCAGTCTATTGACTGGCTTTTGACCCATCTGCCTAATGTGTCTTCATTTTATTTTATTTTTTTCCAAATGTGTCTTTAAATCACAGAATAGAATGTATGGAGGAAAATCAGTAATCAAAAAGATATTGGTAGGTTGCTGTAATAGAATGAAACCTTAAGATGAAATTACCAGAAATAAAGATCAAGTCCAATATTAATGTGTAAGAGATTAGTTTCATTGTAGTGAGCATATAGGAGGCCAGTGTAAGGAAACCCTCAGGAAACTGGCAGCAAGGTCGTTATCTGAGAGCGAAGCTAGTAAAAATCAACTTTAAATGGACAAGGACAAAGAGCACATGTGTACCCACACATACACACAAACCTACAGACTGGCCTTACTCATGACAATCAACGCAACAAGCCCAAAGTTTGTGCAAACAATAGCATGTTAAAAGATTGATGCCATGTGACCAAAGGAGTGTATTACATAAATACAAGGCTGTTTCAGTATTTGTGTATTTATTAATGTATTTCACATTAATTGATATAAATAGAAAAATCATATGATTATTTATTTTTATGAGTGTTGTAAAGGTTTTTGAGAAAATTGAACCCCCATTCTCCATTTTTTAAAAAGAGTTTTGACAAAATGAGGATCAATTGCTATTCTATTATGCAAAACCCAGCATTATGCACAACAGAGTGGAAGCATTCCTATTGAAATCGGGAACAAGGAAAGGACACACTCTCACTTGTATGATTTTTCACAGTTTGGTGGTATTCTTCAGCACAATTAGAGAAGAGAAAGAAATGAGTAGTTTAAAAGTTGAAATAGAGGACATGAAATTACAGTTATTATAGTTATTAGCGGATAGCATAACTATTTGCCTCAAAAATCCAAGGGAGAGTACATTGAAATGCTGGTACTATCAGGGAGTTCGGAACAAAGATAACTGAACAACACTCACATATGGAAACCAAGCGCTTTCACATGTGCAAACTATAATCAATTGGAACAAGAGACCCCAACAGCAAATACAAAATACACAAAATACTTATGAATAAACTTAACAAGAAATGTGCAAGATGTATAGAAAGAAAACTTTCAGTACTAGTGAAGATCACAGTAGGACACTGGAGCAAATGAACCATATATTGAATGAATAGATAGGGAATTTTATCACCATAAAGGTATTGATTCTCCTTAAGATATGCTAAAATTATAATATACTTTTAATAAAATACAAACTGGAGTTTTTTGAAACTAGGTAGGCTAATTCTAAAATTTATATGGAAAAACAAACAATCCAGGAAAGCTAGGAAAGTTCTAAAAAGGAAAAATAATGAGAGGAGACTGTTTTCTACCAGATATGGAAACATGATGTTCAAAACAGTGTGACACTGAACCTTAAATAGACTGGAATCTAAATGTATGTTGTTATTGGGACTATTTGAACATGATACATCCATGTGACAGAATTCTCTGCAGCTGTTTAAAGGAATAATGTAATTCTGTAAGAAGGAACAAAAAACATATGGCATCCTACCATTCATATAATATGAAAGAAGATAATGTATAGATTTTCGTTGAATGGCTACACAAGAGACTGATAACAGTGGAGATGGGGATCTGGAATGGGAGAGAACTTTTCACTATATGCCTTTTTTAAAAATATCTTTTGAGGGGCGCCTGGGTAGCGCAGTCGTTAAGCGTCTGCCTTCAGCTCAGGGCGTGATCCCGGCATTCCAGGATCGAGTCCCACATCGGGCTCCTCCGCTGGGAGCCTGCTTCTTCCTCTCCCACTCCCCTGCTGTGTTCCCTCTCTCGCTGGCTGTCTATCTCTGTCACATAAATAAATAAAAAATCTTAAAAAAAATATCTTTTGAAAAGAAATACCTTACCACGTGCATGCATTGCCTATTCAAATTATTAAATAATTGGAAAACTAAAATAGATGAATGGTCATCCACTTAAGAGAGAGTTTCCAAATGTGTAGCTGATGAAGGATTGAAGAATCTTCTGCTACCATCATGATAGTGGGAGAATATCTTCAGAATGTAACTTCAGAAAATTATAACCTAAGCCATTGTGTTTTCTTCTGTTTAGAGAAAGAATTAGATTTATAGGAGGTGAATAGTCTGCTTAGAGTCTAGATAAAGAGAAATTGGAGAACAAGGATTTGTCATGTTTACCCAGACCACGGGAGAAAAGCAGTATTTAGTTGACATGCATACTTAAGTACTAGGGAGGAATATTTTATATGTGTCCAGAACATTCAGTTCCTTTGGTTTAGATTCTGTGCTCAATTGAGCAAACTTTTAATTACTAATTAGGCTTCCCTAGGTTTTTACAAGAGATCCCTTTCATATTAGACACAACTACTGTCGTCACTATAGCACTGTAGACCTCACCAGAAATTTTAAAACGGCATTTTAGGTTATATATCAATCTTTCAGGTGTTAGATTTGTCTGAATCAGGCCCAAGAGCCTGAATGGCCATGACTGCTCTGAAACGGTGAAGTTTGAGAAGCAACGTCTGCCTAGGTGCCATCTTCCCCTGAGGCCAGTAGTCAGCCCATCTGTCTTTTAGACAGATGAGTCTCCTTTTTTTTTTTTTTAAGATTTCATTTTTAGAGTAACCTCTACATCCAACGTGGGGCTCGAACTCACAACCCCGAGATCAAGAGTCCCATGCTCCCCTGACTGAGCCAGCCAGGAGCCCCAGATGAGTGTTCTTTTTTGAAATGTAGTAGGCATATACAAAACAAAAAGGAGCATGCCAACAACAGCTCATATAAAAAATCCCTAGGGTGCCTGGGTGGCTTAGTTGGTTAAGTGCCCAACTCTTAATTTTGGCTTAGGTTGTGATCTTGAGGTCGTGGGATTGAGCCCAGTGTTGGGCTCTGCGCTTGAAATTTTCTCCTTCTCCCTTTGCACTTCCCACTCATGCTCAACCTCTCTCTCTCTCAAATAAACAAATCTTTTAAAAAGAGAAAAATCCTTGTGTGATCTGACTGTATGACCCAGCAAAGAAAAGAAGGCTGAAGGAGAGCTCAGTTCCACAGTTGTCATAGACATCAGATAATGAGAAATCGTCAGTTCATGGGATTCTGTGTTAATCCATTTGGAAAATCTTTCACCTTTATAATTTGAAAGGAATATGACCTAAGAGCCTTGCAAGTTCCCAGAATTTCTGATACCACAATAGAATATCATTTGCCCTATACCACACACACATAATAAGAGTCAAATTGAGATTTGAATATTGGAGAATCATTTAGGCTCACTCACAGGCTAAGTGGTTTAAATGACTTAAATGTCATACCAGCCTGGCAGCATCAATCCAGGTTTTTGTTTTTTTTTTGGCCGTAACCAAAGGACTTGGCACCTGGAATCTGAGTCAGCCCAACCCAACCAACCCTTAGTATGTCATGATTTAACTGTTGTTCTTTCAAACGCAAAGCTCCATGATATGTTGTAATTTATCATTTTGATGAAACACATGCTTCAAGGCTGACATGTGGGAGTGAGTCCCCGAGCTGGCAAGAAAATACCTACATCTCAAAGAGACTCCGAAGTTCTAGGCTTGTGGAGTACACAGTAATTCTTGTGATGTATCCCAGTTTTTTCCATGACAAAAAGTAGTTAATGCTTCTGGTAATGAGCAAAAAGGTGGAGGTTCCTATCCTCAGTATGAAGTTTCAGATAAATTAGAGTGGCAGGTTAAATTCGTGGTGATGTGGGTCCATAGTATGAGAGTATTTCACTGAACGTTCTATAGTTTTGGCAATCTGCCACAGAGGTGGATGGGGAAAAATTCAAAAAGAACAAGAATATTTTGTCCTCATGCAACCGTATTCCACAGTCTCCCTTGATCTTGTTCCCTAAAAAATTTGAGCAACACCGGTTGTGAGGAAGGAGAAAGGATCCCTAATAAAATGCTACCATTCAGGTAAGAAGTGTGGGGAGGGAATTACACAGCATCTCATGATATGTGGCTTCCCTGCAGGTCTGTGCAAGCAATGGGAGAATCTGGCTCCTTGTGACTTGATGTTCCAAGGTGGTGTGCCACAGTATAGGCACCAAGTCCAAGACTTTTCTGTCTTTCTCTTCAAGGAACAGGTCTCCTCCTGTCAGCTCTAGGCCCAAGGGACTGTTTCAGTATCAACGGTTTTTCCCTGGATACCAAAGGCAGTTCAGGTTTAAATATTGAAAATATAAGCAGATTTTCAGTGGATAACTCCAGTCCCCACATTTCCCTCATATAAAAGATCTTAAATCCCTGTCTCTGGACCAGCAGCATCTGCATCACTGGGGAACTTGTTGGAAATGCAAATTTCCAATCCTCCCACCCTCTCCCATCCAGATGTACTGAATCACAAGTTCAGGGGACAGGAGGAGGTCTTAGCAATCAGTGTCTTCACAAGTGCTGCCAGTGATACTGACAAGGGCTTGAGGTGAGGATCATTGGTATAAGAAGGGCAGCACCCAGAAGAGTGATTTGGGTTTAGTGGTTGGTTTATGTCCTCCCTGTCCTGTCCAGGCTCCTTCTCACCGGAGAGGAGAGTGCTCATGGAAACCCAACAGTGACCCATACCATCCTGCTTTGCATCTAGAATCTACCGGGTTTTCTGGGATTTCCAGGAACACGGAACAGTAAGTAGAAAATGCCGTTAGAAGTTTGCTGCTTGGCTCCCCGTGGCCTGGCTAAGGTGTAAGTGGCACCCAGGTTTTTTCACAAGTGGAGAATGGAGATGTCAGCACCCCCATGACAAGTCAGGAGTGGTGATTCGGTTTGCAGAAATGTACCGAGACCCCCAAACCAGCTGCTTTTTGCATATTTCTACCTGCAAAGCTGTCAACACAGCAGTTTTGCCAGCTCTAGTTTCACTTGAGAAAGCCAAAGCCCATTTATGTGATTCGTATCTTTTATTACCAGAACTTTACCCAATGAAATGTTTTATAATTAAAATAACAAATTTTCTGTTGTGTGTGTTTGGTGGTGGTGTGTGTGTGTGTGTGTGGTTCACCTGGTAAATACTTCAGTTGTGGTCCTTTTCCTCCTCAGTCACTCGGTTCTTGTTTTCCTTCTTCACTGCAGGCTGTGTTTATGTGGCAGCTGTTTTACGTTGAAATAAACATGCACCCCACTTTCCTCGGATAAATGTCAGGAGAACAGCGGGAGGCCTGTTTCTTCCTTTTACCTCCTCTCCCTGCTCTAAATGTGTGTGACCACTAATGACAAGTCCCATTTTGCAGAAGCCACACCTGGAAGCTAATCCGTCGTGCCCATTGCCTATAAGAGCCCAGGGATTAGGGAGGTCTCAAGTGTAAACCTTGAGTGGACCTTCCCTAGCAGCCCCGGATTCCACCCACTCCTGGTTGATGTTATCGGTGTGTTTGTGGAGTCCGTAAACAGACAGCTGAGAGGGAAGGCGACGGTGAGGAGAGGGGTGGTGAACGGGCGACTAGCAGCAACACCCCCACCATCGAGCGGTTTGTGATATGGGGGAGAAATCCCTCATACAGCTGGATCTCCCCTGCATAAAAGCATAAACTATTTGTCAGTTCTGAAGTATCCTATTTCCAGGTGGTGCTCTGGTTAGCAGATGGTTAACTGCTTAATGGAGTCTTTTTTCTTGTTATTGATGGCAGCTGATTTCAGACCTTAACCCTAAAGGCTCTGCTTTTTTCCCTGAAGTCTATGGAAGGAAGGGGGGGAAATACCAAAATCAGATACTATGTTCAGAAATTCTAATTTGGGGGTCCTGAATAACATGTTCTGATTGGAAAAGTAACCTTAAAAATTTGCGATGTGGTTCCCTCTGACTAGAGAGGGGTGAAGGGGCTCTCCTGCGTGTTCCCCGTCTTCTCTCCTGGGTAGTGCTGGGGGCCAGGTGAGGAACTGGCCTAGTGCAGTGCTTAATAAATGCCTCTTGTGTCAAGTAATTTGGGGTTTATGGATAAAATGGGCCTCTTCCTATAAACCTCTTCCAGTAGTTAAAGGGCCATCTTGAATGAATAGACCAGTCTGAGTTGGCCTTTACCTGGTTGGCAGAATTCATTCTGGTAGTGTGTGTGTGTTTATACAGAACCTCTGTGTGCTAAATAAAGGTTAACAGAACAGTGGGCAGCCTGTTCCATCCCATTATGTCATTGTCTCGTCACAAACCAGTTTAGCCTCCAAACCTTCCCGACAATACAAGCCTTTGAGGGTGGCTGTGCCACGGCTCCATTTATAGTCATTTTCCTGTACAATTTTTAGGATCCTGGTGGGAGCTGGGGTGGGTGAAACTGTAGCTGAATCACGGGGCAGAGACTGACTCAAGGTCTTGGAAAGATCCTGTGCCTCTACAGGCAGCCCTGCCATGGAAACGACCCCCTCTCAAACAAAACTTTGGGAGTTGGGCTGGGGAACTAGCAGGGAGTTGGTTGGAGGAAAGATTCATGACGGTATATGGGTTATGAAACTGAGGATATTCGTAAAGAAATGGGGGAGAGGCCAGAGCAAATCAGTGTGTTATAGTTCCAAATATTTTACCATGTTAAATCGCATTAGGATGAATGACAAGGGAGGGGCCTGAAGGTAACAGGGATTGAACACTTGCTATGTGGTAGGCGTTGTTCATATGTAGTGTTCGTTGTCTCTTGTAGTCCTTAAAAACAATGGATTCTCTCATTTAATCCTCATAATAATCCTCTGATGTAGGCAGTCTATTTTTTTTTTTTTTAAGATTTTGTTAGCGAGAGAACACAAGCAGGGGGAGAGGCAGGTAGAAGGAGAAAGAAGCAGGCTCTCTGCAGGGAGCCTGATATGGGGCTCCACCCCAGGACCCTGGGATCATGATCTGAGCTGAAGGCAGCTGCTTAACCGACTTAGCCACCCAGGCACCCCTGATGTAGACAGTCTTACTGCCTGAAATTTCACAGAATGAATAAAGAACATACCTGGTGTCACATGGGTAGTTTAAGTGGAGAGCCAGGGACTCTAATTCAGGTGCTGTAAATCCAGCCTGTATACTTAACCACTGTGGAGAATGAGTCTCAGACTTCAATGTGCATACAGATCACCTGGATATCTTGTAGAAAGCAGAAACTAATTCCATTGGGCTGACGTGGGGCCTGGGAGTCTGTATTTTTTCTTTTTCTTTCTTTTTTTTTTTTTTTGAGTTTTTTTTTTNTTTTTTAATTTAAGTAATCTCTGCACCCAACGTGGGGCTCAAATTCCCAACCCTGAGATCAAGAGTCACATGTTCTATAGACTGAGGCAGCCAGGAGACCCTGGGATTCTCTAACAGGCTCCCAAATGATGCTGGTGCTAGTGGGCTGCTCCAGACTTCGGGCCACCCTTAGGCAGGAGATAAATGATTTGCCTAAGAGCCCAGGGCCTGGACCCTTAACTCAGGAAGGACACAGGGGAAGGGACTTTTGGAATTTCCACTGTGATACTTGCTCCCTGCTGCAGAGAAAGCCTTTGCATCCATGACCAATGAGCTACCACCTCCCTATTTTCACATCCCTAGAGCATGCAGCAGCAGGAACATAAAGCCACACTGCTTAGAGCTGTAGATTCATACCCTCCGTCCTTACCCTTGTCTCTGCCCTTAGAGTCTAAATTCCATCTTATAGCCACAAGAAGACACTTTTGTGTGTCTCTTGTTTGTACTAATAAAACAGAAACAGCCCTGGATTAGAAGGCAGGGGCTTGTGTTCCATCCTGAATTTGTATCTTCATTTGGTCAGTGATGGGAAGCTAGAAGCTTAGCCTTTCTTAGGCTTCATTTTCTCTATTGCTAAATGGAGCTAATAAAACTAATGCCCAATCTGTAGTTTAGGAATACTCCAAAGATTAAGGAACTTGCATTTATAAAGCAATTTGCGCTCCCTTGGAAATAAGTTCTTATTATGGAAATGTATAAATAATAATATAATTATGGCCAAAATCCGTGAATGCTTTCTGTGGC
This sequence comes from Ailuropoda melanoleuca, assembly GCF_002007445.2. Lineage (NCBI taxonomy): Eukaryota > Metazoa > Chordata > Mammalia > Carnivora > Ursidae > Ailuropoda > Ailuropoda melanoleuca. Next base: position 44,866,225 of record NC_048220.1, read on the forward strand.
ATTCAGCCATTCATTAGGCTTAATGACCAAGCCTTTCTCTTTGGTTTTAAAAAACTCTTCTCATTACAGCATGTCCCTGAAGTAGTCAAAGGAAATGGCCTGCTTGAAATTCACGCTCAATTTCACCATCAGTCAAACCCCGCTTAAGTACCAAGACACTGCATTTTGCGAGAGAGAATGCCACATCTAGGCTGGAGCAGTGTGTGGCTGGGTTTCTGTACGGAAACAGTCAAACACGGGATACACTCCATGCAGACGGGCTACAATGGAACCCAGACTGTTTCTTTGTTTCCCTAAGAATAGCCGGTCTTTTGGTCAGTTCCCAGCAGGTTCGTATTTGCTGGGCTGCGTTAGTTGGAACAGCCCAGAGAGAGGTCTCTCGGCGGGCATCCAGAGCCTGGGAAGGACAGCAGGCTGTGTGAACATGTCTGACAGGCACTTTGAATCCCTTATCCAAAGTGCCACTTCTCACTTCCTCGGCAATACACAGAGAAATTGTTCTTGTCTTAGGGCAAGATTGCTTTATTCTGAAAGGGAGAAGTTCACCCAGCATATTGTCTGCCAGGGAATCAGGCAATCACATTGAGACCATATTTTATCTTGTACACAGGCTGTCTTAACAATCTTTCAATCACTTCATTACGATGTTATGTTTTACTTCCCCCGTCTTTTGACATATCGTGTGAAGTTCTCCTGCCTTTTCCCATTTGATTTTCATTTGTTCCCCTGCTGCATGCATTACAAAGCAAGGGGTTCACATGGCTGGTGACCAGGCAGGCGGAGGGCTCAGAAATCATTTATATGCAGGTGGGGCAGGGCTGCCCCAATCCCAGTGCACTCAGAGACCTAGAGGGTTGATTGGTTTGTTTGTTTCCTGCCAAACAGATTATCTCTGATTTTCATGTAAACGGATGAAATGGTGAGTCTGTGGCTCTCCCAGTGGCCCTCTGTCTAACTGGTCTCCCTGATGGGGGCTGTCTCAAGGCTGCTTGCCAGGGTCCGCTTCTCTCATTTGTAGATTTAGTTTTGCCTTTCCTCTCGGTCCCTTCTGCTCCCCCTCTCCCTCCTTTCTTCTGTTTTTCTTCTTCCAAGTCTTTGCTTTGTATCTGGGAAAGCCACACATTTTCCTTGCTACTATGCTTAGGATTTGTTTCCAAACTCTCCTCCAGTCAGTCTCATCAGAGAAATCCTGCCGAAATGCACAGTGGCATCCCAGCACATCCACTTCGATTTCCTTTTCCCCTTGACTTTCAAGTCAAATCTTTAATGGTCAGAATTCACAGTTCGTTTCTTGGTGCGTTTGAATCCATCACCGTGCTGGAAATAGGAGAATGTGCCTACAGCTGCTGTGGAAAGAAAATCAAGCCCTTTTATAAAAGGCAAAGTATCATGGCACCCAACCTGAGATCTGGTTCTGCCGAAATTGACCAGTGCTCTGTTGTTCCATTCCTGCCCTGTCCTCTCCGGGGAGCCGGACAATGAAGGTCCACCAGGAATTGGTTTCTTCCAAAGTTCAGGATGGACCGTTCTTGCCGGCTGGCCAGAATCTGACTCTTTCTGGTGATGTTTGCTCAAAGTGCTGGCTACCCACTGCATGGAAACATGGGTTTTACAACCAGCAGCTAGTTTCTTCTTGTTCATGGCTGTTTGGCTTGGAGCGTTAGTATCCCCATCTGTAAAATACGAAGGATACTCTGGACCACATGGGATTGTGGGGAGGCCAGAACAAAATAATTGATATAAAATATTTAGTACAGAGTCTGGCATATATTATGGAAATGATAATTTATTAATTATTTCAGTCATCAAATACCTCTAAAGCATGGAAATGAGTTCCGTTTATAACATAAAGTTGCCCCCACAGCAGTCCTTTCTAACTCCACTGAGCTGCATGAACTACTCAGTTCACAAATCAATTTCCTCCCTCCCTCACAACTTTTGTTTTTTGTCTTGGATACTGGTTTTTTTCCCAGTAACATGGATAGAGCTGGCTTTGACTCTATACAATCCAACCGCTGGAAGAAAATATCTTTTTTTTTTTTTCCTTGACAGATTTTTTTTTTTGCCATTAAAAAACCATTCTTAAATCATCATTGTTATTATATGAATTGAGCCCTCTAAATACGTTTGGAAAGGGCCTTGCCCATGTGGCTTTGAAATGCCACATTTATAACCACAAAGAGTTGACATCAAGCAAACAAAATAGTTCACATTTTCTTCATAATGAGAGACTGTCTCACTTATCTAATTTGGTGCGTTTGGCAAAATGTTTTCAAGAGAACTTTTCCAATGCTGAAGCCAGCTGCTAGATTCAGTTTATATTTCTTCTTAATAAAAACACTCAGGACACTGGTCTGGCCCCTCATTTTTATGTTCTTGCTGGTAATATACACTTTGGAGGCACAGTTTCATTTTCATATTAAGTGCTTTGGATTTTAGAGAATTGAGTTTTGTTTTGACTTTTTTTTTTTTAGATGGGGGTGGTGTGTGCGTGTGTGTTTGTATGTGCATTTTACTGCCTGCCCACCAGTTGACCCTCTTCCCTGACCCTTTTCTTTCTTCCTAAAATGAATGATAGCTATATTGTTTGAGAACAAACAATCACTAAGCTAAGCTCTTCAAAGTCCTTCTTACTCATTTAAAATATGGATGCTGAGAGCACAGTCAAGTGTCACGAGACCTGTCCTAGCTCTAAATCGGGTGATTCAAGAGTCAATATACTGAACACACGCAGGTCAATTGCTTTATAGTCACTATGCCCTTGATTTGATTTGACTTACCCAGATCAACCATTTGGCCTCAGCAATTTAATTGTTTTGCAATTCACTATATTGTTTGTTTTTCTATTAACCATGGTTGTGGAAGCCACCCATTAGAAAAGAAAATTACTGAATAAAGGTACTAGGAGAACGCTTTTAAAACTCTGTCAAATTTAGAGCTACTGTCAGAACAAGTCAAAACTGCTTTGAATGAAATTCCTGGGTTGATCATTGTTTTATTGATTTGACTGCTTAATTTGGTCAAAATACCTATCAACTAACCAAATGACCAGTTTGGCTGATAATGTATATAGGACACTGACTTTACACAGTAGTTGATTCAAAATGGTCACTATAGCAACTGCATTTATTCATTCACTAACGCATGCATTCAAACACAAATTATCGAACATCCTGTATTGTTCTAGGTATTCTAGGAATTGGAGATGTAATGAGCAAAACTGTCCCTGCCCTCATGGAATTACATTCAAGTGGAGAAAAAGATAATAAGCAAAAACGTAAATAATCCACTTAGCAATTTTAACAGAGAGAAGTGCTCTAAAAATGAAGCAAGAGATTGGAGAACAATACAGAGGACCATTTAATATTGAGTGATAAGGGTAGGCAGCCTGGGAGGGTGACATTTGAGCCAGCCACCTTTAAGTATGGTGAGCCCACTAGGCTCTCCTCTTCTCTCAGCCTGCCCACCCTCTTCTGGAAGGAAGCCTGGAAATCGAAGTTTTTAATCAACTTTCCTATCATCCAAAAGAAACTGCTTCTTCTAAGCTGGGTGACCACTGCTGTTTCTCAGAGCTTTTATTTCTGTGGGTTTTTACAAATTGTAGAGTATGGTATAGATGAGCAAATTTTTTGGAAAGCCACAGAAATATTTTACGATCTCCTCTGTCCATTCAAACATGTCTTCTCTACTCCCCCCCCTTCCTTTTTGATTTAAGAGCCCCCTTTTATTTTCCCACAAAATAATGGCCACTGTAAACAGAATTTAAGCAAGTACTCAGGCAAAGATCCATTTCAGGATGTGGAGATGAAGCAGTTGTACCACAAATAAAGTCTCTTCCTTCCAAATCCTGTTTCTCAAATAGCATTTTGTCAAATCCTCCAAACCTTGCTCCAAAAAAGCAAATGCCTTTGAAATTCTTACAGTTCCAACCATGAAATGTGTCTGTTGTGAGTTTTTGGTTTCATTTCAAAGACATTTTCCTCCCTCATTGAAATCATCTAAATAAAGTATCTGATGCAGTTGGGATTTTTTCCAGTTTGTTTAGTTGAACTGAAGATGCTAATTGAATTTAGGAGTTTTTCCAAGAGGAGATCATGGTTGCATGAATGCATCATTGCCTGCCTGTGTGGCTTCAACACCTCTAAAGAAGCAGGACTCAGTTCTGTGGGTATGGGGAGGCAGATTTGCTCGAGGCTACGTTATTCAAAAATATATTAGCAACTAACATCTATTAGTCATTTTTATGTGCCAGACATTGTTCTAGAAACTGTGTTTTATAATCCTGTGATTATCCTCATGCTATAGATAAGGAAACTGAGACACAGAAAAGTTTAGTAACCATTCCCAAATTACAAAGTTAGAAAGTGGCAGAACCAGGGATAAAACCCAGTAAGACTGGATCTGAAACCTCCTAACCTCTACCTGATACTGCTCCTCAGTGGTAATCAGCGAGAGTCTTGCGAGGTACGTAATCAGCCAGTATGAAATGGTGTGACTTTGCAGGCTGACTATGTCCTGGCATTCCTCCTGACTGGTTGGTTCATGGCCCATTCTGATGGGCTGGTGTCCATACTACACTGATTGTTAAAAATTTTGATTCTATGGCAGCTTTAATTCATTTCTTTCATTCTCCAGGTAGAGAAGGAGAGAAGTTTTTTGTTTTTTTTGTTTTTGTTTTTTTTTTAAATGATTTTTAAAAATATTTTAGAGAGAAATAGAGGGAGAGCGAGCAGGGGGAGGGGCAAAAGGAGAGGGAAAGAGAAACTCAAGCCGACTCAGAGTTGAGCATGGAGCCCTACACAGGGCTTGATCTCATGATCCTGAGGTCACGACCTGAGCAGTAACGAAGACTTGGTCACTTAACTGATTGTGCCACCTAGGCACCCCAATACATTTATTACATGATATCCCATCAAAGTATCTTGAGATGTTGCGAAAATTGTTGATTTTTTTTTTTTTTTATGCAACTGATCTACCTGGTCTTACTGATCACCTCTCTCTGGTCTTCTGTGTGGCTGCATTCTCCTGTACATTTTCTCTTTCTGTAGCTAGATATAGATACTGTATAATAATATATATCCATCTATCTATCAAATATATAACCTATTGTTGCTCTCTATGGGTCAAAACTCATCCTACTTCTTGAAGAGTACATTCAAATACATCCTCCTGGCTAACTTTCAACTGACCTTACTTCATTTACCACTCATACATGAGTGATCCATATCTATTCCCAGGCTTATCTTCTCTCCTAAGATATTGACCCTTATCTCAAGCTGTCTATTGTATTGGCTCAATGGCTTAAGCTCAACATGTCCAAAAATAAAGTTCATTATCTTCCCCACAAATCAATTCTTTCTACAATATCTTTCCTCCATAAATCTCATCTTGGTTAATGCCAACATTATTCTTTTTTTTTTTTTTTAGATTTATTTATTTATTTTAGAGAGACAGCAAGAGAGAGTGGGGGGGAGGGACAAAGGGAGAGAATCTTCAAGCAGACTCCCACTGAGCATGGAGCCCATTTTGGAGCTTGGTCCCAGGACTCATGATATCATGACCTGAGCCGAAACCAAGAGTCTGATGATTAATCAACTGAGCCACCCAGGTGCCCCCACGCCAGCATTATTAACCTGCCTTGGTTCCTTCATGCCTGGGGTCTGGAATTCTACCACTGATTTTTAATGAGGTTAGAGCTCTGATACCTAACAAAATTCAAATATCCAAGGTGGTGTAGCATTTTAGGCCATTGTTAGTTTTGTATAGCATGTGTGAATCATTGAAGAACACAGTTGAGTAAGGGTGCCTGGGTGGCTCAGTCAGTTAAGCATTTGCTTTCAGTTCATGTCATGATGCCAGGGTCCTGGGGTTGAGCCCCACGCCATGCTCCCTGCTCAGCAGCAGCCTGCGCCTCCCTCTCCTCCCTGCTTGTGTGCGCTCTTGCTCTCTCTCTCGCTGTCACTATTGGTCTCTCTTTCTCAAATAAATCAATAAAATCTTAAAACAAACCAACCAAACAAACACAGTTGAGTAAATGGGAAGAGGGAGAACATGGGCCACCAGGATTGAGAGATTAAAATTTACCCAAGAGGTGAAGGTTCTGAGAAACATGGTTGGAGATGCCGCTCTTGTGTGCCAAAGGCAAGCTGCCCGCTCCACGGATTGGCTGGGGTCAGGCTGCTATAAGAACTAAATAGGGTAACAAGACTCTCTTCCCCTCACGTGTTCTCTTCCCTATTTAGATTCAGTTATTTGTTGTAAAACTTGAAGGAGTCAGAAATAATAATAGCAAGAACAAAAGTCAGGGTGAAACTCATGGGGGCCTTCTAAGTCAGAGTAGGTAAGACCAAAGAACTGAAAACCCACTTAGGTGAATTTACTTAATACAGTTTAGATCAAATTCGTTCTCAACCTCACAACACATCAAAGTATAATTCTCTGAATTGAACTGTGTTTGGGATGAGATCCTGAAAGGTATATGCCTTAAATTTAATTAAGTCCACAGGAGAAACCTCTCAAAGCAAGCCTTCTGTAAGTTCATTGTTGGTCTTCTGGGGGTCTCTTTGTCTAACTTCAGGATTGCAATTTGCACCCTCCACTGAACTCAGGCTTTTGGCCCTTACTGCAACCGTTCCACCTAGTTAAATAGCTGTTTGTTGCAGAAAAACTCTCTTCAGCTTTCTTTATAGCCATAAGAAGAACGTTCAATTTTATTTTTGATGACTAGGAAATAGAATAATATTACTGGTCAAAAATTGTTTAAAAGGGCTTCCCCTAGGCTGGCTTGAGCGCAGGGAACAATTGTTACAATTGTTACCTGCCATGGAGTTATGCCATAATTTTTAAGCCCAACTGAATGGGGAGAAGAGATTTTCAAATGCAATATTGTTGCTTCCAATTCTATCACACTATTCAGTTGCCCTTGAACATGTCAAAAAGCAACTCAATTGCATCCTGTTTCTTCAGGAACAATTAGATTGCTCCAGAGTAACTCAACTGACTCTCACTTTCTCAGTCAGAGCTCAGTTGTACAGAGAATGAAGGACATGTGGTTAAAGAAATACTCAGTGGATGTCAGGTAAGAATTCGTCAGAAGCCTTTCTACACCATAGAAGTTGTTGAGCTGGAGTAGGGAAAGAAAACATGGAAGATGTGGTAATACGTATCACACATTTATTCTTGCCTTAAACAGTCTGCACACGCCAGGCACTGCTCTAGGGGGTAAAAGGGAGGCTAGGTAGAAAGTCCATTGAATTTTACCTCCCTAGCTCAATTATTTTTTTGGTTATGGTCTCTGACTTTGGAGGTGGGAAATCTACCCCTCCATAGACTGGATCTATGCAGTCTGTTGGGGGGTGGGGAGGAGGTCTTTATCCCAAGTTTTAGAGGTGGAACATATGATCATGGTTTAAACCAGTTATCGTATCCCATTACCCTGGCCACAGTGATTGATTCAAGACATGCGTGTGGCCCAAGCTGATCCAATTAGAATGAACCTCAGCCCTTTAAGAGAGCTTTGCAAAGACTCTTGCTTTTTCTGCTATCTAAAAAGACGCTTGCTTTTTTGTCCACATGAGAGGTTTTAGCTGCTATGAGCATTTAACCACCACAGAGAGAGAGCTCAAGCTGTCAGAGGTCACCACGCAGTTTGAGCATTAAGCCAATGGAGCAAGAGGCTCAGCCAAGGGATGGTGAAAAACAGTTGAAATGAATTATTTGATCCCTGAGTCTAATTGGACCTGAAGCCGGCCCTGTAGCTCTTATACCTTATAGTCCCATAACCCAACATTTTAGTTAACACACGAGATGAAATTCTCAGTGGATCTTGACCAAAAAAAAAAAAAGTGCCTGTCTTCAATCTGAATCAATTCAGAATCGATAAAATTGAGGCTGGTAGAAAGAGAACAATGGAAATAGAAGAGTATTTTATGAGGGAAGGGATGGTTGGATTCTTTCTGTGTGTGCTCTCTATTTGCAGGATGATGCTGACTCAACTGGAAGAAAAATTTAAAAACAAAACAGTAAAGATTTCCAACTGCGTGGCCCCAGGTAACAAACATGGTTCCCAGTTTTTAGTGAACTGACCGTTTACATGGCAGTGACAGCCACTACTGTGTGTGTATGTGTGTGTGCGTGCGCACGTATGTGTTTATCTAGATATAGATTTAAATGTCCTTGTCATCATCATCTTCCTCATGGTGGGCAATATGGGAGATTGCATGCAACTTTTCTTTCTTAGTTTGCCTTCCTATTCTTCAAAGGCTGGAAGCTACAACTGGCATTTTGTTAAACTCCCTTACATTTAAGGTTCTTGAATAACATTTAAGGTTCTTGAATAGATTTAGGTTCCTTCAACTAGATGCACCCAAATGAGATTTGAAAGGCACAAGTGATGTATTAGACAGATTGGAAAGATTTCTTCTGCTTTTGCACTATTTTGCTGGTATACATACTTGGGGAGGCACTGGGTTTCTCTGCAGCAAGATTCCAGTGTCTGGTCACTGGCTTCATGGGTGTTGAGAGGTAGATTATGGAATATCTTTTTTTTTTCCCCCCAGTTCAGATCTAGCAGACATTGGTATAATCTTAGAGCTTCAGTTGCAGCAGCAGTGACAGCTTTCTGATTCTAGATCAGATGAGGGTGCTATTTAGGAAGTCAGAAGTTCATTTGGAGGCTTCTGAGTCCCTACCTTCAAGACTGAAGTGGCAACTTCCCTGATGGCTGGATCTGCAAAGTTGTTCTTGGAGGCCCAGCCTACGCCCAGTATTCTAGCCTTTCTTGGGAATACTTAACTAGAGTCATTTCTGTTTGTTCCTACTGAACCCTGATTGAGATATCACCATGATCAAAAGCATTTATGAAGAAAGGGTTCAATTTTGAGTACTATAGAAACACAAAACTCTTTCCCTTCCTTTGACAAATTAATACTCTAAGACAACAGATGAAAGCAGATTTATCTAGGATGAAAAGCAAAACTGAAATATTATGTACAAGTCAAGGAAGTAGAGAATCAGTGGGGAAGGGGAGAAAATACAGAATGAGTTTGGTGCCCAGGATGAGTTGGGGAAGAGAAATAATTAAGAACAGGAAATCCACAAGAAAAAAATGAAGTTGGATTCTTACCTTACAGCATATACAAAAATTAACTTGTTGGACCAAAGACATGTAAGACTAAAACTCTAAAATTCTTAGAAGAAAACGGGGGGGGGG
>NC_048220.1:44875640-44970778 GCF_002007445.2 Ailuropoda melanoleuca
AAAAAAAAAAAAAGAAAACGGGAAAATTTTTGCAATGTTGGATTTGGCAAGGATTTCTTAGATATGATACCAAAAGCACAGACAACAAAAGTAAAAATAAGTAAATTGGATTTCATCAAAATTAGGAAGCTTTGTATGTCAATGGAAAATAACAAGAATGAAGACAACATACAGAATGGGAGGAAAAATTCACAAGTCATATCTGAAAGGGCAATATCGACAATATATAAAGAACTACAATTAAACTACAAGAAGAAAAAACATTTAAAAATGGACAAAGACCTTGAATGGACATTTCTCCAGAGAAGATGTACAAATGGCCAATAAGCACATACAAAGATGCTCAACGTCACTAGTCATTAGTGAATGTAAATCAAAACCACAGTGAGCTAGCCCTTCACACCCATTAGGATGGCTATTATAAGAAATAACAACAGAGAACAAGTACTGACAAGAATATGGAGAAATTGAATTCTTGTGCTTTGCTGGGGGGAGTGTGAAATGGAAAAGTCCCTGTGGAACACAGTATGGTGATTCCTCAAAAAATTCAAAATACAAATATTATACGATGAAGCAATTCCACTTCTAGGCAGATAATCAAAATAAATGAAGGCAGGGATTTGAACTGAATTTGCACAGCCACACTCATAGTAGCATTATTGACAAGAGCCAAAAGGTAGAAGCAACTCAAGTGTGTATTAATAAATGAACATGTAAAATGTGGTAGGTACATACAATGGAATATTCTCAAAAAGGAAGGAACTTCTGATGTATGCTACAACACAGCTGTACCTTGAAGACATGATGCTAAGTGAAATAAGCCAGTTACAGAAGGATAAATATTGTATGATTTCACTTACATCAGGCACCTGGAGGAGTCCAGTTCTTAGAGGCAGAAAGTAGAATGATGGTTGTCGGGTGTTGGAGGGAGGGAGAGAGGTTTGTGTTTCATGGGCAGAGTTTCAGTTGGAGAAGATGAAAAAGTTCTGGAGATGGAAGGTGGTGGTGGTAAATTCAGTGGGAATGTACTTCTTACCACAGAACTGTACATTTAAAAATGGTTAAAATGGTAATTTTATGCATATTTGACCACAGTTTTTTTCAAAAGGAAAAATTGTAAAGATGGGTTTTCATTAGAAAACAGTGGAAGAGGGGCATGTCAGGGTGGTGTGTAAAGAAAGGAAGAATTAGGCAGAAAACGAAATAGCGGGAGATGTGTTTATTGGTAGCTTGGGGGATGGGTTTTATTATTTCAGAGTTGCCTTATTTGAGATTTACTTATCTCTAGACTTTCAAAACAATATATGTATATACTTCAGTAGTATTTTTTAAAAATGATAATACCTTCACACAATGCTGATGATGTATGTACTCTTAAGGCAGAATTCCATGAATCTCCTATGTCCATTTTCAAATCTCAGGTTTAATTTCACAGGATATTTTAAAATCCATTTTACAATGTAAAGTAATAATAACATTTGAAAACTGGCTTGAAGTGGTTGTCCACGTTACCTTGTAATGGTTCACCGTGTATTTTTATTGCTCTAATTTGTCTCAGTGACATCATGGTGAAAGTTCGATTCACTTACGGAAGATGATCTGTTAGGAAGAAGTGCCAATGATGTTTGTGAAAGGAGCTGTATGTTCAGGAATACTTTGATTTCAAAGTAATTAATTCCAAGGGGAACATTTCTGAGATGAAATAGTGAGGTTATTTGGTCACGAGAGCTTTCATAGTCATGAAGAAAAAAAGGAAGCACAATTCTTTTATTAAATTGACATTGCTTCAGGAAAAAGGGCTAAAAATGATTGATTGCAAATATAATGCAGGGGATAGAAGCATGTGGTTCAGACATAAATAACAAAGGCTCTTCAACATATGGCACTGGTCTGCGTTTATGCTTATGTAATCTCACCTTTTCAAATTGCTATGCCTTTCTCAAGATGGGCTGTTCGGGGAATCAGTGTGGAGCCCTAGCAGGGGAGAGCAGGTCTCTCCTTGGCCTGTTTCTGAAAGGGAAAGGTGCTCAGTCTTATTACAGGGACTTGTGCCAGGTGTGTGTTTCTGGCTCCAATTCATCCGTGATCACAGCTGCAAACCCAAGAATGGGATGGCATTAATTCTAGTGGCCTTGATTAGAAATCAGACTCCAAGTGCTAAGCGCAGAAGCGCTTCAAGGTTTAATTGAGGTTTAAATTCTTATTTCTAATGCAAAATGGAAAACCTAGCTTTGGCAGAGCTTGAAAAGCTGGGATTTTTTAGGCCTGCATCTCCGTACTGAAGGGAGTTAGACTGAATTTAGCTTTAAGGAAACCACAGGGGACTCAGCAGCCCCTTCAAAGCTGGTAGCACTAAAGAACGTGTCCTTTTGTTGGTGACTGATCCAGAATAGGGGCAGCAACATCTCCACTCCCTTACCCTTTGGGGGCATGCTGGTCTTTAGGAATTTGCACCCCAGGCATCCATGTGAGCCTCAGGCCTTGGTCCTCTGCACTCTGCTCCTAAGAGCTCACAGAATAAGAAAGCAGGAGAAATACATTTGTAGAGAGGATTAAAGATATCCAGTGGACTTCAGATAATAGAGAATAATTCTGCCTTTGGTTTTAACTACTGAGAAACGGTCCCCTCCTTCTTTCAGAAAATGCTCCATTTAAACCTGCCTTCTCTCAGTTTTCTGAGGAAAGGGCTCTAACTCCCGGCACAGTCCAGAGTGCTTCACTCTCAGCTTGACCTTGACTCAGGCGGCTCAGTGACTCAGCCCACGGCCGTCTGCAGCCATAACCTTGTGTGTAATTTCAGGCTGAGATTTCATCCTTGAGAATAGCAAGTCTTGTTCTTATAAACAGCCATTCTGTTTTCTCCTGGAAGACACTGTTCAACTTTTCATGACCCTCTTCTCAAAAATCTAATTTTCATATTAAATTTTTCTTAAAACAATATAAAAAAAAAGTTGCCTTCCAAGCTGAATGGTTCCTTCCTTCCCTCTAGCAAGCTGCTGGCCCCTACCAGGAGCAGAAGTCTGCCATGGGGTTCCAAGTGTCTAGGGCTACCTCGAGCTTTACTAACTCTAAACTGTTTTNATTTTTCTTAAAACAATATAAAAAAAATAGTTGCCTTCCAAGCTGAATGGTTCCTTCCTTCCCTCTAGCCAGCTGCTGGCCCCTAATAGGAGCAGAAGTCTGCCATGGGGTTCCAAGTGTCTAGGGCTACCTCGAGCTTTACTAACTCTAAACTGTTTTATATAGATTACTTCTAACTTTCAAAATAAATATTTATCTTTTCATTTTTTAGCTTCCTTGCTGATACATACGAATTTTCTTGACAATAGAATTCTAAGTCTTATCTCTTTGCTGGGGACAAGAGCCTCTATTTCATGTTCTGATCTAAAGGAACACAGCAATTGATTTAATAGAATTTTTCTCTCTCAGAAGTAGCTTAAGTACGTGGGTGTTTCAAGATTGTGTAGATACAGCATATAGTTCCTCCATTCCTTTCATACTTGAAAAACCTCATTTTAGTGTCTAATAAATTTTAAAATACTGAGTTTAGCTCAGATCTTCTAATTAGGAAGCTCATCCCATATTCTAAATTTATCTTCCAAAGATTTGTATTCTCCATGAAAATCAATCAGCTGAATAGTATATGAAAAATGTTTGGGATCCATAATAGTTCCCTGCTGCAAAGCATATAAACAAACAAAATACAAACAAGCCACACCTTTATGTCCAAAATATTTCTTCCTGTAAAAGTGATGGTTGCTAACACACTTTGATTCCTGCAGGAAACTGCTTTTCTCAAAGAGTGATACCCATCAGGGTAAGAAGGACTGGGGATAATTTAGAAGACAAAAGATGAATTTAGGAGTATTTGTGTGAAACTCTGTGTGACTAGTCTTATTCTGGAAACTGAATTATATTTACCCAAACTGTAAAAATTATAAAAAGTCGTTGTTTGCATACATTTCTGGCAAAATTTTGGAAATGCCAAATTTTAGCAGTCAGGACTTTGAGACTGTAGACTGAAAACACAGACAAATGTGTCTGGTAAACCTAGCAGCTACTATTTGTCTCTATGGTAGCAAAGGCTCTGGAGACATCTGCAGGGAGGAGGAAGAGGAAAGGCTCTGGGCACTTAGTGCTTTCTGTAATGGAGTCGTGGCTCCGTACAGAAGTTGAGAAAGCCAGACAAAGTTGTCACCACGGGCAGGGTGGGGAGGTACATGGACTACACTCCATCTGAGCTGCTTTCATTGTGATACTTCATCTGAATTGGTGCTAAATCTTTGATTTAACCTAATGGGATGAGTTTTTTGTTTTGTTTTGTTTTTTGTTTTGTTTTTTAAGAAGTAAATGTTTTTATAGGGGTTTTAAAGGTTGTAAAGATTATCACTTACCATTGAAGGTTATTCATTTGTTTAGCATTTAGGAGACTTTATACATTTACTAGAAGGTAGAGAAAGCACCCCTGCTTTTGTAAGATGTCTAATTCTTTTTTTTCCTTATTCTTCTCCTTATCATTTTGAAAAAAGGCTCTAACCCATAAGTGAGATAATGTCAGCAGTATGTAGGCATAGTTTGTATATAGACAGCCTGAAAATATGGGAAATGCAGGTAATCTAATTAAAACATGACTTAGGTAAATAATCAGTAATAGATGAACCCTGGAGGAAGTTCTGTTTGTTTCTTTCTAAATGTACTTTTTGCTCTTGTGCCCATTTTTCATTCCTCCCAGATCGTCTTTCCTCCCTGTCTTTACCTGTTTCAATTACACAATAGCCCAAAATATGAACCTTTTGGAGGCCAGACATGATTTCCATGCCAGATCTCTGTAGGACCTGATTTCTGTGCCACTTACCCTGCAGTGGCTTGCAGGAGAGTTAAAATGACATAGGTCCTCATCTGACTAGTAAGTCCAGATTAACTGCTTTTCCTAACATCCCTTCTTATTTAGTGTGTGTTCCAGGTTTTTTGTTTTTGTTTGTAACAAAACCTTATCGTTAATAATGGTGTTAAAATAAGCTGGGATGAGTTGGGTAGACCTCCACTTTGCACTTCCAGCTTCTGCCCAGGTCTCATCTAGTAGTGTGTGAGATATCCCTGCACTGAACAGAGTTCTTGTTTACTTGTTTATTTTTCTGAGTTCTTGTTTTAACACATAGTTAAATATAAAGATGACCAGCAGTAACCTCTCTTTTCTTTAACTTTTTTAGATACAGTGTCGACTGACATTTCCCTTTCAAGGACAGCAAGCAGGACGTTTATTGATAAAAGCAAGTGCTTAGGAATGCGAGTAGTGAAGGCCAGCTTGCTCATATCAGCCCATGGTTCTGATGAAAGTGATTCGCCCTGTTACTCTAGCTGGACAGTGATGTACCAGCCAGTGGTGCCACAGCCTCTAGCAGCAAAGGTCAAGGCCTCCAGGCTAGTTGGCATGAGGATCAGTGGGAAATTGAGAAAGTTAGAGGTTGTACCACAGATAAGTCTAGAAAACAGGCTGAATGATCCTGCCACAGGGCATACAGAGAAGATTGTTGGAATGCTTTTGTTGCAACATTTCTCTCATTTATTATATGATACAAACCAATGTTAGTTTATTTTATTGCTTGGCAACACCCTTTATTTTACAAAAAAATCTTGTCATTGCAGGAGCTTTATTGTTATTAATGAGATAAAAATCCACATAAAACTCACCAACCCAACAAATTTAAAGTGCCAAATTCAATGGTTTTTGGTATATGCATAGCGTTGTGCAATCATAACTAGTATTCTGGAACATTTCTATCACTCAAAAAAGAAACCCTTGTACCTATTAGCAGTCACTTCCAAGTTTTCCCTCTCCTTCTATTGTCTGGTAACCATCAATCTACTGTGTCTTCATGGATTTGCCTCTTCTGGATATTTTAAGTAGAGTCACAGAATATGAGGGATTTTGTGTCTGGCTTCTTTTATTTAACATAATGTTTTTTTCAGGTTCATCTCTGTTGTAGAAGGTATCAGTGCTTTATACATTTTTATAGTTGAATAATATTTCGTTGTAGAGGTATACCACATTTTGTTTATCCATTCATCAGTTAGTGGACATTTGTGTTTTTACCAATGGCAATTATAAATAATGCAGCTATGAACATTTATGTACAGGCATACTTCAGAGGCATTGCAAGTTCAGTTCCAGACCACTGCAGTTAAATATTCCAATAAAGTGAATCATATGAATTTTTTGGTTTCCCAGTGCACATAAAAGTTATATTTACATATACTGCAGTATACTCTAGTAAGTGTGCACTATCACTATGTCTAAAAAAATGTACATACCTTAATTTGAAAATACTTTATTATTGGGGCGCCTGGGGGGCTCAGTCAGGCAAGCATCTGCCTGTGCCTCAGGTCATGATCCCAGGGTCCTGGGATTGAGCCCCACATCGGGCTCCCTGCTCAGAGGGGAGTCTGCTTCTCCCTCTGCCTCTCCCTCCCACTCATGCTTGCTCTCTCTCTCTCAAATAAATGAATAAAATCTTGAAAAAATAAATAAAAATACTTTATTAAAAATTGTGAACTATCATCTGAGCTTTCACCAAGTTGCTACCTTTTTGTTGGTGGAGGGTCTTGTTTCGCTGTTGATGGCTGCTGAGTGATCAGGAGGTGGTTGCTGAAGCCTGGGGTGGCTGTGGCCACTTCTTAAAATAAGACAAGAGTGAAGTTTACCATATCAATAGACTCTTCCTTTCACAACTGATTTCTCTTGTAGCTTGTGATTCTGTTGGTAGCATTTTACCCACAGTAGAACTTCTTTCAGGATTGCGATCAATTCTCTCAAACCCCCCTACTGCTTTCTCAACTAAGTTTATGTAATATTCTATAGCCTTTGTTGTCATTTCAGTAATCTTCACAGCATCTTACCAGGAATAGATTCCACTTCAAGAAACGACTTTCTTTGCTCACGTGTAAGTAGCAACTCCTCATCTATTAATGTGGTAGCATGAGATTGCAGCAATTCAGTCCCATCTTCAGGCTCCACTTCTAATTCTAGTTCTCTCGCTGTTTCCACCACATCTGTACTTGCTGCCTCTACTTAAGTCTTGAACCCCTCAAAGTCCTCCATGAGGGTTGGAATCAACTTCTTTCAAACTCCTGTTTGTTGATATTTTGCCCTTTTTTACATTAATCACAAATGTTCTAAATAGCATCTAGAATGGTGAATCCTTGCCAGAAGATTTTCAGTTTACTCTGCCGAGGTCTATTCAAAGAATCCCTACGTGTGGCAGCTAAAACCTTATGAAATGTACTTCTTAAATAATGACTTGAAAGTCAGAATGGTTCCTTGATCCATGGACTGCAGAATGGATGAAGACAACATTAATCTCCCGGTACATTGCCATCAGAGCTCTTGGGTGATGAGGTGCATTGTGAACGAGCAGTAATATTTTAAAAGGAGTCTCTTTCTGAGTAGTAGGTCGCAACAGTGGGCTTAAAATATTCAATAAAACATGTTGTAGATGTGCTGTCATCCAGACTTCATTGTTTCATTTGTAGAGCACAGGCTGAGTAGATTTAGTATAATTTTTAAGGGCCCTAGGATTTTCAGAATGGTGAAACTAGTGCTTTGAATCTTTGAAGACAGGCATTGACTTCTCCTCTCTAGCTATGAAAGTCCTAGATAGCAACTTTGTCCCATAGAATGCTGTTTCATCTGCACTGAAAATCTGCTGTGTAGTGTAGCTCAGTCTTCTGGTTAACTCTCTGCAGCTTCTATGTCAGCACTTGCTGCTTCACCTTACATTTTTGTGCTGTGGAGATGGTGTCTTTCCTTAAACCCCATGAACCAAACTCTGCCAGCTTCAAATTTGTCTTCTGTAGCTCATTCACCCCTCTCAGTCTTAATAGAATTCAAGAGAGGACCTTGCTCTGGTTTAGGCTTTCGTTTAAGAATGTGACTGGTTTGATCTTCTACCCAGACCACTAAAATTTTCTCCAGCGGTAAGGCTGTTTTGCTCTCTTATCATTCGTGTGTAATTTGGAGTAGCACTTTTAATTTCCTTTGAGAAACCTTGTTTTAGACCTATCATGATGTGTGACATGCTTTCTTCACTAAGCTGAATCATTTCTAGTTTTTGATTGAAAGCGAGAGATGTGTAATCCTTCTTTTCTCTTGAACACTTACCATTGTAGGATTATTAATGGACCTAATTTCTATGTTGTTGTGTCTCAGGGGGTAGGGAGGCCTGAGGAAGAGGAGAGAGATGGGGGAACAGCAGATTGTTGGAGCAGTCAGAACTACACACAACATTTATCAGTTAAGTTTACTGTCTTCTATGGGAACAGTACCTGGCACCCCCAAAACAATTAAAATAGTAACAAGAGAGGTCATCGATTATAGATCACCATAAGAAATAGAAGAATAATAAAAAAGTTTGAAATATTGTGAAAATTATCAAAATATGACACAAACACTTAAAGTGAGCAAATGCTGTTAGGAAAATGGTGCCAATGGACTTGCTCAAAACAAGGTTGCCACACACCTTCAATCTGTAACAAATGCAATTATCTGCAGAGTGAAAAAAGGTCTGCCTGTACAAGCAATTACGTATACCTATGTTTTCATTCTTGCGGATGTATACGTAGGAGTGGAATTGCTGGATCATAAGGTTACTTTTTAAGGAGCTGCCAAACTGTTTTCCAAAGTAGCTACACCATTTTACATTCCTGCCAGGGTGTAAGAGAGACCCAACTTCTCCACATCCTTGTCAGCACTTGGTATTGTTTGCTGTTTGGTTGTAGCCATCCTCATGGGTGTGATCTGGTATCTCATTTGTGGTTTTGATTTGAATTTACCTAATTACTAATGAATGATGTTGAGCATCTTTTCATGTGCACATTGGCCATTTGTATCTCTCTTGGAGCAATATGTGATAAAATCCCTTGCTGATTTTTTAATTGGGTGGTTTATCTTTCTATTATTGAGTTGTAAGAGTTCATAATATGTCTGGTTGTTAGACCTGTAACAGATATTTACAATTTTTTTCTTCCATTCTGGGGGTTGTCTTTTTAGTCTCTTGATAACCTTCTTTGATGCACAAATGCTTTGCATTTTGATAAAGCCCAATTTATCTGTTTTTTTCTTGTGTTGTTTTTGATCTAGCATTATATTTAAGAAACCATTGCCCAGTCCAAAGTCATGAAGAATTACATATATGTTTTTTTCTAAGCTTTTATAGTTTTAGCTCTTTGATTTAAATCTTTTATCTGTTTTGAGTATTTATTTATGCTGTGAGCTAATGACCCAAATTCTTTTTTTTTTTTTTTGCATAGAGGTATCTGGATGTCTCAGCACTGTTTGTTAAAAAGGCTGTTGTTTCTCTAGTGAATGGTCTTGACATCCTTTTCAAAAATCAGTTGGTCATGGTTATAAGAGTTGATTGCTCAAGTCTATCCTTATGCCAGTACCACAGTATTTTTATTACTATAGCTTTGTAGTAAGTTTTGAAACCAGGAAGTGTGACTTTCCCAACTTTGTTCTTTCTCATGATTGTTTTGGCTAAGGTCCCTGAATAGCCTTGGCTAAGTGTTTAGGTAATGATGGGACATGGATTTCCTTCAATGCCTAGAACCAAAGAAATTTTGCAGAGGGTCTTTGTGATGGGGCATGCCCTGAACACTTAGCCAGGAGTTAACAACCCTGTCTCAGCCTTCACTTCTTGCTTCTCCAGGCCTCAAAGTCATTCAGAGGTGAGGGCCTAGAGCCTTCTCCCATCTTTCCTGAGCCTGAACACAGCCGAATCTGAGCATGACCTAGCATGTGTATGACTTCCTAAATTCCCTGTAATATGTCAGAGCTTCCTAAGCTCTTACTTTTTTTTTTCTTTTAAACATCTCACTCCAAGACTTTCCTCCCAAGTCTTTTTGGTTCATCTGTTGTTTGCTCCAGTGGTTACTTATTGCATTAGGCAACAGGGACTATAATATTTGCCTATACGTATTTTCCACAGAGTCTTGACCCCCTTGCTTTAGCACAAGATGAGAGTACCAGTCAGGTCAGGAGCTTTTGAGAAGCTCCTTCTGAGAGCCACCAGCTAGATCAGCTAAGGACAATTTGCAATTGATGCCTGTCTACTCTCTGCTCCACTGTTACCAGGAAGGTAGAAGGTAATTTTCAAGGCTACTGTTGAGCTAGGGACTAGGAAGCCATAACAAAGTAAGTTAATATGCCACAAGCCTCACTGTTCTTATTGAGATTCAGCCACTTTTCTTGAATAAGTACTTCTGGGGGTTGCTGCTAGCCTTTGGTTAGTTTCCAATGATCCAAAAAAGTTGGTTATGGTTTTGTCAGTTCTTTCATTGCTTGTATGGAAGAGTGGGCTTTTGGAATTCCTTATGCCCCTATTTCGTCTAAGCAATGAGCTTTTTAAGTGTACATGTTTAATGAAAAATTAAAAACTGAATTTTGGTTTCTCAAAAAAATCAAATACGTGATGTGAGCAAAAAAAAAAAAAATGTTACCATTCACCATGGAGTCAGTGGTGACATCTTTGTTCACTGAAAAATAGGAGACACAAATTTGCTAAGAACTATCAAAATCTACTTGAAAAGTTGGTAGTTATTCTAAGAATACTATGTTTAAAGACAATTCAACATGTAAAGCTGCAGAAAGTATGTTTATACATCACTTTGCGAAGTATGACTTTTCTTTGGATAAAATGACTGTTGTTATAAGTTAATTTCTCTCTCTCTCTCTCTCTCTTTTTAAGATTTTATTTATTTATTTTAGACAGAGAGAGACAGCCAGCGAGAGAGGGAACACAGGCAGGGAGAGTGGGAGAGGAAGAAGCAGGCTCCCAGACAAGGAGCCTGATGTGGGGCTCGATCCCAGGACTCTGGGATCACACCCTGAGCTGAAGGCAGATGCTTAACGACTGAGCCACCCAGGTGCCCCAATTTCTCTGATTTTTTAATTGCACATTCTCTTGTACATGTACAAAACAAATGAAGCAATAACTGGCAATGTGTTGTGTCCATTAGCAAAGAAAGAATTTGCAAACTGAAAACTAATGCTTGTTTTAAGTCCATGACATCAGATGCTTCAGACAAAATCCATTAATATCAATAAGGCATCATTTTTTCCATAAAATTAATGAGTCAAAGTAAAGCTTTTTAGAAATTCATTGCATTGAATTTGAAATATCTGACATCATAGTGAATTTCACTTATAAATACAGTTCAGAGATTTAACATTGAAGAGAACATGATTTGTTTTTGTAGTCATAATACAAATACAAATTTTGGTAAGGCACAAAATCATAGCAATAACAATGTTCTTACTAAATTGGGAAACTATGGAGCAGAAATGTATTTGGAATTGATTGTATACATGCATAATTCATAATTGTGTGTTCAAACAAGTCGCAGTACTCTACCAATAAAAATAGAAGTTGTAGTTGTTAAGATTTACAAATATTGTTATATATGCCTAAAGGAACTGAGCTACAAATTTTTTTTTTTTTGTGACAAAGCTGCTGCTGAATTTAGAAAGATATTTCAGTCTGGCTGTACGTGTTCTCTTTACTGTCCATCAAAATCTTGAGCCTTTGGAGAACTACACATCCACATGAGTGACCCGTGATAATATTATATTACTTTGTAAATGAGTCCTTTAAATATTGGTTGCATTTCATTCATGAGAAAGCATTTCTTTTCATAAAAATCACTTTAATAATAAACAGAGACAATATATTTGACAAGTTTTATCCTATAAAATGGTCAAGGAAAATTACTCTGAGTCAAAAAGGAAGTATATGTGAAAATATGGGGCTCAAATATTTATAACATTTCAATTTTAAAAAGTAAAATTGAGGGGGCACTTGGCTGCCTCATTTGGTAGAGCATGCAGCTCTTAATCTTAGGGTCGTGAGTTCAAGTGCTGTGTTGGGTGTGGAGCCTACTTAAAAAAAAAAAGTAGAAGTGACAAAACCTTCCATTTAGTGGAATTTGCAATGAACTTCCCATCTACCTGAACCCCTATACAGAGTGTATTTTCTCACTTAAAATATTATGGCCTAGAGAGAAAAGTCAATTGATGGGGTCAACAATTGCAAATTTGGTAACTATAAATATAATATTGAAAATGTTACAATAAATGTTAGGAAAATTTTAAAAATAACTATACTAAATAAATATACTTTAAACAAAAGCTTCTGTATAATGAACCATCAATATGAAAAGGCCACCTACTGAATAGGAGAAGATATTTGCAAATCATACATCCAATAAGCAGTTAATAAATAAAATGTACAAAGAACTACAACTCAACAACAAAAAAAGCAACCTAATTTAAAAATGGGCAGAGGATCTAAATAGACATTTTTCCAAAGAAGATATATAGATGGCCAACAGGCACGTGAAAAGATGTTCAAACTTATGAGTTATTAAGGAAATGCAACTCAAAACCACAGTGAGATATCATCTAACACCAGCCAGAGTGTTAGTATCAAAAAGACAAGCATTAACAAGTTGGAGAGGATATGAAGAAAAGGAGCCCTTGTGCAAAGTTGGCAGGATTGTAAATTGCTATAACCACTATGGAAAACCGTATGGAGAATCTTCAAAAAATTAAGAATGGAATTACCATGTGATGCAGTTATTCCATTACTGGGTATCCAAAGAAAATGAAAACACGACCTTGAAAAGATAAATGCTCCCCTGTGCTCGTGGAAGCATTATTTACAATAGTCAAGATATGGGAGAACCTAATCGTCCATTGATGCCATTTGGGAAAACATGGATGGACCTTGAGAATATTTTCCTAAGTGAATTAACTCAGAAGGAGAAAGATAAATACCATATGATTCCACTCATGTAGAATCTAAAAAAATAAAGAATACCCCCCAAACAGAACCCCCCAAAACAGACAAAAAACCCCTAGTGAACAAACAAAACGAAACAAATTCACAGACCAGATCAGTGGTTACCAAAGGGGGAGGGAGTTGGGGGGATATGCAAAAGGGGTGAAGGAGTGTAGGGTGATGGATAGTAACTAGAGTTTTGGGGATAATCACTTTGTAGTGTACACAGATGTTGAATTTAATGTTGTACACCTGAAAGTTATACGATAAAGTATATTCAGAAAAGTAACTGTGACATGTTATTAGAAACAGATATGACCCAAAAAAATGGATTAATGAAAATGTTCCACCAATCTTTATTCAGTTTTTAAATATTCAGATAATCAATATAAGGAATTGTTAAAATTTTTACTTTAATGTACATGGGTATGTAATTTTATTTTAGATATATTAAAATGTTCTAGAAAGTTTTAAAATCTGAAAATAGATGAGAACTTTTTCTTTAAGATTTTATTTATTTGAGAGAGAGAGAGCATGAGAGGGAGAGCATAGGCAGGGGGAGGAGCAGAGAGAAAGGGAGAAGCAGACTCCCTGCTGAGCAGGGAGCCCAATGTGGGACTGATACCAGGACCCTGGGATCATGACCTGAGCTGAAGGCAGACTCTTAACTGACTGAGCCACTCAGGCGCCCCAGATTAGATCCACTTTCTTTTAGATCCACTAATATGATACCAATTTGTTAGTTAATAAAAAGTGTGTAAAATTATGTAGTAGTAATTATTTTTAGAGTCCCTTTCACTCTCAGTGGTGTCCTCATTTGGGTGATAAATTACATAATCCTAGTTAGAGTATTAATCATGTACTCAGAATACCTGGGCTTCTGGGTTATCACGGTAAATCGATACATTGAGTCATCTCTTATCCTATAAATTCCACCAAAACGACTGTAAGGGAATAAAATGCTTTTAAGCCAGAAAGCCAGATTAGAAACATGAAGACAACAAAGAATGTGCAATAGCAACGAATTGCTATAAGATTTAAAGCAGGTGGGTGGAGGTATCTGATTAAGAAGAATCAGGGGGTGCCTGCATGGCTCAGTCAGTTAAGCACCTGCCTTCAGCTCAGGTCATAAGCCCTGGGTCCTGGGATTCAGCCCCATGTCAGGCTCTCTGATCAGTGAGGAGTCTGTTCTCCCTTTGCCTCAGCACCACCCCCAGCTCGTGCTCTCTCTCACACTCTCTCAGTCTCAAATAAGAATCTTAAAAAAAAAAAAAAATAAGTCAGGAGGCTTCAATCTAAGTGCCTACAGAGGGGCAAGCATGTCCTGTGCAGAACCCCAATAACTGTAGGACTTGTAAGACGGTGGGTGAGTTGTGGAGCTGACAACCAGGAGAGACCCTGAGAGTGTTGACATGCAGTTGTTACTGGCTGTTCTCATGTGGGTTTCTGCAAGAGAATTAAGTCCTACAGAGAATAGTTTGACCATTCCTTCAGTTCTTCCAAGGATGGTACACAGTGCTATTTTTAATGTGTAAGAGAGCAGTTCCATCATTAACTGCAATGCATGACTTAGTGCATCAGAGCCTAATCATCTTGCAGTGTCCAGCTGAGAATGAACAGCTGGACTTTCCAGGGCTTTCTGTACCTTGAGCAGGCACTACTGAAAATACTGAATTCTCAGACCCTCTGGCTCTTCCTCCACCCATCTACCACATTTATACTTCCTGAGGCAGAAGATTAGAAGATGCTTCCTTGGGGAGATTGAAGAGCTGCAGAAGAGAGAACTGCAAGTGTTGACAGTGAAACCCTCTAGTCAAAAAGCCCTGCCCAGAGCCAGAGTTTTCAAAGCAGCACTTTAGTGTGTCCCCCTCACACAGGAGCAATTGTACTGATCAGAGGACTCCAGGGAAACAGAACCAATTAAGTGTGTTTGTGTATAAAGAGATGACTTTTAACGAAGTAGCTCACACCCTCATGGAGGTGGGCAAGTCTCAAGATCTGCAGGGTGAGTTAGCAAACTGGAAACCCAAAAGGACCAATGGTGTAGTTCTAGCGTGAGTCCGAAGGCCTGAGAACCGGGAAAACCAATGGCATAGTTCCCAGCCAAAGGCCCATCCGTAAGCTCAAGACCAAGGAAGAGCAAATGTTTCAGTTGGGATCCAAAGGCAGCAAAGAATTCCCTCTTACTTGTGGGAAAGTCAAGCCACTTTGTTTTATTCACATTTTCAACCAATTTCATAGAAAAAGCATGTAATAATTCCCCGGACTGAAGGACTACATCTCTAGACATAGAGTGTCCGTCAAGTTCACTGCCCAAAGAATAATAACAATTTCAAAAAGATCCATATCAGGGTATATTAAAGAAGGAAAAAAGCGGATCACACACAAAAGATCGGGAGTCAAAATGACATCAGGCTTCTCATCAGCAGTATAGAAATCTTGAAGGCAATGGAGCAAGACCTTCGAAATCTGAGTAAAAGTGACTGTCAGCCTAAAATTCCTAACGCTACTAAATTACCAATCAAATGTGAGGGTAGAGTAGAGACAATTTCAGACACTTACATTCCACTCATCCTGTGTTAAAAAAACAACTAGGGAATGTTCTGTAGCAAAATAAGGAAGTAAATCAAGGTAGGACAGGATGAGAGTCCAGGAAATGGGTCCTAGGTAAGCAGTGAAAGAGAAGCCCCAGTCAACCATTTACAGTAGCCTGGGTGTGAACAAGTTCTGACTGGACAAAAACAGATTTGGAAGGTGAGAGTTTGATGGAATGGTATGGGAATACCTCCCTTGTGGCTTGCCCATCTTGCCTGAAGATGGGTGTGACTGGGGCTTGTGTAGCCAGTGTTACTTGTCTTGGTTGTTGGTGTGACCGAAGCAAGGCGGCATTCTGCTGTAGGCGCTGTTGAGCTGAGCTACAGGGCAGTCAGGGGACAGGGTGGTGTTCTATGATCCTTCTCTTTGAATGCCAAGCTCCAAGCCAACTTCAGATCGGACAAGGGTACAGATCCTTCTCAAGAAAAGAGAAGTTGAGGGTGGGGAAGCATGCTGTATGTTTGGAAACAAATGAGCGGAGCACCTTGTAGGCACTGGGAAAGGAAGCAAGGTCCTTGTGAGAGAGTGCCCCTCTGTGGACCATGGGGTAGTGGGGGAGTGTTAGGGATCCGGGGCTGTTGACCACACTGAGTATCTGCTTACTTAAGATGGTTGCTGCTTTCAAGGTGCGGGGATGGGGCGGGGATGGTGGGTGGTGGAGAGAGTTCAGGCAGTTATGACATGGTGTTAGGAAGTGCTGTGATAGAGGGAGAGAGAACACGGCCAGGACCTGGTGACATATTGTGCTGAGGGTTTGTGAGAAGACTTCACAGACTTGTGAGTGACATGAGACTTTTGAATTGGGCCCTAAGGGCCATGTGGTGGGTTTCTAGGTGGAGAAAGCAGGCACAGTGTTTCAGGCAGTGGGACAAGCTGAGAAGAGAATATAAAAACATGAAAGGGGTGAGGTGCCCAGGGAGGGTGACCCTGTACCTTGGAGGGAGGGCCCTTTTTCGGGGGTTGGGAGAGAGAAGGATGGAATTTTGGTTTCTGACTTGTTTCACTCAAGCACTAGAGAGAACCCAGCTTCTACTGTGTGGGAAATCCCAAGTGCAGGAGAACACATTGGAATGTATCAGCAGTGAACTGTCAGCCAAATCCAGATGGGGCAAACTACCGGCCAAACATCGTGAGCTCTTCGACAGATAAATTATAAGGAAAAGAAAATGATTGAGGGGGTATTTGCAGGTTTGAAGAGACTTAAAATACACCTTTTCTTCTTACTAGGCAAGACTAAGCTATAGTTTTTATCACTTGGGTGAAAAACTCTAAGGAAACCAAAAAATCCTCTAAAAATCAGAGCGGTAATTACCCTGGGGGGAACGGAAGGGCTTGCGGCTGGGGCACGTGAAGGCGTTTCTGGGGTTGCCAGCACAGTCCTGTTTACTGAGCTGAATGGTGATTAAAAGGCTGCCTGCTTTAGTAGTTGACTAAACTCTACATTTATTTTGTGAGGTTTTCTGCATTTCTGTATGAGAAGTTTTAAAATGAGTGATGCTTTTCCAGGAGTGAGCTGACTTTCCTGCAGGGGTGGGTATCACGTATCGTGGAGATCTTGCTGGCACCAACCCCAGCTCCATCTCAACTGAGCCAAATTGAGAGCGACAGGCAACCAGGGACATGCTGTGACAGGGATCAGCAGTGCTGCACCCTGGCTGCTCAGAGCCCTGAAGCTGAAGGCATATTGTGTTCTGCTTAGAGAGCCATCACCTTCCCAACTCACTTTTCCAAACGGAGCAGCTTGTATTAAAAACAAGCAAATAACACACAGTATTCATGACCCCAGTTTCTCTTGGCCCCAAAGCCTCAGTTCTGTGCAGCCTACTTTGGATGAGTAACTTAATTTTAGTTAACTTGGCTTAGAGTATATCCGTTCACTCTTCAATTTGCCGTTTAAGATGGGGTCGATGTGGTTCTAGGGCAGGAAAAAACCCCACCACGTTCATCAAAGCCCCTTGTCTTTTCCTTTTCCCAATAATCTATGCATCGAGCAAGCTTGGTGTTAAGTTTCAGATCACATCTGCCAGTTCCTGAGACACTCACACATGTTTGTTTTGTAGCAAGGAGTTAAGCCTCTCAAACTGCGGATTCCAGCATTGAAGGTACACGACTGTGGGGACATTACCGATATTAAACAAGAATAATAATAGAGCAATAAGTAATGCGGTTAAGCAAATACGTTTCCAGTTCTCTTTGTCTTCTTCAAATACAGAATGCAGATGTCTCTGTCCTCATTAGCCAAGTGCTTTGCTTGCCTGTCCGCCCTTCCAGTGGCACTGGTGGGAGCAGTGTGTCTTCAAGAGTGCTTGCCCACAAGGAAGGCTGTCAGACTCTCTTAAATATAAACAAGTGAAAGTAAGGACTTCTGTGCGTGTGGTGTTTTTGATACTGGTCCCTGTAGTAATTCTGGCTTACTTGTTTTAATGAGTGTTTGGACCTTGCTGTCCCCGTATGTATATTAAGTTGTCACACAAGGGCAGGGTGGATATGGTATGAATAACAAATCAAGGATTAGAGACTTCAGGTCAATAGGGCCTTCACAGGCGAACACTGTTCAATGGTATAGCCAAGGTCAACTGAAACTGTAAAGCTCCTTGGCAGAGGGAGATGAGACCAAGAATGAGCCTTCAAAGTTGGAAAGGGATTAGCTATCAAGAGTTAACTGGCATGTGTTAGCTATTTTTATAAAAGAGAGCTCATTTTGAATAGTTTTCATGCAGAACTCTTGTATGGAATTTTTGGGAGAGTAAAATCTTCATTTTCTAAAATCTCATTTCTTTTGGGATGGGTCATTCCAGAGAGCCAAGCATTCTTGAATAGCCAGAAATACATCTAGTTAAACACAAAATACGTTAAAACCATAGTGGTTGAAAAGCTTTCTGGAAAATGTTTTACACAGTCTCCTAAATGGCCAATAGAAAGAATGCACAGTTTGGAGGGCAAGAGGCATGGATTACTTAGAACCCCATTTACTCATTGAGTTTGTTTGGTTAACTATCCTTACCGAGCCTCAGTTTCTTAATCTGTAAAATAGTTATAGTTGCACCATATAGTAGGTATTAGTTAATTGTACGACATTGTAGGTACTCTAAGGTATTGGCTTCTCTGAGGCCACCGGCCTGGCTCTGATCTTTCAGATATTAGATAAACACCTGGGAGAACACCAATACCTAGAAGGGGGCTCAGAAAGGATGGAAAGATCCGTGGTTTGAGAGGTCTTAGAGGAGATTGGGGTGGTTTGGGTAAGGCTGGCTCGACTAAATAGGCTGCATCTTTGTGATGTCATTGAGAAGGATCTCCTGCCCCCAGTCTTTCTCATCTACTTAACATAATCAGGATGCCTCTTTTGAGATCATACTTTGATTCTTGAGAAATTTCTTCTTAAACAGAATCTTGGAGGATATGGCAGACATGACAAGTCACCAAACAGATGCCCCTGTAAGCAAGATCTTGCTGCCCAGCTTCAAGGAATGTAATTAGTTGTAGCTTCCACCTGTTGTGAAAAAATGAATTTCTGTTGCCTGTAAGGCACTCAGTCTGTGGCATTTTGTTACAGCAGGGGCACAGACTAAGACATCAAGAGTGGGGCAGGGAAGTCCACCCAATTGGAAATGAGGACAAAAAAAGGTGGTAAAATTTCCAGGCAGCCAGAGGACAGCTCTAGGAGTTGGGCTTGTAGGGAAGTGGGTGGGTGCACGGGAATGCTGTCTTGTTCACTACAGGCTGAGGACTGGCGTTTGAGGGGATCCCCTTGGGGCATGCAATTAGACAGGAACGCACACAGACAGGAGGGAGCAAGGGAAGTCGCTGAATAGTGCTACTATAGATGATCTTCAACCTTGCAACAACTTTCCAAGTTTGATACAAATGAGAAAAAAATGAGCCTTACAGGAGTTAGGTAACTTGCTCAGGCTAGTGAATGGTGCAGGTCTGTCTGATAATAGATCCCTTGCACTGAGATGTCTCTGGAAGGAATGAGATGTAGATATATTACTTTTTTTTGTCTACTCAGCATCTTTAGCTTTTGGAAATGGGCTATCATGTAGCTTTACCTTTCTCATTATGATGGTGGGGTGGGAAGGGTGGGACAGACTTGGGCTGGCCCATCAGATGACTCAGAATCCCTGGGCCTAGTGAATTGTCTGGAAGAGTGTGTGACCCCAGGGGACCATAGAATTTTCAGTGATTGCTATGGATGTTGCGGGGGGAGGGGGATCTCTTTCTTTTTACTGGCATTGGAAGCCAAAACACAGTGTAAACCTGGAGCTACTGGGGGCATCTTTCCCACCATATGGAGAGAGCCAATTTGAGGATAAAGCCATCATGATGATATAATTTGAGGACACTTGAGATACATAAGAGAAATGTATTATTTTTGATTCCTTGGGCTATTTTGGGTCCCTTCTATTTATTATAACTGTGCATTATAACAAAGACAATGCCAGTTGCCCAAATCTATCCTGTTGGTAAAATTGATACTTCCTCTGGAAAGTGTTCAGCTGCTAATAAAAAACTAATGTAAGTTTTTTTTTTTTGAAAACTAACCTCCGTTTCTAAAAAAGATGGCCGAATACTGTATGCTTCTTAACAAGAAGCCAATTATGAACTTGTTTGTGGGTTAAAAATAGCCATTTCTCTTAGATTTGTCAAGTTCTATAGTATGTCATTCTGGTGCAGGGTATTCTATCAGGGAAATACCTAATTTTGTAAAAAGTTTATCATTAAAGAAAAGTAATTGAAATGTGGCCATTGGGTAGCAACACCGAACTGGATTTTTCAGGGTCTGAGAAAAAATGAAAATGAAGATGTTTTTAGATTCTAAGCCTGTCCAGAATGACATACTTCTTTCTGATAAGTAAAAGAATGTCACCCTTTGAAATTGCTCATTAAAGATAGGGAGAAGTCGGCATCTGGGAAAATCATCCCACGAGTTAGTCTGCCTGGGAAATGATTCGTTAATGGCAGTACTGCAGAGACTGAAGTGTTTCTTAATTTCAGAAAAGGTTTTAGGTGATTCCCTTCAAAGGAACCCATCAACACAAAAACACCTATTGTTGTCGATAGATACTCTGTAATCTTGGAAATGGAGAGGTGTAAGGACAAGGCTTAATGATTCAATACAGAATATTAAAAAAGGTTGTTGAATATCAATTCAGACATGTACATGGGATGAAAGATACTGTCTAAGCCTGAAATCTCAGACTCCAATGATGGCTTCATACACCTCCCCAGACATCTTCAGGCTCCCCTGAGCCCTGTTTCACGTTTCATTGGCTTTGTGAGACAATTGCATTAGCTTCTGGTTAACGTGGTTCCACATTCGGGTTAAGTGCTCCCTTGGCCCCTCTGGCTCTAACATGATGTGTCTGAAGGGGTCCTTGAAAGTGCCTTCTGGCACTTCTTATTTCAAAGATTTTGATTCCTGTTGTACGCAGATGCTCCGTTGCCATGCTCGCTCCCTGACCCTGTCCCTGCCAGCAAATTTTGATTTGAGAGATGCATTCAGTTCTTAGCTCATCTGCAAAACCCCATCACTCACTGACTGCTAACTTCCTCACTTCCTGAGTTCTCTGTTCTGCCCTCTCTCACCCTCCATCACATCACAGTATTCAACAGCTCTGTTAATGTATTACCCAATAATTACTGTGCATTTATATGTACCTGGCCCTGTTCAGGTATTGAGGTTGTAGTGTTGGCAAGGTAGACAATTATCTGCCCTCTTGGAATTTATATCCTCTGGAGAACTTGCAAACAAATACAGTTGACAGGTGGGAATGCCCTCAACTGATTACCCCAGCCCATTCCATAAATAAACTCTGGGTGCACACACATCCTTCCCCTTCTTTTCGTGGATAAACTGTCCTTCTACCTGTTCAAAGCTAACCTTGCTACCTAAGGTATTTCTCATCCCCTCCTGACTCTTCATGGCATTTTCCCCTTTAATTAATTCCTCGTGCATAAATTTTTGTCTACTTTATTAGCTAGTTTTCCTTTGTAGATAAATATAAGACAAATATAAATGAAGGCCTCCTACAGTCTTTGGTTGGTGATATAACAAGGGAACAAGCAACAAGGGGAGTACGGGTAGTGATTGCATGAAAGCAAACACACCTGTACAAATCATAGACCATAAATGCATTTTATTCTTGGTCGTGCTTTATGAATCAGTTTCCTAGCACCCTTCCTGAACTGAAGAAAATTAAATTCTTGATGAACAGTGATCCCACAAAGACGCTCTCAACTGATAGTCTTTCTGAAATAATTAGCTCTCTCCATCTGTCTGAGTTCAGGCTGCTATTACAAAATACCATAGACTGGGTACGTTAAACAACCCATATTCATTTCTCATTGTTCTGGAGGTTGGGAAGTCCCAAGATTGAGGTGCCGGCAGATGCATTGTCTGGTGAGGGGCTTTTCTCTGGTTTGCAGGCAGTTGCCTTCTTGCAGTATGTACACAAGATTAAGAGAGAAAGAGAGCTCGCTCTCTGGTGTCATCTAAGGGTGCTAATCCCATCTCGCACACCCCACTCATGACCTCTTCTAAACCTAATTACCGCCCAAAGGCTCCACCTCCAAATAGCATCACATTGAGGGGCAGGGTTTCAACCTGGGACTTTTGAGGGGACGCAACCATCTGTCCATAGCACCATCTCCTGATAATTCAGTCTAAATTTCCTTTGTATATATTGAGACTGTGTTGTTAGATGCATATTAATTAAACATTTTTTAACATTTGTTTACATTTTTTCTTTTATCAGAGCTTAATGGCCTGTTTTATCCCTAATGTTACCGCCTTAAAATTTATTTTGTCTGACAACAGCTTTGTTATCAGTCTTTTCTATTACATTTTCCTAGAATATCATTTCCATCTTTTTAAACTTTCTTTGTTGTTAAGTTCTAGGCATGACTTTTTTTAATAGCTTATAATTGGATTAATTATATTTTTAAAAACCTGAGTACTCCTGCCTTTTAAACAGAGAAGTTTAACCTATCTGCTTTTGATGCAAATTCCTGTATATTTGAATTGATTCCTACCTGTTATTATGTGTTTTCCATGGATTATTCTTTGGCTTTTCTCTCTAATGTTTCCTTTTTTGACTCCTGTTGGATTGCAACTTAAAAGTTAACTTTTAATGCTTTTACTGGTTTCGGAAGTTAAACATTTCATTTATATTCTTGTGGGGTTTTTTTCTTTAACAATTTTAACATGCACACCTGACTTAAAATCTAAATTATTGTTGCCCAGTATTGTGTTTCCATCCTATTTTTTAGAACCTCAACATCATTTATTATTATTAAAGCATATTTAATTTGCCCACTGAAAACAGGTCTCTTTGCTCATCATTGCACCCAGCTCCTTCTTTTTGGGTTCACTTTTCTTCTTTCTGAAGTACACTTTCCTCTAGTCCTTTCCCTGAGGGTATGTGAATCATACACTTTTTTTCAGTATTTGTTTCAAAATATCTTTACTTTGGCCTCACTCTTGAATGATAGTTCTTTTGGGTATCGAATTGGGGGTTGTCTTTTATTTTTGCTCAGCTCTCTGATTTGATCCTCTTGTTTTTTGGATTCTATACGTTAGTGATGAGAAATGTGCTATCAGCTGTTCAGTTGTAGATACTCTGTTCTCCCTGGTTGATTATAAAGCTTTTCCCTCAATCCTTGAATTCTGAAATTCCATTACAATGTGATTCAGTGTACTTTATTTAAATTTGTTTCTATTTAATTTGCTTGAAACTCAGTACACTTATTCAGCCTTAAAGATCAAGAGTTTAAAACTTCAGGAAAATTATCTACTCTTGTCTCACATATTGGCTTTCACCCAGTATCTCTGGACCAATGGTCAGTAAACTGTGGTTCGTGGGCAAATCTGGCTACTGCCTGTGTTTGCAAATAAAGTTTTATTGGAACACAGCTATGCCCATTTTTTTTACATATTGTCTATGGCTGCTTTTGTACTATAACTGCAGGTTTGAGTACTTGTGACAGAGATTATATGGCCCACAAAGCCTAAATGATTTACTGTTTGTAAAAATTTGCCAGTCTTTGCTCTAGACTTTTATTCTGGAACTTACATTGGACATAAGTGGACTATTCAATCTATCCCTTGTATCTTTTTTTTTTTTTAAAAGATTTTATTTATTTGACAGAGAGAGAGAAAGGGAGAGCACAAGCAGGGGGAGTGGTAGGCAGAGGGAGAAGCAGACTCCCTGCTGAGCAGGGAGCCCGACACAGAACTCAATCCCAGGACCCTGTGATCATGACCTGAGCCAAAGGCAGATGCTTGAATGACTGAGCCACAGAGGCGCTATCCCTTGTGTCTATTAATCTCTAGTTCTACTTTTCTACAATTTTATTTCTCTGTACTGCAGTTTTAGTAATTTTTTTAAGTTCAGTATTTTTCAATATTAAGTTCAATATATTGTATTTTATGTAGGCTTTCTGTCAATGGGTATCAAGATTCAGGGCTGATTAGCTGTCTACCAGGTTTCAGAACCCAAAGTCTGTGTATCCCATTAATACAACATGCTAACTCAAGCCCTCATGGCAGCCATTAACAAATAATCTAATCATCTGGTGTGTTAGAGTTCTCCAGAGAAACAAAACCGTAGGATATCTGTTTAAGAAATTTGGCTCGCAGGGGCGCCTGGGTGGCACAGCGGTTAAGCGTCTGCCTTCGGCTCAGGGCGTGATCCCGGTGTTATGGGATCGAGCCCCACATCAGGCTCCTCCGCTATGAGCCTGCTTCTTCCTCTCCCACTCCCCCTGCTTGTGTTCCCTCTCTCGCTGGCTGTCTCTATCTCTGTCGAATAAATAAATAAAATCTTAAAAAAAAAAAAAAGAAATTTGGCTCGCAAAGTTATGGAAGGTGGCTAGTCCAAAATCTGCAGCCTGGGCCATCAGACAGGCGCCTCAGGGAAGAGTCAGTGTTGCAGTTCAAGTCCAAAGGCAATCTACTTATAATACCCAATGCTCCATGCAATACGTGCCCTCCTTAATACGCAAACAATGAATCATGGAACACTACATCAAAATTAATGATGTATGGTATGGTGACTAACAAAATATAATAACAAAGAAAACCAAAACCAAAACAAAACCAAACCAAAGGCAATCTGCTGCAGACTTCCCTATTGCTCAGGGGCAGTCAGTCTTTTGTTCTACTCAGGCCTTTGACTGGATGAAGCTCACCCACATTTTGGTGGGTAATTTGCTTTACTCAAAGTCTGCCAACTTTAATGTTAATCTCATCCAAAAACAGGCTTACAGAAGCACCCAGACTAATATTTGACCAAATACCTGAGCACCGTGGTCCAGCCACTTGGGCGCACATACCATCTCAAGTCTACCTTTTGTCAGTTTAGCACCCATATTCATCTTTTTAAATCATGTTTAATCTCCATATAAAGATAATCATAGGGTCATACTTAGGCTTCTCATGACACAACTATCCTGTATGCAATCAAAACTGCACTAACCCTTTCCCCAGAAAATGATGCACAATTCTTGGTGATGTTTGTTCTTCTCTTTGATATCCTGTAACTGAAATATTATGATGTAAAGTTAGAAATTATTAAATACTATGAAATAAAGTCACTGGATCTTATGTTGCATGATAAGGGGATAAGAGAAGAAAGGTGACAGAGATATTTGCTATAACAATATATTGTTATACAATATATATATACACACATATATTCATAACTAAATACTCATAACAGTTACAGTCCTTGTTTCCGTAACTGGTCACAAAGTTGTAGCTGATATTTAGAATATTCCACATTACCTTCACTCTCAGTGAGCACCTCATTTGGTCATAGTTCTTTGTTTGGTGGGATGACCCAAAACTTCATTCCTGCAGAATCCTAAAGAACCTGAGCCTTTAGAAGTCTTTCCTGGGTTGGGTTGTTAGAGTTTTGCATTGACTTTCATCACAGCATATGGTAATACTAAGAGATATCCTAAGGGATCTCTTTTATTCCAGGCACTCTTCCTTACCTCCGTTGAAGAGGAGCGGTCCACTTGATCCTTGGTCATCAGGATCCATCATCCCAGCCAGCACAGTAAGTTGCTTTTTTGCTTGTTGATTTAGAGGCACAAGGAGGCCAGAGTAAGTGGGTGTCAGTCTTCACTTATAGTTCAGGGGAATAATTATTATGCCTCCTGGTGGAAGTATTCCTCCTGCGGGAATAAAAATGTCTAGACCAGCAACAGAACATAGTGTTGTAGGGACAGAAGACAAAACTTCTGCTCGTCAGTCTTTTGGGGTAATACTGAAAGGTACCAATCCCATTTTTATCTCCAATTCCTGGACCTCTAAATTTTGACTATAGAACAAAAAATACCATATATTAGACATTTATATAGAATATGTCCAGCCTCTTGGAGAACCTCGACCCAGCCCCACAAGATAATATCATCTAGCTAGCTAGTGTTATAACCAAGTCTTCAAAAAGCCATTCCACTGTTCTGTCAAGCCACCTGCTTCAGGATGGAGGGAAATACGGTGAGACCAGTGAATTCCATGAGTACAGACCCATTGCCACATTTCATTTGCTCTGAAGTGACTTCCTTGATCAGAAGCAATGCTGTGTGAAAAGGCATTCCGTGAGGCCATGGCCGATGGTTTTGGCAGAAGCATCATAGGCAGAAAGGGAAATGTATATCCAGGGTAAGTGTCTTTTTTTTTTTTTTCTTTCCAGAACACAATGTACTAAGTCAAGTCTCCTTTCTAAAATTGTGTATAATCATAAACACAGCTGGTGGACTTGTTGTTGGTACCAGAAATAAACTGGAGCTATGGGAAGCCTGTGGAAGAATTAACAGTATTTTAGAACCAGGAAAAATGTAATAAGTCTTGATATGACACCATTGAACCCACAAAAGAATTGAAGCATTCATATTCCAAAAATCAATCTGAGATACAGAAATGATTGAGTAAAACGTCTGCAAATATATGCTCATTTTCCTGTGTACTAAACATAGCCATCTTTTAAAAGGAAACACCAGTGACTCATTTTTAAATGAAAATACTACCTTTAGTAAAAAAAAGCAAAGTTATTTAGAGCAGCTAATTAAAATGCCATTTAGGACATTACAGTGGCTAACGGGATCCCAAAATCACTCGCAAAGTAGAAGCTATGTCTGAAGCTTCCATATCGTCTGAAGGACGAGTCAACTGGCCAGGCTTCATAGACATCAGATAACTAAAGTCACCCCCTGCCGTTATATCCTCACATTTCAGTGTCCTAGTTCTTTTCTGAAGAGCAGTAGAGCAAAGAAGAAAAGACTGTGCTAAGGAAGACCCACTATGTCCTATGGTAAGGATGGATCTGAAGTGTTAGGCATAAAAGTTTTGTGTCGATTTCTATATCTAAGCCATCTAGGTCACCTACCAAATACTTGCTTCTGTTAGTGTTTTGTGGGTGACTCTGGGGAAGGAGAAGAGACATGAAATACTGTGAGATGCTTCAGCCTTGTCGAAAAGACTGAGACGTTCAATTAAAGCCCAAGACGCTGTGTACCGCAAGGCTAAATCACGCAGTACCAGCTCCTAAGGAATGCGTGCCTCCTACGCAACAGAGCACCCCTCAGCGGGAGAGGCGGCGATTGCAGTAGATAGTGCAGCATGGGGAGGTGCTGGCCAATAGAGCTCCCCACCCTTAGTAGCTCCTGACGCCAGGGATAAACGCACATCCAGAAATAGCATGTGTTAACTTGGTTCTAATTTGGATAACACCTTTTCATAATTTAAACCACCCAGTCATTTTGCTGCCTGGAGTGAGAACTTCCCAGGAGACCTAGCACTCCTGCCCCTCTTCAGTGATAAATGCCACACGCTGTGGGACTCTATTCTTTATCTGGCTATACAGACAGACCTTAAGGCCTGGACCAGGTACCCCAGAGCCGGAGGTCTCAAGTGTGAAAGGACAGGATGGCAAATGACTCCTGCCTTGGGAGCAGGCTCTTTCTTGGTCTGTCCTCCAGTGCATTCTCCCTAACTCTGGACTCTAGACATTTCTGAGCCTCGACCTTTTAGCTGTGCCTCAGCCTTTCTGCCTTTCCAGGTCCCTGGTTGCTCGTTGTCTGACTGTTGATGTCGGCCTTGTGCTTCCAAGTCCATTGCCCTTGATGGCTTTCATGGTTTCTCTGACCTGTCATAGCAACAGATCTGTCCTATTAGCGGAATGCTGAGTCCTAAACACCCCTGACACCTGACTCCACGGTGCCCTAGATGATTACACTCTGCAGAAACTGGCAGAGGAAATAGTCCTTGAGGTGACCACCTTCAGGGGCACAATGCTCACATTCTGCTCTGCCCAGCCTTTCCATGTAACTGTTCCTCAGGGCCCTGTCCTCAACCCGCTTCTTTTTTTACTCTGACACTTTCTCTGTGGGCTCCGGATTGTCTCATTCACCCCTGTGGCTTCTACCTCCACCTTTTCTCTGATGGATCCCTAGTCCCTCCTGCAGGTTCCAGACTATAAGCTGGCCAGGAATCCGAGCTGCAAGCTACAGAGGGTCACTCAGGCAAAATGTAAATTATCAAAAACATATTGTGTAGCTCCCAGAATTTTCAGAAAAGCTAAAGAGCAAGACTCAGCAAATGGGCTAGAAGAAAGGGAAGCCCAAGCTAAGGAGTGTCGTGAGTCTAGGAAGTTCCCTGCTGCCCCGAGCACTGGACACCACAGTTTGTACTACCAGAAAGCAAAATCTGGCCCTTTAAGATTTTATACTGGGATGTGGGCTGTCTCTCAGTGGGACTCATTCATTGGGGGAATTTCCCTCTATACAAAGCAGGAAACATGGGCAATAAGAATAAATAAGGAGGAAAGGGAAAGGAAAGTAAAAGGAAGGAAAACAAAACCCACCACACAAACATATATCCAATTGCCCACTGTTCACCTTCATTGGATCTCCTACAAACACCTCAAATTCTGTGTGTTCAAAAGTGAAATCTCCATCGTTTACCCCCAAACACTCCTCCTACTCGCTTTCTTTTCTTGGTATCCGATGGAACTCAGTCATCCAGCCACCCAGGCTCCCACACTTGAGTTCTTCTCCCTTCCTTCTTAAAGCCACTGGTCATCAAATCCTATGGATTATAAGTTACAAATGTTTCCTAAATTCCCACTGTATTTAAATGAGATCCCCAAATCACCGATTCTTACATGGATTACAAAGACGCACCCTAACTACTCTCCCAGCATCTAACATCGCTCCGTAGCTGTTGCTCCATTGCCAGCCCATTTGTTATGGGATAATTGTCTGTCCCTCCTCATCTCTAGTTCTGTTTTCCTCTGATCTGCTCATGTTACAGTTATCTGTAAGTGGAACAGTGAGAGAACCATCTATAAATGGAATTAAATTGTTTGATCACAACTCAGACGGCCGCTCTTGGCCTTTGCTCACACTGAGGTCAGGAATGCTGTTGAATGGCAATACCCCTCTGTAAAACAGATTCCCAGAAAAAATGAATTGAAGAGAAAAAAAAGGATGAGGAGCCAAGTACATCAAATTTCTTATCAGGCCATGCTGACTGCTCTTGGGTCTGGCATGGTGCTTATTCTTACTGGTGAGCTAGGGATTTGGTAAAAGCCCCTTAAATGGTGCCCAGAGAACCACACCTTCTGGTATACACCTTTTTATGTTTCCAGCCCATTGAACCAGGCCTGGACCTTTGCCCCACTTGGACCATAGAATTTGGCAGAAATGACCTTATGCTAGTCCTGGGATGAAGTCTTAGGAGGACTTGGCAGCTTCTGCTTCTATGCTTTTGGGAATCCAGAGCTGCCATATTAGAGGTGTGTCTACCCTACTGGAGAGAACTTGTGGAGAGTCCATACGGAAAGGAACAGGCCTTGAGATTACATGGGAAGATAAAGAGGTGCCAACTGTCCCAGTGATCCAGCTGTCTCCAGTCTTCCAGGTGTTCCCACCAAGGCACCCGTTCTTATGAGGACACCAACTTGGATGATCCAGCTTAATCATGCCCCAGGATGAGTGCAGCCCCAGCTGACATCACGCAGAGCAGAGCTGCCCAGATGAGTCCAGTCAACTCACCGAATCATGAGGGTAATAAAATGGTTCTTGTTTAAATCCACTGTTCTGAAGCGGTTCCTTACACAGCAATAGATAACAGCACAGGGTCATTGATTATGTGTGTGGTCTTGTTTAATTATTCATTTAACTGAATTCCACTTGCAGGCATTTAGTATGGTTTTTCTGTGTTTTAACACTAGCTATTCAATGCAGAACCCCTTTAGTTCACTATCAGCACAGGGCTTTGATTTTTTAAAAGATGGACTCATTTCATGGCCCTTATCAATTATTGAAGCCCAGAAAACACACACATAACAAAACAACAAGCTTCAGGCTATCACTTGAATTGGCCGGATTCCTCTTGCTCTTTTCTCCATCAGACTTAGCATAGCACCATTACCTTGATTCATGAGGGTAGTTGTTTAAGACCCTGAAAGAGATAGATCTAAAATTCCTTTGGTAAGAAATAAGGACAATGATAGGTAGAAGAGGGGTGATGTTTTAATTTGGAGAAATTTTGTGGAATAGGAGGGGAATAAAAGAAACCCTCCAAATCAAGTAATGTGCCTCATGCTTGAAGATGCTATCCTTTGACCCAGTGGCAGCAAGGAATGAATGCTATATTATGTTGACATAGTATTCCCCCCACTATAGGATAAGGCCTTCACTGGAAGTAGCTACCTGGCTAGGGACCATACTTCCCAGCGCCCTCTGCACCTGGGTGTGGCCATATGGTTGGCTCTTACCTATGGAATGCCAGCAGAAGTCATGGATTACTCTGAGCGCAGGATTTTAAGAAGTAATTTTACCTTTTCCATGTTTTCTTTCCCCTTGTGCTAGCTGGACATAAGTGGCTTTAAGGTTCTAGGGGACAGCAGCACTTCAAAATGGAAAAAGTTGGATGTATGAGTCTTGACAGGGAGAGAGTTATTTACCAACTAGGAACCCACCGTAAAGTGTTACATGAGAGAAAGAAATCTTTACTGTGTTTGGGCTTTTACAAACTTGAGGTTAATTTGTTACAGCAGCTAGCATTCCCTTAAGGAATATCATTGTTCATTCTTTTAATTTTTTTCCTAGGAGAGATCATTGCTAGTTTTAAAATGGTGAGGGGGCGCCTGGGTGGCACAGCGGTTAAGCGTCTGCCTTCGGCTCAGGGTGTGATCCCAGTGTTATGGGATCGAGCCCCACATCAGGATCCTCCACTGTGGGCCTGCTTCTTCCTCTCCCACTCCCCCTGTTTGTGTTCCCTCTCTCGCTGGCTGTCTCTGTCTCTGTCGAATAAATAAATAAAATCTTAAAAAAAAAATTTAAAATGGTGGGGAATTTAGTTCATTTTACTTAGGCTCTGTTCTCACATCTATAAAATGGGGCTAATGCTTGTACCTCATAGGATTATTATTGTGCTAAATAAGATATTATAGCCTCATCTATTGCAAATTCCCACGTGCTAAGCACTTTATACTTATTGAATCCTTCCAATAACGCTTTGAAATAAGTTCTATTAGTATCCATGTTTAGTAGATGAGAAAAGGGAAGCTTGGAGGGGTTCAGTTCTTGTCCAGTGTCACATGGTTAGTGACCGCAGACCCAGGATTTCAACCACGGCAGTCTGACTTCAGAGGCCATATGCCATAGCACTAGACTGCTATCCTTAGGGCCAGCACAGAGGCTGACATAATGAATACACAATAAAGACAAATTTCATTTTCCTCTCACTTCAAGGAAAGAAGCAATACAAAACATAAGTATCAGTGCATGTATTTGTGGCTAAGTGTACAACACACATGTACGCACATGGAAACTTTTGTGACTTTATTCCCACTCACTCAGCCTGCTGTGTTTAAACTGGAAGCAAATTAGAATTTACTTGTGGTCCCTGCTGCTGAGCACACGTAGGTCTCTCCTCTCACCTGGAAATGTTATTTTGTGCTCGCAGCCCAAATGCCGCCGCATGGTCAAAGGACCAGCAAGAACACTGAAGAAATGGATCCCAAAATGACTAATGCATTTTAAAGTTGCTTGTGAAACATTCATGTTATCGACCTGCTGGAGGAAAATTGACAGAAATCCCAGCTCAGGATGAACATTACTACAGGAAGTGGAGGGAATGCTGGGTCCCTAAAGTCTTTCTTATTTCACTTATTATACCACATATTTCTTGAAGGAAACTAGTTTAAAGCATCCAGTCTGAGCTATAGCTTACAAATAGACTGACCTTCATCGTTTTGTTCATGTGGCATTTTATATACCTGAAGTACTTTTTAAAAAAATTACAAAGCATGATAGGAGTGCTAGTGCTTTTTCTAAAGTCATATCAGCTATTATTAGATTGTCTACAGAACCAAGCTCAGAGTGCTTTTTCAAAAAGGTACAGCAATTTCCCCCATTCTAATTGCTGTACCAAGAGTAATTTGTCTTCTGGGCTTTGGGGCTGCTGAACTACTTTCCTCTTTTGCCTGAAGTTTTATCAAGGCAATATGCTTAATCAATGTTTGCTGATGTTTATGGTCTAATGCTTACTGACAGCAGGTGCAAAAAAAAGTAAATCCCCATCTGCATAAATATCTTCCTTAAATTCACCAGCATGCTGTTTTGCTGTAATTTTAGTAGACAGGTGATTTTTCATGGCACCTTCATGCGTTTCATACCCCCCCCCCAAAGCTGGCTCCATTTCCCTACCTGCTGTCCCCAGAAGCTGTGCTCTTATTTGCACCACCGTGTGGTAGCTCCTTTCAGACTATCTACTTGGCCTGTTGATGAACTCTCCTTAGTGCTTGGTGGTGATGTGCTGGTCCAGGAAATAGACACTCTCCCTGAGTAATTTAGACTCTGTTGCTAATCCATCAGTTAAGCCAAACCGGAGGTGGGCTATGGCACTGTGCCTTTGGGATAACAGCAGAAACCCTAGAAGAGCTTCATTGACCTAAAGGATCGGTTTCCAATGGTATACAATGGAAGAGAATTTAACAAAGGGAAGTCCATTAGCCTTGATGATAGTCACTTGGCTAATTATCCAACCAGACCCTGGGAACATGCATCTAACTACAGCCTCGTCCTCATCATTATTTGTTTACTGAAGCAAGGGTGGTGGCTCACCTTTCCACTCCCCATTAGAGAAGGGTAGTTTGTAAACTGACGACAATAGTACACACGGCTCCAGGCAGGCATTTTTTCACTTTGGCTTCCTCATTTCAGCTGGCTTTTGATTCTTTTAGACAAACGAAACAGTTTATCCTCCATTTCTGCTGAAGAGGAAAGAAAAGAAGAGGTTTGGCCCTTGGAGAGACTCCTCTTGACTCCTCAAGGTTACCAATGCCCTCTATCAGCTTGCATGTCTATTCCTGTCCTACCAGTATGCGGGCTTGTGCTGAAAGTCATGTGAGGTCCCACACAGATCTGAAATTTTAAATTTATAACTTACTATAAATTTATTTTTTTAATTTAAATTTTTTTTAATTTAATTTTTAAAATTTAAATGTATTAAATTTAAAGTGTTTTACAAAGGTAAGGCATTATTTTACTCTGTAGAAGTAAAATTTTAGTAGCACCATGCACGGACAGCAGGCATCTTTGAAGCTCAGGCAACTACAATAAAGACAGCAGAACTAAGCCACAACATTAAGTGACTGTTTGGTTTGCTTGTTCTTATGGAACATATGCAACTGCCCTGATCGGAAGCACTCCAAAGACTCTCTGAGAATAAGGTAGACATTTTTAAATGGAAAGGAGTTGTGAATATACCACTGCTGTTTTACTAATGCGGCTTCCGCCTCCCCACTGTACATCATTTCTAAAACACTACATGAGGATCATGCTAAATCAAGCTTTAAAAAACAAGAAAAAAAGGATAAGAGGAGGAGGGGTAGAAATCAAGCCCCTCCAGGGGTTCAAAGGCCAGACGTAAAACGACAAGCAAGTGAGAATTAAACAAAGCTTTGTGAGAGAAATCTCAAAACAAGATGCATCAGAACCAATAGAAATCAAGATCAATTATGTCAGCAGATCAAAGAAGAGACCTAGCCTAGTGATGAGCATTAACTATCATCAGGGGAGACGCATCCAACTTACTAGAGTGAAATAGACCCTTTCCTTCTCTATGGTGATCAGGCTAGCTTTTGGGTAAAGATAACCAAATGGAGGAATACAGATACATTTACCCATAGATGGGGGTTAGAAACTGAGAAGAGATATTAGTTTTGTAAAAAGACATTCTAGAGAGCTTAGGTCCTAAAGATTGTAGAGGCTAGAGTTGATGGTCCTTGTTAAAGGAGTTTTTCTACCTAAACAAGGATCTGTACCCCATTGGCAGGTATTTTGTAAGAAGATTTCATCTGACTGTGCTTCAGTGAGTAACCCTTGCTGCTTATCTGGCAGATAAGCAAAAAACCTGTTCCTCAATTTTAATTTAGCAGACTTAAATAAATGTATTGTTGGCTGAAAATCAGGACCATGGAGTGATGGTAACAGTCATGGTAGAAAGACTTGGCAGGAACAACTGCACAGATTTGTCCAGACTCTATTTAGAGACCTGCATTAGATGGAGGGTGATAGACTGCCAGTACTCTGCCTAGTTGCCAGGAGTCTATATTCATCTCAGTACTGGAACATTTAAAACAATGCTCAAAATGAACCATACTGCCCATGCCGTTGAGTGATACACATACCTACAAAAGTAAAAAGTTACAAGTGTAACCATAAAATTAAAGTGTTTTGAATATTTGTCTTTTTGGTTAAGGTAAGAAACCATATTCTCGTGCCAAGAGAAGACAAGGGCCCATTTTCTTGTCAGCCCATAGTCAATAGTAAATAATTAATAGTAAATCAATAATTCTTGATTCCTAGAGCAAAGAACGGTGTAAACAGAGCTAAAGCATCATGAACAAATGTGATTAAGCAGGTGATTCATAAAGTAACTTGAACTGTCATATAGTGGTTATCAACAAG
Organism: Ailuropoda melanoleuca; assembly: GCF_002007445.2. Lineage (NCBI taxonomy): Eukaryota > Metazoa > Chordata > Mammalia > Carnivora > Ursidae > Ailuropoda > Ailuropoda melanoleuca. Next base: position 44,910,059 of record NC_048220.1, read on the forward strand.
TGGAATACAAGAAAACAGAAAAATGGGACAGATTAGCTGTTAATCAACTATTTGTGTAAGCTCTGTAATGATTGTTATAAGGAAGTAAATTATCATCACCAAGTGGTACTTGAGACAACACACAATGAAGTGGAACCAGCCAATCCAGCTCTATGGGATGGACAGATATGTCTCAGATAATAATCCAGTTTCTGATCTATTGATCACCTCATTGTAACAGAGTAGCTTACTGCTGTTAAACACACGTTAGGAAAAAAAAATTTCTTTTTACAGAGATAGTCCTCTAAGTCTGTAAATAGGTTGATGTGGAAAATTATCTCCATGACATTCTAGGCAGGTAGTCTTTCCCCAACCCTTCTAAAAATCTTTCAGTTGATGTAGTTTAAGTAGAGGGTGGGTGAGAAACCTTAAAATTTCAGATAAAATTTGGGTCTCACTTTAATTTCTTTGCCTCGAACAAAGAGCAAACGGTTTTATTATCACTTAGAATAATTTTTTCTATGGAGAATGTATTCCACTCACAGCAGTCATCTAACACAGTTCTTGCTGAATAAGGATACACAAGAGAGCTTAAATGAATAAATGAGCCAACTAATTTATTCTCAAAGTATTTAAAAATCTCCCAGTCTGGTTGTGGATTCATCTATTGCTCCTTGAAGTACTTTAAATTTTTGCTTTATGTATTTTAACATCATATTATTATATACATACAAATTTAAAGCAGTTTTTCTTTCTGGTGAAATGAACATTTTATCATAATAAGGTGTCCCTCCTTATCTCTAATAATGCTTTTTGCCTTAAGGGTTACTGTCTTTGACATTAAAATAGGTATGTCATTTTTGTTTTGGTTAATGTTCAGATGCTCTATATTGTTCCCTTGTTTTGCTTTCCATATCTTTAGTTTTTGATGTTATCTCTTATAAGCATCATATCTATTTGTGTTTTTTTTTTTAAATCCTGGCTGGTATTCTTTTTCTATTAATTGAGACATTTGGTTCATTTAATGTAATTGCTGTTATATGGGGATTTAAATCTGCCATCCTAATAGATAGTTTTTGTTCCCATCCTTCTGCCACCTTTTGGGTTGATCTGAGTAGTTTTTACTGATTACCTTTCTTATCCTACCTCTTAGCTTGGTAGCTGTTCTGATTATCTACTGTTGTATAACAAACTGCCCCCAAAACTGCCCCCAAGACCATTTTAGTTTGGTTATGATTTTGTGAGTTGGAGTCCAGAAAGACTTAGATAGGCATTCCACTTCTGATTTCTGAGCTGTCTGCATATACATCTCGTCCCCACTCCATCTTTAGTGAATAATGTTGGTAGCTTGAAGTCAGTCATGGTGGTAGTATTTATACCGTGGAAATTGGCAGATGCTATGGCTCAGGGCTTCCTTCTCCTCTCACCGAGAACCAGTTTATAGCATACTCCATTTTGGCCAGTGTTTAGCAGAGAGACTATATAGATCCCTTTGTGTGACGCAGGGTACAGTAAGTTCTCACATGGTTTCTCGTTGATGGGGTTAAGGGTCCAATTATAGAGGAATCACACAATAACTAGCCCACCTAGAAAGGTATGACAGAGGAAAAGAGAGTTACATGGGAAAATAGGAAATAGGACTTGAAAAATAAAGCTGATTTCCCCCTACATACACGTTCCTCAATCCAGTCATTTGGGGCCAACATTAAAAGAAAAATATGCCTGCAGGGAGGGGTCTGTAGCAGAAGCTGATGAACTCTTAAAAACAAACATATTTTAAGTATTCATAGAAATTAAAGTCAGAGAAGGAAAAAGTAGAGAAAATATGTCATTTAGAGCAGGAACACTTTCATTAAAGAATTAGTGTTACTTAAGAGCTCAGAGAAATCAGGATGGGAACTAGGGAGTTGAGTTCCTATTAAGAGACCATACATGGCTTATTTAATGGCTCTAGACAAGGTCTTTACTTCTTTTTTTTTTGCCACATGTACTTGTAAAATAGGACTAAAAATAGCTTTCACCCACCTCACCCACCATAATATGTTGGGGCAATAAATTAGGTTGAATTAGAAGTTAGTAAATATCTGTGGACTACTTTGATTTAGAAAGAAATACCTGCATGTACTTTATTATTATTTGCAGCCAGAGAACTATGTCTTTCTTTGGGTGGATTCAATTCTTGTAAAATCCAGTTGGAGAGCCTAGTAAGTATATGAAAGAAGGAGATGCAATGAAAACCTTCACTGAAGCACCACGAGAAACAGCAGAGTAGTTGACTTCCCTCACCTCAACTTTGCTGCAGTCCTAGATTATACAGAAAAAGTCCTATATTCTAGCCACTACCTGTGCAATGTCTGTTCTGTGTAGTGAACTCAGGGATTTCCTTGCTTCTCCTGGGCATTCATGACATTAACATTTGAAAACCTCTTTTAGGAGGTCAAACTTCAAGCGAACCAGTCACATCACATATAATTTCTGTTATCTTTCAAAAGTACAGAAAAAGCCCCTTACAAAACAGAAAATATGATCCCAAGTTTACTAAAAACATAGATGCCATCAAAAATATGGGAGGTTATTTTCCAAATTATTCCTATGATTATTTCAGAGCAGTGGATTATTATGTATGACACTATATATATATATATATATATATATATACACACACATTTATATATATTATATAATATATATTATATAAATATATATGTATTTGCATATCCTAAAATTCAAAAGTGAAGATATGATATCAGAAAAGAATAATGCACACATATGTATACATTTGTGGTGGTTTTCCCATGTGTAAGCCCTGCACTTCCAACAGCACTGTATGACCTCGGATTCATAAGACAATACCTTTAGAAAAGAGAGGTAAGGGGATGTGACTTGATTGTCCTTTAGTAGTGCTATAGAATTTTATGTCTCAAATGTGCTTTGAAAGCCTCTACTGAATAATACTCCTCACAGCTCTACAAGAGGCTTTCCCTTAGATGATGAACTGAAGTTTTAGGATAAACTGATGTGTTGACTCTCTGTTGAAAGTCAAGTTTTTTTTCTTTCGGTGTTCCTTACTTCCTTTTTTGGTTCATGCCGCTCCTTTCCATCCTTAGAATCCTATGATTTGTGCAGACACGGCTTGCCAGCTGGACTAGAGTTATGGCAAACTAAGTATTGACATCATCTGGCCAAACACATAGCCAAGGAAATGAACATGCCTGATATACGTGTGTCCTGATTTACTTTGGAACGCCATTGCACAGCTCACAAAAAGTCAGTTGTACTTTTTCCATATGGCATCCCAAAACCCACATACTCGTGGCCAAAGGTTAGGGTGTTTTAAGTGGTTAAGGAAAGACAGGAAAGCCTGCCACATCATAGGTACCCTGAACTGTCTGATTAGGGAGAGATTATGTATTTGATGTTGTGTTTTGAATATTTAACTCCAGGATTTCCATTCTAGACTGTGTGACTTCACCTGGTTATAATTTGCATTTTGCCAGAAGAGTCAGCGAAGCACTAACCCCCTTGGAGACATTACCTCATCAATCCTCCCCGTGGTCCTTCGGGAGAGATGGGGTCAAGCGTGTTAGGGAAGAAAAAGCAGAAATCAGGCTTTCCTCTTCGGACTGCAACTCAGAGGCCTGGACCCCAGTTCAGAAAAGAATGTGGGCTCCTGCATCCATTGTGGGGCTCCTGCACCTCGGAAGCCATCAGGGGAGTAGCTGCTTTCTTACTGTGTACCCCCCATTTCTGATCCACACGGTGATGCCAAGGACCTTCTGATGGGAGTTCTGTTCTTTGTCTCTCTTTTCCCCTACAATTTCTTCAATTTCCCAGCCTAGCCCAAATCCTTTTAGAGTTTAGCTCAAACACATAAACCAAACATATCTTGTTTGGTCCCCTAAATGTTATTCTGTGGTGTTCAGTGTCTTTGTCCAAACTATAAACATTTTATGACAGGGATGGTGTTTTATGATTTCTGTTACCACTCACAACCTCTGCCCGGCACAGCATGACACGACACATGCCCACCTCTCCCTACTTCATCCCTCTCTAGCCCTCTACTCAGCATTGTTCTTCTGCTTTGTGCTTTTTCCCTACTGTGTGTCCCTCTTTCTAGAACGTAACTTCCTTAAAGGCAGGAGCTTTGTCCGTTTTGTTCGTCACTGCATCCCAAGTGCCTAGGATGGGGCCTGGCACATAGGAGGTCCTCATGAATGAGTAAGCATTCATTGAAGGAAAGAACTCATGTTTGTAGGAGGAACTACTATATTTTTGTTGCTATTAATTGTTGGGGGCTGGTTTTCTAATTACTTTGTTCTGATGGGTTTTGTTTCCTAGCCTGAGAGTGACCAAACCGAAGATCATAATTGATGACTTTCGGGTGTACAGATATGATGAGCCCATTTTAAATAGAGAATAGATGGAGGGCAGAAAATGCTCAGCTGAATGTCATATTTAGAGCATCTATGTTGCCTGGCATTGAAGAGAGCTTTTCATTCCAAATGACATAGAAAAATGTATCCTCTAACAGAGGGGCTAGGGAGAGGGCCATTGAAATACCGATAGGGAATAGGACACTTGGCACATCTGTAGACTCGAAGAGGCCCAGCACAAGCAGGGATCTAAGTAAGGAAACTAGGGTACGGAGAGATGCAGTCATTTACTCAATGTGGCACAGCTAAATAATGTCTGAGCTGACTTCTAATCAAGGCACTATATTAAATGATCTTTAAGAAGTTTTAAGGGAAAGATAAATCTACTAGGGCTCACACTGGTAAGATTCCATGGTTTTCCAGAAGCCCAAAAGTATCTTAGCTAGTTTTACAGTTAGTGGTTATGTAGAATCAAGTGCAGCATGTGGTACAGCTTCTGGTTGTATCCACTCGAACCAAGTTCACCTGCTTTTGGTAGGAGAGGCAAACCTTACAGGAAGACACAAGTTCCTCATATTACAGAGCACCTGGGTACAAATTCAGCTGGTCCAGTAGATGCTCAGAATTGCCTACTGCCTGTGAGTACAAGAATAATCACCCTGGCGGCTCCCCTTCAGTGCCGGCTTTGTGGTTGCCTTTCGAAAAGCTGAGCAGGGATAGAATCAGGTACTTGCTACCACAGCTTGACTACTGCTTCTTGATAAGGAACAGGGCAGGAATGCAGAATGCTGTGACTTCCCCTGTGTGAGCTCTCAATGAAGGGTAATGCCTTCCTTCTCTTCTCAGAGCTTGTGGTAATCCCTGCCCATGACATGGCTTTCTGATCTTCCCTCTTCTCTTCTTAGGCTGGTCTTGTGAACAGAAAATAACACTGGAGTGAATCCAGGAGGCTCAGAAACAACTTAAAACCTCCCTTTCTACAATTGGAATCAAGTTGATACTCTTTGTGTCAATACAATACCTATTCTATGAAAATGTTAACTTTGACATTATAGGTTCATCCAAGAACCTGTACATTTCTAAGAGTACTTAGAAATATGTCTTTCTTTGTAGGACGCAAGTTAGTGGCAAGGTACTGCTCATTACCAGCTGTACCTTGTTTTTTCTTTCTCCTCTACATTCACTCTTTTTTCTGTCCTTTTCTCTGGATGACCCTTTCCTCCTTGCCTTCCCCTCTGCCTCCCTCCCACTCTCCCTCCCCCTGCACTCTTGCCTGTGTCTTGAGCCTGCCAAGAACACTCGCAGCCACCTTAGGTCTGTCACCAGCAGGCAGAAAAGTTCCTGGCTCTCCAGTTGTCAAGATGTTCTTCAATATGGTAATTTCTCTTCATGCAAATAGAATATTCTAGGCTGTGGTTTCCTATTGCTGTTGTAAGAAATTACCGTAAACCCAGTGGCTTACCTCAACACAAATTTGTTATCTTATTTCTAGAAGTAAAGAAGTCCTAAAAATCAAAGTATCAGCAGGGCTGAGTTCCTCGTGGAGAATCCAACCCCTTGCTTTTGCTAGCTTCTAGAGGTCACCTGCATTTCTTGCCTCATGATCCCTTTGTCTTCAAAGTCAGCCGTATAGCATCTTCATATCTCTTCTCTCTCTCTCTTTCTCTGCTTACGTCATACATGGTAGCTTCTCTGGCTCTAACCCTCCTGTTTCCTTCTTATAAGGACTTTTGTGATTATACCGGGCCTACTCAGACAATCCAGGATGGTTCCCCATCTCCAACTCCTTAACTTAATCACACTTGAAAACTCTGTTCTGCCCTGCCATGTGGATATCTTTGGGGGCCATTATCCTTTTGACCTCAGCTGTGAAACCAGTGACCTTACAAGCAAGTTACTGGCTTGAACATTCTCATTCAAAGAACAGACAGCTTTAGGTCATCTTCTGGAAACAAACTCAGTTTCCAGAAACAAAACAAATGAAATAATGAGCAGGGTCTTGCACAGGGATAGCATTGTAGTTGCTTGTGGGTGAATTTCTGTCTCCAGTGGTTTAGTTTGGGAAAGGTAAAGCAGCAGTGTGGTCAAGCAGAGCTTTCGAATAACCTGGACTCTGAGTTTGAAGTCTAGCTCTGGCGTTTGCTGTCCGATCTTGGGTGTGTTTTTCTTAATTATAACCAAACCTCTACTTAACTGTAAAATGGGTATGATAATTCTTCCCTCATAGGGTTGGAAGACTAATACAATTATGTATGTAATATGTCTAGTGTGGTGCCTGGCTCATAGAAGTTACTTATTTTACCTCTTTCCTTGATGATTAGATTAAAGGTCAAGAATGAAATTGCAGTGTGGCCCGAAGTAATTAGGTTGAGAGTAATCAAATGGATGTTGAGCAATGGAATTTTAAAATAAACTCAGACGATGCACTTATGCAATCCAATGGGAACCGACAAAATCTATTTCTTCTTATCTGGCTTCATTCTGATTACATTTTATGTCTCCAAATTGAATGAGGATATGTAAGGGAAGACTTGACCTGTCTCATGTCTATACCTGAAGTGTAGAAACATAACAAATATCTCTCATTCTTAGTTTGGACAGAAGCATACCATCTAAAGATTCAGTGGGTCTTTAGGAACCATCCAGAACAACCTCCCAACAAATGTTAGGGCTCTTTGCCTGTTTTTATTTCAATGCTTTCTGCAATGAGAAGATCACAACCTTTTGAAATAGTTCATTGCATTGTTGGTCAGTTCTTATTAGGAAGTTCCTTCTTATTTTAGTGAGGGAACTGCTTCCCTAAAGTTTCTATCTTTTGATTCTGAGACTACCCTCTAAATTTAAACAAACCTAATACAACTTATACAATAACAAACAATCCTACAGATGCACACCCCCTCAGCCTTGTCTTTTCTAAGTTAGAATTTCAAGGTTTCTAAAACTTATTGTCATTTATATTCTTTTCAGGTCTTTCCAAATCTTATAGTTGCAGTTCTTTTACTGTGCTGTTTATCAATGTCTCCCATAAAGTAAGTTGCCCAGAGCTAAACAGAGTATTCCAGATGTGGTCGAATTAGTGCACAGTATGCCGAGACTTCTATTTCTGTTGGATCTTGCTTAACTTTCCATTGATGAAGTCTAATTTCATCAGGTTTTTTTTAAACATTATTCTCATAGCTCTGTCATTTGGCTTCTTCTGAGCTTGTAGTCAATCAATGTTTTATAAATAAGCATTTCTTTTCCTCTATCCTTACCTGTCCAATTGATTTATTGTAATGTTTATTGTACAAACAATATTATAAGAGAATAGATAAATATGAAATAGCTGACCCAGGATCTTACTATGCCCGCATCTGTAATTTTCAATTACCCATATTCTTTTTTAGTCTTCGTTCATAAGCTTCTATAAATTTTACATTGTTTCCAACATAACCTAGGTAATTTTTCATATTTCCACTTTAAAGACTACCATGTTAACATTTTCTCATGCTACTCCATTATTTTTTATAATTATACCTAAAGATACTTTAAATTCCATAAGATGTACTATATTAACTCATCTGTTCCCTACCCCAGACATTGAAGTTGCCCTATCAATATCTGTAAAATGTTTTGCTTTGGGGTAGGAGAGGAAGAAGCAGGCTCCCAGCAGAGGAGCCTGATGTGGGGCTCAATCCCAGGACTCTGGGATCACGCCCTGAGCCAAAGGCAGAGGCTTAACGACTGAGCCACCCAGGAGCCCCTGCTTTGGGGAGATTTTAATACGGTTCTTGAAATCAATGACTTTTCGGACCAAAATCCGGATTTTATGTTAATCTATTTTAAATTTCCTCTGTTTTGGTATTATTCCTTGTCCAGACCACTTCTCCATCCTCCTGCTCTTTGCTTTTAACATCATCTTTCAAGTCTAAACAAATATTAGAAGTAAGACCAAAACTTTAGGTTTTACTCTCCACATTAATTCCTACAGTTAGCTCATCAGTATCTCGCCCTGAACCAACAGCCCCTGTTAGTGCCAGCCTAAGGGCTCCAATGTCAGGGGCAGTTAGGAAACCCATCCCTACCCTTAAATGCTTTTTTCCTTCTGGTCAGCTGATGTCTGCAATTAATGGGGCGAATTTGGTTAAGTTCCTTGGGGGCAGGCTCTGGGTTGCTTTCACTTACTGTATTCCAGCCTCATCATGGAAGGCTCTCAGTGACTACTTAGTAGTAAAGGAATGAAAGAATATAATTAAAGATAAGACTTAACAATTTAAATCAGCCTGGGGAGCTACCACTTCATTCACACTAATGAGTAAATTGCTGGTATTAGATATTTCCCTGGGCACAGGTTTCAGTACGAGAAACAAAGGTTGTGAAGTGCTCCAGTCCTGTTGGAGGGAAGATAGTAATGGACTTGGGGCACCTGAAATAGGTACATTCTAATTTGGCCCAGGGCCAGTTTTGGACTTTATAGTCCCAGATTATTAGCGCTGGAACTAACCACAGAGAATTTGTAAGGCTTACAGATCCTACTCTCAAATGTGTGGCATGTTTTGTGGCCTTTTATAATTTTTGACTAATCTGTTTAATTAGGGCTGATGCTATCAAACAAGAGAACTTGTTTGATTTTTACTTTGATTTTACTATAGAAATGCCTACTATGGGGTGGAGAGAATAATGGGAAATAGGGAAGACTTGGTAGTATCTGTATTGTGCTCTACTAATTCTTTACTAAAGAGCTAGCAGGGTGCAGATGGTGGGTCAATATCCTTTCCTGGTATTCGTCATTCAAGTCAAGGCCCGAACTGTGAGAAGGAATATTAGGGTGACCCATCATCTGAGTTTGCTTAGGGTTCCCCTGGTCTTCATACTGAGAGTTCCGCATCCCTGGAGACTGTCAGTCCTGGGCAAACTGCAACAGTTGGTTCCCTTTGTCCAAGAGTTGCCAGCAGGCCTGATCAGATTCTTGGAGAGTTAAATGGAGAAAAGCCCAAGTAGCCCCACTTCTGTGGACATCTCTCAGTCTTCTGGCCATGTCCCTTGGCAATGGCCTATGGAAGATAAAGGGAAGCTTCTTCTCTACCTCCCCTTTATGGGCAGAATGTGAGTTTTATATGGTGTGACCTAAAAGTCATGCCAAAAGAACTTCCCTTTCCAAACTTGTGTTCACATCTGGTCTTTCAACTTAGCCAAGACACCTTTGGAGCCTAAATGATTGTTTCTAGAAAGTCATCTAGTGTCATCACAAGTGCTACCGCAGATTAACTCATTCATATTTCCATTCCCATTTGTATGGGTAAGTTTACCAAACCATCACTGAGAACACTGTTCTGAAATTAGGGGACAGCAGATAGGAATATTTTAACTGGACCAAGGAAATAAGTAAATCACGGAATGGTGCTCTAGGTGAGGCCTCAGTGGCACTTTCTGTCCAGCCAGGGCAGTAAGAGGCACTGGATCCCTTGGAAGAAAGTTACCCGTTATTTATAATCCAACTTATAATGTGTGCTGACTCTTGTTTAAGTTCCAGAACAGAGATACTCTCCAAGTTACCAGCTTAGACTTTGACCATTCGTGTGATTAGTCCGATGGTGTTTTTCCTCTTGGCTCTGCACAGCTGCACTGCCCCTGCGAGTGGGTTTATTAGACTAACGTCCAACACCTCCTGGTGGCAGGCTTATATCTCTCTCTTCTTTTTCCTTTTTCGTTTTGCTCTTCATAGACCAATTCATTTCTTCTTCCGTACACACATGCTTTTCTTAACTTCTTCCCCTTTTCTTGATTTACATTTACTCTAGAAAAATCTCTTTTTCTTCAGCCACATTATTCTCTTCCCCTTCTTACGTCCCTTTTACAAATATATACATTCCTATGTGTGTGTGTAGATTTCTGCTTCTGGACATACACATAGACACACACACACATACAGACATCGATATCTAAATCGTCACAGCCTGCTTATATTTACCTGTTTTAAGTAAAAATGATGGGCAGAGATTTGAAGTTAAATTCAACATAATAAATTTATAATTTCTAGAGTATTTGAAAGTGCTCAGGAGATTTTCTTCACAATTTTTACAAAAATCTCCATCTGCCCCTTTATTCACCACTGATTTACCCAGCTTTTCCTCAAGCACTAGCACTCAACATAAATAGAATAATTTCCTACCCATTTTCTTTTTCCCCCTTTACTTAAAAATGATAACCAGTATGGTAGCAGCAACTTTTTCTATTTTTGTTGTAAGTTTAAGGCATATGCAGCAATATTGCATGTTAAACAAGGTTTTGTGGACTAGGTGGAGACATAAACACCGTTTTATTAGAAATGATTAAAGACAGGGAAAGCAGGTGGCTTATACAATGAGACTAGATGTTTGAGACAATAAAAGACACAACAGGATCCCCTGGGTGGCTCAGTCAGTTGAGCGCCCGACTCTTGGTCTCTGCTCAGGCCATGATCTCAGGGTTGTGAAATCAAGTCCCGCACTGGGCTCTGCACTCAGTGGGGAGTCTGCTTGAGATTCTCCCCGTCTACCCCTCCTCCTGCTCTCTGTCTCTCTCTCTCTCTCAAATAAATAAATCTTAAAAAAAAAAAAAAGACCCAAGTACATCAGGGTCTTGAGCTGTGATCTTTTATTTGTTGTAGGAGGGACCTCAGAAATCTTCTAGGGCCTTAAATGTGGCGTGTGCTTGAAAATAAAGCAGAGGGCCTCAGTATGTTCTGGAAAGTTCTGTTACATTGCAGTGGTTCTTGCCTGAGAGTATAACATGTCCAGGACCTTAAGGAAAAGAGGATATGTTGGTCTTGCCCTTCAGCTGGATCTCTTTTTCTGAGGCCCTGGCTGCTGGAATGAGGAGGGCAGCTCTGGGCCATCTGAGTTCCAAATGATGGATTTAAATTGCATTTGTATGCCGGAGACTTCTTGTATTTTACAAAGGTCTTTTTATTATTAATTCACATGGCAAACCTGTAAAACACAACTATTATCACTATTTTATAGATGCTAAGTAATTTGCCCAAGTTAATAGTATATTTGACTTTTCTTTCTCCCTCAGCTCCAAAGAATCAAAGCCTTGTTGATTTTCACTTCAGTATGCTACTCATGCTTGTTGATCCCTTTTCATTCCGCTGTTACCCACTCTCTTCCAGGCCTGGGTCAGTTCCTGCCTATACCCCATGCAATAGCCTCTTCCCCACCCTCCTCTCTCCAGACTGCCTTAGTTTCAGTATATCCAGATACCCAAATGTTGCTGCTAGGGTTCAATGTTACATTCATTGTCATTATGCTGCTCTAGTTTTATCCCTTCCCTATACACACAGTTCAAGGACGTCCCTGTCCTGCTATGGGATAGTGACCAAACCCTTTTCAGCCCTGCATTCAGGGTCTCCTACTGTAGTTTCTCAGCCTACCTTTGCAGGCTTAGCTCTCCACACATGGCGTGACAGTCAAACTCTCAGATTCCTTTTGCCTCAAACACTTGAACTCCACATTCACACTTCTGCTTATTATGTTTCCCCACTTGAAATTCCACCTCTTCTCCCTGTTATCCATTTAAATCTGTGCAGCTCAGACTGCATCTTTCTGTGAAAAGTCACACTTAGGTTCTATACCAGCCCTTGAGTATTCATCATGTAGATCCAAGTGACACCTCTGTCATTTCGGTTTAATATTGTTACTTGACTATGGTTATTAAATTTCCATGAATTTCCCCATTTTTCATGTTTTTCCAGTTATATAGGCAGTTTGGAGGCAAGAATCATGTTTTCTACTGTTTTGATGTAGCAAGATAATATCTTGAAATATTAATCTTTGTGCTTTTGTTTTCCTCTTGTCCTTGCAAGTGACTTTCCCCCCTCTCAGGCAGAGGAATCTATACTGCCGTAGGGGGAAAAGTAAGAGCAGACAAGAAGCAAGAAACTGTTAATGTTCCAGGTTTCTTTTTAACTTCTGCAGATTTTTTTGAGAATCAAAAGGGGCAGGCTTTATACCATAGCAGTGGAATTGGAAAGAGAGTGTGCCATATTGCCCACAGTCTACTCGGCAGATGAAGGCCTCCATCTGCCTCAAGATTCTTCTGAGACCCAGTTAAAATGATCCACGTAGATACCTTCAACCCATACTGTGGTCCAGGATGCTCATAACAACACCAACCCTGAAAGAGGGCTTTGATACCCTGGGGAAGATAGAAGTGGGAATGGAAAATCCCAGCACTGAGACTTGGGAGGACAGAGAGTGGGAAGCTTCCCCCTCTGTTACCTTGTGTCCTGCATCTGTGCTGACCAAGATGGTAGCCACTAGCCACATGTGGGTATTGAATACTCGAAATGTTGTGCATGGGACTGAGGAATTGAATTTCAATAACCATGTGTGGCTAGTGGCTGCCATATATATTTTTTTAAGACTTATTTATTTATTTGACAGAGAGGCAGTGAGAGAGGGAACACAAGCAGGGGGAGTAGGAGAGGGAGAAGCAGGCTTCCTGCTGCGCAGGGAGCCTGACGCGGGCTGGATCCCAGAACGCCAGCATCCTGACCTGAGCTGAAGGCAGACGCTTAATGACTGAGCCACCCAGGCGCCCCTAGTGGCTGCCACATTGAACAGAGCAGTTCTCCAGTGCCTGACCGTAGTGTGATTCCAATGATACACAGTGTCTAGCACCATTCCTGATGCATAGTAGGTATTCAGCAAATATTTTTAGTATAAATTAATGACAGACACATTTTAAAAGCAATACATACATGTTGACCGCCAGTTCAAGATAGACCTGAATTCTCTCAGCTTCAGTGTTCTCTGTTCTGCTGTTCATACAGAAGCTCCTATGGTTTTCCCCATTTAAAAAGCTTTATAGGAATTGATTTTTCTAGAGGTGTATAATTCCCAGACCAATGACATCAACAGATAGCTAGCTATTGAGCCTGACAATCACCGCACTGCTTTGAATCTGAAAGCACCTAGACCAAGCTTGCCGAGGCTTTAAATTACTCTCTAACACCCTGATGGGAACTTGGGTCATAGGCTTTTCACTTTTCCTGGATGAGTCTGGTTTTGTTTTATATTTTATTTGGGACCTCATTGTCCCAGGCCTTCCCAGTCTGTGGATAAAGAGATAAAGTCATATTGGTATTCGAATGACAGCAGCTGTGGCAGCCCCTTGCTAGGTCTATGTCCCTACTATGATTTCTACTGCTACTGCCTTCTAGGAGAATGTTTTTGAACTAGGCATAGCCAGTTTCCCTGGGAGCTGCTCCATGCCCTTGGAAATGTCTGGGTTCCAATATGGAACAGGGCTGACCTCCACTTTTCTACCTGGGCCATGAAGCAGCTGCTGATGCTCCAAGTCCCAGAACAGCTTTTATTTTGTTCTGTTTTGTTTCGATGAACATAGATCTTTCAGCTCCTGGCTCGCCCCACTCTTTTGGGGATCCAAACCAGTTGATTAGGCATAAGGACCAGACTGAATTAAATAATCAACAAATACTTGCGCATTCTATTATATGTAAAGCTTCTATTTTTTTCAATTAGTAGATATTGAATATGTACCCCGCTTACTATCCAGGCAGGACATCATCCACGTGTCTCTCCTTCATGTAGGAAACCTGAAACCCCTGTACATTTCAGTTCATGAAGACAGAGACCCATAAGGATCACCAGTTAACACCAGTTGCCAGATGTTGAAACTTAGTTTGGGCTCAGCTGGGAATAATTACAAATCATTCCTCATGCCAAAAGTTATCAAATCTTGGTGTGTATCAGAATCACCTGGAGGGATTATTAAAACACAGGGTGCTGGGCTCCACCTGCAAAATTTCTTATTTAGTAGGCCTTGGGTGGGACCCAAGAATTTGCATGTCCAACAGGTTCCCAGGTGATGCTCCTCCCGGTCTGGAAAACACACTTGAAGAACCACTGCTTTAATCATTTGGTGACTAGCTTTTTGGAAAAACAGTTTGTGGATGTATAACAATCCTGCAACTTTACTTCATCCTCATTTTCACTTGTCCTAAACCTTAGTCAGTAAAGACCTTTCTTGCCTGAATCCAAGAAGACAATAAGTTTGATGAAAATTTTCCATACCTTCATTTTCATTTTTTTAAAAAATTATTGGGGCGCCTGGGTGGCACAGCGGTTAGGCATCTGCCTTCGGCCCAGGATGTGATCCCGGCATTACGGGATCGAGCCCCATGTCAGGCTCCTCTGCTGGGAGCCTGCTTCTTCCTCTCCCACTCCCCCTGCTTGTGTTCCCTCTCTCGCGGGCTGTCTCTATCTCTGTCAAATAAATAAATAAAATCTTTAAAAAAAATAAAATAAAAAAATTATCAGTTTGTTTAGGATTTCTGTAAGCTCTTAGACAACTTGGTTTGTAGACAGTAGAAAACAGTGATTCACTAAGGAGTCAATTTGAGTAAATCTCTGTAATCTCACCATAGGGACTTGTGAAATTAGATGGAGTTCTGTCTGCTGTATGAGCCCATAAGAATGGGTCCACTTGCAGATGGACACTGTTACTCTAATATTTATATAATATAATATAAATAAATATTATATAATATTTATATAATATAAATTATTTCAGAACAAGATCAGACAATAGGACTCCTATGCTTTTCTTTATTTGGGTGAAATTTCCCAAAAACTGCAAAACGTTTACTGAGTTCAATTAATTCATTAACAAGTTCACTTAACTTACAGATGTTTTATGCACGTGACTTTGAAGGGTCGACTGGATGAAATTTTCACTATCACCAAATGCTTTGCGTTAGGAAGACACAGCTTCACTTAAAATATTTTAAGAACCTAGATTTTTCTCTGTGCTTACTCACCGTTCTGGTCAATAAATTCTACTCTCAGTGATCAAACTTCACTGTTGCAATTTAAACTCATTCCTGCTTGTTTCTATCTCGTATAATGGGAATGAGCTGTATGGTTAATTATCTATTGGTAATTACTCTTAATTTATTTGAAGACAGCTAGTCACTCTTTTTCTTTTTCATGCAAAATTACTTCTAACCCTTTATAAAGCATCCCTCATAGATCCTAATTTCAGTCTCCTTAATTTGCTCTTAACTGTTCTCTAGACCTTTTTTCCCCCAGACCTTTTTTAAAATGCCAGACCTAAACTGTGAATCCCTGGCTCCTGACAGATGTGCCCTCATCGCATGGGTCCTGAGTAGTGAAGATTCCGAATCCTGTGATTCTTGGACTCGCAGCCTTGTTATGCTCAGTCTCCATCCCATGCAGTGGTAAAGCAGGACAGCCACATGTCATCTGGTTTGAGGAACATGGTGATGTGGCAGAGTTCTGTTTTTAATAATTATTTTTTAAAAAATATATGAATTTGGATTTATACAAATTGGCTTGGTTTATTTACCATTAAGTAAAATTAATATTGGGTTCTATTAATGAATGCAAATTTGTCTAATTCCTGTTCATCCCTGGGTCACTTTGATTTATTTTTAAGGTGTTTTTCATAAATAAAAATTAAGGCAGTTCTCATGGGTATGTGATAAAAAATTTTTTTTAAATTGATTTTTTAAAAAATTGTGAGGAACCTATCGCTCTAGACTCCTCCTAGGGAAAACGCAAGATACAGACAATAATAACAGTGTCCTTCACCCTAATCCTGCACCATCCCCTAGTTACTGAGGTCTGGGGCCCTCCAGCCTCCTCTCTCCAGCGGGTTCTAAGTGGCTCAAGTCCATTGACTGTGGTCACCATTCTTACATCATTCTCCTGTTAGAACAGGATGAGGAAGAGGTCTCTCCTCGCAAGTTACGCTTAGATCAACATATGGTATAAAATCCTTAAAACGGGTGGGTACCTTCATTCCTGCTTTCTCATCTTTCATGATATTATTATAAATTTTACTTCTTCATATGTATATTTTACATTTTCAGAATATATTGATATTTTTATTTTAAACAATTTCTTTTAAAACATTTTTTTGAAGGAGAAAAATATCTTTTTATCTACATATTTACCATTTCTGGCTCTCTTTATTCCTTTATGCATTTCCATCTGCCATCATTTTCCTTCTGCCTGAAGAACTTCCGGTAGCATTGCTTGTAATTCATGTTGGCTGGCAGGGAGCATTGTTTGTCTGAAATATCTTTAGTTTGCCCTCAAGTTTGAAAGTTTTTTACGGTTAAAATTTCAGATTGCTGCTTTGTTCCTTTCATCCTTTAAACATGACTTTCCACTGTCTTCTGATTTGCATAGATTCTGTTGAGAAGCTTGCTAAAATTCTTATTGTTACTCCTTTTTACATGCAGTAACTTTCCCCTCTGCTTTACAAATGTTTTTCTTTATCGCTGGCTTTAGTAACTTAATTACGATGTACCTCTTTTTGTGCTTATTCTGCTCTAATTCATTGAGCTTCTTGAATCTGTGAGTTTATAGAGTTCATCAAAATTGGAAAATTTTGACCATTATTTCTTTAAAAATGTTTGTTCT
Organism: Ailuropoda melanoleuca; assembly: GCF_002007445.2. Taxonomy (NCBI): domain Eukaryota; kingdom Metazoa; phylum Chordata; class Mammalia; order Carnivora; family Ursidae; genus Ailuropoda; species Ailuropoda melanoleuca. The sequence continues at coordinate 44,926,845 of NC_048220.1, forward strand.
CTCCTTCCTTTTTTCTGAGACTCCCAACTGCATAATGCATTACCCCACTTGGCAGTGTGTCCCAGGTCACGGCTGCTCTTTTCATGTTTTTCCGTTGTTTTTGTTTCATTTTGCCTTTATGTTTTTTTTTGTGCCTGGATAATCATTGAACTTTGCTCTGCAGTGTCTAGTCTTAATCCTATACAATCTATTTTTCATTTTATGGTTTTTTTTTTTTTTGCCTTGAGTCTTTCGTCTTTTCTATATCTTCCATTTTCTTCCACACCATGGTCACGTTTTCCTTTACCTTTTTAAACATATGGAGAATATTTGTAATAGCTGTTCTAGGATTTTTTTTTTTAGATGCTTGTTTGCTACTTCCACTCTCTGTCATTTTTAGGTCTGTTTCTATTGATTGAATTCCCTCCGGGTTTTAGGTCTTATTTTCTTACTTCTTTGCATGCCTGCTTGTTATTGGATGCTAGCTGTTGTGAATTTTACATTATTGACAGCTGGATTTTGTGGTATTCCTTCAAATAGAGCTGGATTTAGTTCTGGCACCTGAGTAATGTACCTGGAATTAGTGTATAACATTGGAGACTTCCTTCTAAATGTTATTAGAGCAAGTCTAGAGCAGCTTTTAGTGTAGTCTAAAGACTATCTGAAGATTCTGCTGTTATGTCTTGTGCATTTCCATTCTTGCCCTGTGTGAACTCTAGAAACTACTCTGCTTACTTCTTCCTGATGGTAATTTCCCTGGATTCATGTAGTTTCTGCTCAGACATGCACAAATTAGTACTCAGGCAAATACTAAAGAGGACCCCTCAGTAGATTTTCTGAGCTTTTTCTTTGTGCATTCACTACTCTGTCTTATACATTCTTACTGCCTTGACATTCCTGAACTATTCTCTCTGTATCTTCACCTCGTAGAGCCTGCTGGACTCTGATTGATTTCCCCTTTCATGTACCCTAGCCTGGAAGTGCTTCCTGGCAGTAAGCTAAAACAGTTGTTCAACTGACCCTGTTTGTTTCCCTTCTGTTAGAAATCACAGTACCTTGATATCTGTTATTCAATGCCTGCATGGTAGGCAGTGTCTGGGATGGCCCTCAGCGATCTCCACCCTCTGGTATTCATATTTCATGTATCCCCCTTCTCTTGAGTGTGGGCTAGATCTAGTGACTAAACAATAGGCTATGGCAAGTATAATAGGATGCAGTTCCTATGATTACAGAAAGTTACGGAAAACTATGGCTTCCTTCTAGCTTGCAGACTCTCTCTTCTTTGCTTCGATGAAGCAAGCTGTCATGTTGGAGAGGACTACATAGCAAAGAACTGAGGGTAGCCTTTGGCCAACAGCCAGAGAGTAATGGAGGCCCTCAGTCCAGCTGTCCACGAGAAACTGAATCCTGCCAACAACATGAGTGAGCTTAAAAGGGGATCCTTCCTTAGTCCGGCATTCAGATAAGACCACAGCACCGGCCAACTCCTCAAGGGCAGCCTCAGGAGAGACCCTGAGGCTCATTCTTGGTGTTGGTAATTTGTGGTAATTTGGTAACAGTTAAACCATGCCTGGATTCCTGAAACACAAAAACTGTGGGATAATAAATGTGTGCTTTTATTAAGCTGGCAAATTTGGGAGTATCTACTCAGTCGGAAATAACTAATATAATCTGAAAATCATTATTTCACATATGCTGTTTTTGTTCAGCCATTTAAGACAGGAGGATAAGTTAGGTCTCTATTACTTCATCTTGGTTAGAAAGAAGTCCAGATTATTCAAATTAGAATCTCTAGAGGTGGGACCTAGACAACAATAGTGCATAAAACCTTCTAAGTGAGTATGACCCAGTAATTCCACTGCTAGGTATTGAGCCAAAGAGTACAAAAACACTAATTCAAAAAGATATATGCACCCCTAAGTTTATTTATTGAAGCATTATTTACAGTGGCCAAATTTTGGAAGCAACCCAAGTGTCCACCAATAGATGAATGGATATAGAAGATATGGAATATATACAAGGGAATATTAGTCGTAAAAAAGACTGAAATCTTGCCATGGTCAGTAACATAAAGGAATCTAGAGAGTATAATGCTAAGTGAAATAGTTCAGTCAGAGAAAGACAAATACTGTATGAATTCTTTCATATGTGGAATTTAAGAAACAAAACAACCTAACCAAGAAAAAAGAGAGACAAACCAAAAGACAGACTCCTAACTATAGAGAACAAATTGGTGGGAGGATGGGTGGAGCAGGTGAAGGGGATTAAAAGAACACTTATTAGGGGGCACCTGGGTGGTACAGTTGGGTAAGCGTCTGACTCTTGGTTTTGGCTCAGGTGGGGACCTTGGGGTCATGGATCAAGCCCTGCTTTGGGCTCCATGCTCAGCGTGGAGTCTGCTTCAGATTCTCTCTCCCTCTGTCACTCCTGCTTGTGTACACACACTCTCTCTCTCTAATAAATAAATAAATAAATAAAAGATTACACTTATGGTGAGCACTGAGTAATGTATAGAATTGTTGAGTCATTCTACTGTACACCTGAAACTATACTGGAAGTAAAATAAAATAAAAAAAGAACAACTTTCCAGGCGATTCCAATAACCTGCCAACTATGAAAGACACTCTCTTAGATTATCATTCTTATCCTTTAATGTTCATGTGAATCACTTGAGGATCTTGTTAAAATCAAGATTCTGACTTGGTGGGTCTGGAGTGGAATCTGTGATTATGTATTTGTGACAAACTCTCAGATCATGCTGATACTGCTGGTTTGTGGACCATACTTGGAATAGCAAGGACTTAGATTATTGGGTACCCTCTGTTTATTCCATATATTGAGAAACTTGGAAAATTCCTAGTATCTATACTATAGAATATTTGAATAGTTCTACCCTCTTATTTAAAAACACCCCTCTTCATTAACTGATGTCTCATTCACTAATTCAACAAATATTTATTTTATATTTCTTGTATGACAATTGCTTCCGTAGATGAATAAGACACAGCACTCTCCAATCACCCCCAACCCCTATCATCCCTTGCAATCTGAAGCATCCTGTTTAGTCAAAGAAGCAGAGAGGTGAGAAAATACATTATAAAGCAGACTGATCAGTGCAAAAATAGAAGCACAAATTAGTTATGAATTCTCTTTTGGTCAGAAGGTCTTCTAAAAGAGGTGATGTTTGAAGTTTGGAGTTATGAATGGCCTTCCCTGTGTGTAAGTTGGGGAAAAGAATCCTAGAGTGAGCGTGAATCCTAAAACACCAGTTCTTCCTCTATCTGCTTGAGAGCCTTAATCTTGGTATCCCTTGCTCTCATGCAAATTGGACTCTTACTGGTCTGCCCAGAAGTCCCATACCCTGAGCTAGGTATGCAGATTACATCCTTCCAGTAGCCGTCACTGTCTTTACCCTCCGTATTTGGCAAACAAATTTAAGAAATATCTTTATTTTTGCCTCAAGTCCATTTTATTATACAAAAGTGTCAACTGTTGGAACACCTGAGCCTTCAGCTTCCAGGGTCTTGGGATCAAGCCCCGCATCGGGCTCCCTGCTCAGCAGGGAGTCTGCTTCTCCCTCTCCCTCTGCTGTTCCCCTGCTTGTGCTTGCTCTCTTTCTCTGACAAATAGATAAATAAAATCTTTAAGAAAAAAAAGAAAGAAAGAAAAGCTTCAACTGTCAAAAACTACCATCTTTCATTTTTATCTCTTCTCATTTCTCAGAAGGTGGGATATGAAGTGGAACGGATAGACAATGATAGATTTCACGTTTATTTTATTGCATAACTGAGTTCTAGGGCAATTATTTGTTGTGAAATCCCTTTCAATGCTCTCCCAAAATATTTCAGATTTAATAATGAAAGTAACAAATGGACTATGTAGAAAACAAAGCAGAAATTTCTAAGCTTTACTCAGATGAGATCATAAGTAAGAGAATGTTAGTTTATTTTTGTAGAACAACCAGGGCAGTATAGGCTTATGAACTGACAACCACCCAGAGTTTTTTCCCTTGACGTGGAAAAATCAGTCCCTCGATATTACTCTACAATTTTTCAATAAAGATTAGAGAGAGGAGCAAGACTCCATCCTCTTCATAGTTAGAACGTGAGGGCCTTTTCTATTTCACATCTGAGCCTGCATCAAACTCAGCATCTGCAGAAAAAGTATGGTTAGGGATACAAAAGAGCTGGTAAGTAGTCTAGCAGAGTCCTTTTTCCCACTCACAAATTATAAGAGTGTTGGAATTCTAGAACCAAATAGTAATAAGTGTGGCATTGAGGTTGGGAAGATTAATTTTCTTCTAGTTGTAAGGACTCAGTGGCTTATCTTCCCACAGTCTAATGACAGAATCCAAGTGAATGATTGCTATTTGATGTCTCTCATCCTGATTAGGATCATGATGAAGAGAGTAAGTAGGGCAGCGTATCAGTTAGCTTTTGCTGTGTAACAAACCACTCCACAACTTAGTGACTTAAAGCAATAAACGTTTATAATTTCTCTGTATTCTGTGAGTTTTATGGTCACTTCTTACCTAGGTCAGCTTAGCCGAGGCTGGATGATTTAGGAATGGCTGGGATAGAGCCTCTGTCCATTAGGTCTCTCGTTCTCCAGAAGGCCAGCCTGGGCTTGTTCACAGAATGGTGAAAGAGTTCCCAGAGAACAGCAAGAGACATAAACTCCAATATGCAAGCAGTTTTCAAGCTTCTGCTTGCATCACATTTGCTAATGACCTGCTTGCCAGAGCTAGTTACATGGCCATGCCCAGATTCAAATAATGGAGAAATAGACCCACCCCTTGACAGGAAGAGCAGCAAAGTCCCATGAAAAAGGGCATGCATGTAAGAAATTACAAGCTATCCCAGGCAACCACGCCTCCTGTTCTCAACATCCTAGTTGAATCATTCCATGCCTCAGTTATCCAGGCAGCCAAGTAAGTACAACCTGGCCACGACGGTAATTTTCAGAGTAACCTGCTATCAGTCTCCAATCATATACCTCTACGTTTGTCCTGTACCTCTTGTCTTTTGGCAAAAACAGTTAACATCTCTGGCCTCTGTTTCAGGCTGGAAGGCCCATCCACAATAGTCATTGAATGAACTCCTATGTGTACCCCAGTCCCTAGTTTACATATTACTGCTCTTAAACCCTTTCATGACTTCCCCAGCTGAATACAGATGAGTTCTCTGCCCTGTGCTCTCAGATCACATTGTTTAGAACTCTATGTTGCCCTGCGACGTCACATCAAAATCTTTTATCTATCACTCCCGCTGGGCCATAAAGGAAAGTCATTTTGTCACGTTCATCTTTGTATTCCCGGTGCCTAGCCCAGGGTCTGGCTCACAGTAGGCATCTAGTAATTGCTGTTTGAGTATATGATATGTAGCATAAATAATGCTGTACTCAGGTAGTTTATGATTTGGTTGAAAAGACAATACATTAAAACAGAAATCAAAATAGATTTCTCTCATGCCGGAGGAGAGGGCTGTGAAACATGTAGAGAATGATATAAATCATTTGCTGTAAGAATCAAAAGAAGGGAAAAAACAATTCCTGATCCAGTTTATAGGCTTTTAACCACCTTAACTTCTTCCTGTTCCAACATTCCTTTTTGTGTTCCCCTACCCCCAGATCTATTTGGCCATCATTTTCCATGGCTTTGGACACAGCCGCTTTGGGTCCTAAACCCCATCCCTTAGGGACCTGGTACAAGTTACTTAATCTCTGAAGGTCTCAGTTTCCTCACTTGTTTGTTTGTTTTCTTTCTTTCTTTCTTTCTTTCTTTCTTTCTTTCTTTCTTTCTTTTCTTTTCTTTTCTTTTCTTTTCTTTTCTTTTCTTTTCTTTTCTTTCTTTTCTTTCTTTCTCTAAGATTTTATTTATTTATTCGACAGAGATAGAGACAGCCAGCGAGAGAGGGAACACAAGCAGGGGGAGTGGGAGAGGAAGAAGCAGGCTCATAGCGGAGGAGCCTGATGTGGGGCTCAATCCCCTAACGCTGGGATCACGCCCTGAGCCGCAGGCAGACGCTTAACCACTGTGCCACCCCAGGCGCCCCTCCTCACCTGTTTTCTAAGGACCCGAGAGGACTGAATAAATGAAGACACCTAAAAGCACGTAGCATGGTGCTCAATAAATGTCAGTTTGTGTTGATGTTCATAATATTACTATTGTTACTACATTTCCAACCCTGCTCCTGCTTCCACTGAGTCTTGTCATTCCTTTCCTGGACTGTTAAACTCACCTTCTCCAGACTTTCCCCTAAATTATCCTGCAACTTTCTCTGATTATCTTTTCTAAAGCCACGCATCTGACCACTACTTTTACATGCTTTGAACCCTTTTTGCTTCCCTTTGCCTCAAGAATCAAGTTCAAATTTTCAGCTTTCCTCCAAGCAGTACTAGACAATTTTCAGTTCCCTGAATATGCCCTGCTATTTTAAAACCCTTGCTTTGCACAAAGGCAGATTTGCAATGATGACATGAGGTTTATGCTCCAACAACTCATTTGTACATGTACCCATTCGGGGAGGAAGGAGCAGCCTAGCTAGGGGTCTGAACCAAGGAGTACTGTTGCCCCCTGGGGTGGTAGTCCTGGGGCTGCAGATGGAGCCAGTGTGCTGCTGGCCCTCCATCTCCTCCTGCCCAGACCTCAATGACAGCTTGTCCCTGGCAAGCTCACTGAGCTTCTGGACTCTGTCTTGGACCCCCAGGAGAAGATCTGAAGTAGGAGCTGCTCCCTGGCTGCCTGGGGGGACATTATGACTCAGGCTCCTCCTTGCATATCCTACCCCCAACTCAGGGTCACTATCAGGGGACCGGGAGCCTCTCAGGCTTTCCTCTGCTTGAGCAAGAAGCTGTAAAGGAAGTAACGGATGAGGCATGACTGATAACGAAGTTACAAAATGAAGAAACTTCTAAAACCATTGGTAACAAAAAACAAATGTCTTTCACCCATGCCACAGGAAAGACTGAATTGTCTTCCCAGTCTCTCTGCAGAAAATAGAAAATCAGTCAGGCTAAGGGGCCAAAATCTAGGAGGGGAATATCATAGACGTGGTTCAGGCAGTTGATTCACTAATAATAACAACAGCAAAAGAACAATATGTTGGTCTTCTAGAATTTGTGATGTTTATGGTATTTATCAGCTTTTGAAATTTTAAAATTTTATCTAATGTATATTTGTGAAATTGCATTCTTTTTAAATTGAGGACCTCAAATGGCATTATTAGCTTCAGGCCCCACAAACTGAACTGCCCTTGGAGCTCACATGAGGGTCCCTTGTTCATAGAGCACTAACTTTCTCTGAAGACAGTTTAAATGTTGTCACCTGACCTCCCCTTTTCTGGGCTCTTGCTGTACCTCATGCATGTACCATTCCTCCTGTATGTGGCGCATTGATCAAAAATCACTTATTACCTCTCTCTATCTCTTCAGGGCGGGAGGCTTGTTTCACCCGTCTTTGTGTTCCATATACCTAATGTTGTGTCTGTCACATAGTAATTGCTTCATAAATGTTTGTTGAATACATGCATGAATGAATAAATAAATGGATGAATAGCTGGATCACTGGAGGGTGAGTGGACACAATCAGAAAGAGTTTCACGGACACCTGGAATTTGTGTGATATCTTGAAAGATGATCGCCATATAACTTGAAAGAAGAGTGTGAACATTTTAGGTCGTGATGTCAGCATAAACAGAAGGTTAGTCGGGGGGATGGTGGAAAGAAGGGGTAACAGACAATAAGGGAGCTTTGGTGACGGTTACCTGAGTCTGTGCATGTGCTAGCAGGTGTCCAACTGCACATCAAAAGAAAGAAGGTCATTTTCTTGTATGATAATTTCTAAAATAAAATTTACGTTAAAATGGCTGGGACCAAACAAAACCTGGTATTTGGGACAAACAATAGGGAAATTAATTTGATGCAAATAAATATTAAATTTTATTACTTGCATAATACAATTTCTAAAATAGCATGAAGCAAGTGATTTCTATTTGGGAAATGGTGGGAGATAAAACTGAACAAGCACAATGATTGGGCCTCAAGTCAGGACTGGTATCTAACTTTGATCCAGTATGTAGCAGAAAGACCCACAGGTTAGGAGATGGATCAGTGATCATAATGAGCTTAGATGACAGGTGGCATTAGCAATACAATGGAAGTCAGAGAGCACAGACAGATTGAAGGTAAGAGCTGACAATTAAAAAAAAAATTTGGAGGCAGGGAATGGATAGATAGTCAAAGCAAACTTCAAGCTTTCAGATCTGCCAGAGGATCGATGAGGCTGCCATGAGAGATAGGGTGGGATTGAGAAAGAGAAGGTGGTTTGTGGGAGAACAGAAGGAAGGTCTTAGCAAGCTCAGTGTCTATCTCCCGTGTTGAGAGGGAAGCCATAATGTGATGGAGATTGGGGCTCCTGGAGCACAAGGAGGAGACATCGTCACAGTCCCAGCTTCAGTGAAAGAGCTGTCACTCAAGAGAGCTCCTTTCTCACTGCCGGGTTGTCATGTGCCAGGCTGTGTGCTCAATGCCTCCCCTGCCCCGCACCTCCTTTAGTCTTTGTGGTAACACTATGAGGTCAATGCTCTTGTTATCCTCAGGTTATAAATAAGGAAATTGATGCTTAGAGAGCTTAAGTCATTTGCCCAAAGTTATAGCTTGAGTGTTTTAAAATTTTTTTAACTGAAGTGTAGTTGACTTACAGTATTGTATTAGTTTCAGGTGTGTAAATTGTGATTCGCTCTTTATATATATTACAAAGTGATCACCATGCTAAGTCTAGTTACCATCTGTCACCACACAAAGTTAGTAAAATATTTTTTTACTCTATTCCTTATGCTGTACTTTACATCCCTGTGACTTACTTGTTTGATAACCGGAAGGTTGCACCTCTTCATCCCCTTCATTTATTTCATGCATGGTCCTATGCACCACCCCCTCTAGAAACTACCAATTTGTTCTCTGTATTTATGAGTCTGTCTCTGTTTCGTTTGCTTGTTTTGTTTTTTAGAGTCCACGTATAAGTGATATCATACAGTATTTGTCCTTCTCTGATTTATTTCACTTAGTACAATACTCTCTAGTTCCATCTGTGTTGTGGCAAATGACAGGATTTCATTCTTTTTTAATGTTTGAGTAATATTCTGTGTGTGTGTGTGTGTGTGTGTGTGTACACACACACCACATCTTCATCATGTATTCATTTATCGATGGACACTTAGGTTGTTTCTGTATCTTAGCTATTATAAACAATGCTGGGTGCATATATCTTTTCAAATGAGTGTCTTTTATTTTCTTCAGATGAACACCCAGAAGTGGAATTGCTGGATCATATGGTATTTCTATTTTTAATTTTTTGAGGAACCTCCATACTGTTTTGCATATTTGCTATGCCAATTTACATTTCCAACAACAGAAAGAAGGGTTCTTCTTTCTTGGCATCCTCCCCAACACTTGTTTTGTCTTATCTTTTTGATACTAGCCATTCTGACAGGTGTGAAGTGATACCTTGTTCCAGTTTTGATTTGCATTTTCCTGATATTTAGTGATGGTGAGCATCTTTTCATGTGTCTGTCGGCCATCTGTATGTCTTTGGAAGAATGTCTATTCACATCCTCTTCCCATTTGTTAGATTGTTTTTTGGTGTTGAGCTGTGTAAGTTCTTCATGTATTTTGGATATTAACCCCATACTGGATATATCATTTAAGAAATATATTCTCCCATTCAGTAAATTGCCTTGTCATTTTCTTGATGATTTTCTTTGCTGCAGAAAAGCTTTTCAGCTGGATTTACCTATTTGTTTATTTTTGCTTTTGTTGCCCTTGACTGAGGAGGCAGATTCAAAGAGAGTTCTTTAAACTCTTAAACTTGACCAGTATTTATTACCTCTCTCCAATAACCAAAGACATCTTTTAGGTTCTATTTATTTAAAAATATTCTTAAGAAAAAATATCTAAAGTGGTGTATAATGTTTAACAACATCACAATTTCTACTCAAGTGGCAGAGAGTCCTATTGTTACTTCATTTTTGCCCCAAGTTTTCTTAATGAGATAGGTTTTATTGTCTTTTATACACATAGCAGACCACAGTTACATCTTGGTGTATGGTGGAGGCTTTTCCCAAGAACCAGGGTGCTTACAATTTAAATCTTTCTAGAACTGTGTGCATCTCTGTCAGGGAGATCCATTTCCCAGAGTTCTCTGTAGTTGGCTTTTTGGACATTGAAGCTACACTCTGTGCCAAGTAAGAATGCACCCGCTTCTCTCTGGCCTAAGTAGGCTATGTCTTTCTTGGCTTCATTTCCCCTGGTATGTGGCTTTCTGCCATTGCCAAAGCCAAAGATGAGTGAAGCAGTGAGTCACATGAATAATCATTGATGTTTTCTTGACATATCACAAGGGAATTTGCAGATGCTTTTATGTTTCCATGCTTTCAGCTGATCCTTCTTATGTAGAATGAGAGATCGGATCAGAAGGATGTGAATCATTTGAAAATGATGAACAGTGGCCTCTGGCAGAGAAAGGGGTATGTCAGGTGTGTGGCTTTTCCAACCCCAAAATATTTGCTTTCAATGCACTTAGTAGGATGATAATTATAGGGTGTTAAACTCTTAGGAGTGTCATGCCTACTCAGCACTCCACTTGATGATAATAATAAAAAAAATAACAGCTTTATTGAAATATAATTTACATATTTACAAAGTATTCTATCATTATCACTCTTTTACCCAGTAGCTATCACTTTTCATTCCTTCTTCCTCCAGCCCCTGGGAACCACTAATCTACTTTTTGTCTCTATTGATTTGCCTATTCTAGACATTTCATATAAATGGAATCATACAATATGTGGCCTTTTGTGACCGGCTTCTTTTATTTAGCATAATATTTTCATGTTGTAGCATGTCATCAGTACCACATTATTTTTCATGGCTGAATAACAATCCATTGCATGGCTATATCACATTTTGTATATCCGTTCATTAATTGATAGATATCGAGTTGTTTCCACTTTTTAGCTATTATGAATAATGCTTCCATGAATACTCATGTGCAGGCTTTTGTGTAGAAATTCTCTAAGGTACATACCTAGGAGTGGTAATGTTGGGTAATACGGTAACTGTATGTTCAGCAAATTGAGAACCTGCTAAACTATCCTCCAAAGTGGCTACCATTTACATTCCTACAACAGTCTATAAGTGCTCCAATATCTTTATATGCTCACCAGCACTTGCTATTACTCATCTTTTTAATTATGGCCATTCACTGGTTGTGAGGTAGCACCTCTTCATGGTTATTAATTTTATCATGGTGAAATATACATAACATAAAATATACCATTCTAACCATTTTTAAGTTTACAGTTCAGTGACATTAAGTACATTCACAATGTTGAGCAACCATCCTTGTTCATTTCCAGAACTTTTTCATTATTCCAAACAGAAACTACCTACCAAACAATAACTTATCATTTCCCTTTGTCCCTTCATTTTAGTTTTAATTTTTGTTGTCTTAAGAGCTAATATTTTCCTAATGGTTGAGCATCTTTTCACATACTTATTGGCTGTTTGTATATCTTCTTTGGAGATATGTCTGTTCAAATACTCATTTGTGAATTGGGTTATTTGTCTTTTTATTGTTGAGTTATAGGAGCTCTTTACATATTCTGGATATGAGTCCACAAGATATTTGATTTGCAAACATTTTCTCTGGGCTGTCTTTTGCTTTCTTGGTGAAGAAAGTACAAAAGTTTTAAATTTTGATGAAGTCTCATTTACCTGTTTTTTCCTTTTGTTGCTTGTGCTTTTGGTGTGGTAGCTCAGAAACCATTGCCTAACCCAAGGTCATGAAAATTTACTGTTATATTTTTTTCTAAGCATTGTATAGTTTTAATTCTTACATATAGGCCTATGATCCCTTTTCAGTTAATTTTTGTGTAGAATGTGAAATAGAAATCTGATTTCATTGTTATAGGTGAATATCCAGTTGTCCCAATATGATTTGTTGAAAAGATTATTCTTTCCCCCATTGAATTGTCTGACACCATTATAAAAAATTAATTGACCTTAGGGGCACCTGGGTGGCTCAGTTGGTTAATTCTTGATTTCGGCTCAGGTCATGATCTCAGAGTCCTGGGATCTAGTGCTGCATTGGACTCCACACTCAGTAGGGAGTCTGCTTGGGATTCTCTCTCTCCCTCTGCACCCCCCTCAAATAAATAAATCTTAAAAAAAATTAATTGGCCGTAAATGGACTTTCATATAGATTCCATTGATCTACATGTCTGTCCTGTCAGGACCACACTGTCTTGATTTTTGCAACTTTGTTGTAAATGTTGAAATTAGAAAATGTAAGTCTTCCAACTTTGTCCTCTTTTTTTTCAAGATTGATTTGGCTCTTCGGGGTTTCTTGTGTTTTCATGTGGATTTTATGATCAGTTAGTTTACTTTTGCAAAAAACAAAACCAGTCGGGGTTTTGATAGGGATTGCATTGAATCTGTAGATCACTGCATGTAGTATTGCCATCCTAGTAATAGTATGTCTTTAGATTCATAAACCTTTTCATTTATTTAAGTCTTCTTTAATTTTTTTAAACATTATTTATAGTTTTCAGTGTATAAATCTTGCATTTCTTTTGTTCAATTTATCCTGAAGTATTTTATTCTTTTTAGTGCTGTTAGAACTGTAATTGTGATCTTAATTTCATTTTTGGATTGTTCACTGCTAGTGTATAGAAATATGGTACTCTGCCCCCCTTATCTGAAGTGTCATTTTCTGCAGTCAGCTGCAGTCCAGAAGCAGGTGATCCTCCTTCTTACCTATTGTCAGAAGGTCAGTAGTAATGTAACACAACATCACAATGCCTGTGTAATTCACCTCACTTCATGTAATCATGTAGGCATTTTATTATTTCACCTCATTGCAAGAAGAAGAGTGAATATAGTACAATGTTTTTAGAGAAGCCACATTCACATCATTTTTATTACAACAAATTGTTATAATTTTTCTATTTTCTTATTGCTAATCTCTTACTGTGCCTAATTTATAAATTAAATTTTATCATAGGCTTGTATGTATAGTGTATATAGGGTTCGGTATTATCTGCGGTTTCAGGCATCCACTGGGAGTCTTGGAATGCATCCCTCTCAGATAAGGGAGGACTACCATACGATTAGTTTTTGATGAGACTTCATCAAAATTTAAAACATTTGTGTTTTCTTTACCAAGAAAGCAAAAGACAACCCAGAGAAAATATTTGCAAATCATGTATCTTGTGGACTTGAACCCAAAATATATAAATATATCTATATATGACATATATAGATATACAGTATATAATTTTTGAATATTGATAGTGCATCCTGCAACCTTGCTGAACTTGTTTATTCTAATAATATTTTTGTCAGATTCATGAGGATTTTTTATATATAAGATCATGTCATGTGCCTATAGAGATAGTTCTCCTTTTCCAATCAGGATGCCTTTTATTTCTTTTTCTTGACTGATTGCACTGGCTCAATGAGTGTTTAAATCCAATTTAAGAAGAGTCAAAAGAATTTAGAACTTCTTTTGTCAGATAAGGAACAGATCCGTAAAAGCAAGACCAAGAATATGTAGGAACCCACTGTCTTGCAAATAAATCTATTTGTTGATATTTCCTATTTCCTCATTTCCCACTTAAACCATCTCTTCTCTGACTTCCCTAGAAGTTGTATTTGAGGCAGGATAATTTTATCTTTTCTTTTAAAATGTGTGTTCTTAGATCTTACCCATTGACCTGGTGACAAGCATTCATTCAATTCTCTTTCACTCCCAGTCTCCTGTCTTATCCTAAACCACCATACTGGATACAAAGGACAGGAAAATGTAAACTTTAAACAGTAGAAACCAATGAACTTAGGTTGATTTTCATTTATAAGCCTGGACTGGAATCCCCAACTACCAGAATAATGAATATCAGTTTTTCATTTTTGGTCTTCTCACCCTGACTTGGGATACCTCATTTTTTATTTATTATATATTCCCATCTATGTCAATGTTGGGAAATAAATGTCTCAAATTGGAGGCTATGTTTATGATTGGGCCCCTACTGCACATACATTATTTAGCCTACTTATTACCTGGCCAATGTAGAGAATTTAAAGCATCAACATAAATCTGATTTTAATTTTCTCCCAATAATAACTGAAAAATACATCTAATTATAAGGATGCTATAGACTACAGTGGGAGAATATTCAGTTCCTGCTAATAACCCTGACAAGTCTGAAATACTGTGTGATTTTTAGAATTGCTATATTGCACTTTACGCTGGTAGAGCTATTTTTCAGGGAAGCAGCTAAAAAATAATAGAAAGCATTGCCTGCTGTGAGTGTAGTCCTGGGTTCTGGTTCTTCTGCAGTGAGCGAGCTGTGTAGCCTTGGCTAAGTTAAGTCACTTGAGATCTCCAGGCCCGAAATGAAGGAATAGGTCTAAAGAATCCCTGCAAACTCTGATATCCTGTGATCCTTGACTGAGGTGTCTGTATGCAAGCCAAGTGCCATGTCATTTTAAGAGGTGCATGATTTTCAGAAAGCACAGTCCACGTGTGGGGCACAATCACAGCTAGCAGGGCAGAGGAGCCTCTTGAAGGAGGGCGCGCATCGGGTTTGATTTTAAATCTCTACCTATGAGTCTGTACAGTCTTCACCTTCAAAGATCACAGAGCAGTGGGTGACCACATGACAGGATGTCCTACTGAATGAAGCTCATGTCCTACCTGAGAACTGAGAACTCTTAATTCTTAAGAGCAGATTTCATCTAAGCAGAAGGCAATATAAACTTAAAATCTCCTGAATATTTCTGGCATACAGCCTGGGGATTTTCTCATTGCTGTTGTTATTCCCCAGCCTAATGACCATCCTGGAGTAGGGGCTGATGGGCTGGGGAGGGTGCAGAGAAGGTCCCGTAGCTATGGCCTCACACCCCTGCTTGCTAGTAGGTGACTGTGCATCCTGTTTGCCCGGGACAGTCTGTTTCTACCTGTTACCCCAGATAAATTGTTAATAGGGCCCTTTTCCTCTCTAAAGTCCCCTGGTGTAGACGATAAATTATATCAACACCGTAAGAGTAGTTATTCCTAGGTCCATTTGCTCAAGTGGGTTTTTTAGTAGTAAAATAATTTAAAATGTTATTCAATTAAGTTTCTTCACTTGCTTCGTGTTCTTGCCTTAATAGCAGTATGATATTCCGTTTATTCTGTAACCACATGCAGCACACACTGGGCCAAGGTTTTTTATAGAGGAATTCTTATTCATAGAACGTTGGTAGAGTGAGAATTATTAACCTCCTTTACAGATGATGGGACTGAGGCTCTGAGAGGAAAAGTAGCAGATCCAGAATTTGAATCCAGGTCTCTTGGCATCAGAAGTCTTTTGTTATCGTGCCTCTGTGTGTTCAAACCAAAGACTGTTTTAACCTTCAGCAAGTGAAAATTTTCTCATTTGTCAATTTAGATTCAAAGGGGTGATGAGAGAATGAATGAAGCACTTCAAATCCTGGCCATGATACCCATTGTGTAGTCTCTGTGTTCCTTAGTCTCCTCTTCAGGAAAATGGGGTTATTCATAGTTCCTACCCCATAAGGGTGTTGTCAGGATTAAGAGCTAATACATGTGAAGTGCTTAGAATGGAGCCCCCGGGCACGTGGGTGACTCAATCAGTTAGGTATCCAACCTTTGATTTTGGTTCAGGTCATGATCTCAGGGTCATGAGACTGAGCCCCCAGTGGGGCTCCCTGCTCAGCGTGGAGTCTGCTTGTCCCTCTCCCTCTGCTCCTCCCCCACTCACCCTCACTCTCTCTCTCAAAAAACAAAAACAACACCAGTGCCTGGCCCACTGAAATCTCTCCATACATGTTAGTGATACCATCATCAGCACCATTATCACCATCATCATTTATACTTGAATTCAGTGCCACCAGTGTGCATGATATGCTGATAAACCTACTGGTCCTCTGCTCTCACAACTGCCCACCTTATCTTCCCTGCTGGTTTCCGCTCACCTCACCGTCTGTCTCTGCTTATATTAACTTTTCATTAACTCACTATTTTAATTTCAATGAGTACAAAATATGTAAGAATTTAATGTTTTTTACTGTGTAAACATATGTTTTCTGCTCTATGAACTCATTTATCCTACTTTGAAAAACTAACAGGGTCTGTGGTAACACCTGAAACATAACTTGGAAAGGAAACTAAGGGATCCATGATGACTTCTCCATTTTGCAGTAATTCACAGTGTCATTTCACTTCTCAGCTTCTCCATCCCTAAAATGGATAGAACAGCAGTGTGGAGATTCTTGTGTGAAAGTTAGTCTTTAGGTGAAGAATTGGTAGTTAGCTATTGAATTGATTTGGGCATCCTAACGATTGAGAAATTTGAAAAGTCATTGAGAACCATGTAGAAAAATATTAACTTATTTTATTTTTAAAGTAATCTCTCTGCCCAACATGGGGCTGAGATCAAGAGTCACATGCTTTATCAACTTGAGCCAGCCAGGTGCCCCTGAACAAAAATTTAAGGTTAAAAATAACTTTTTTTTATTACCCCAAAGAATAACATGTTCATTGTTATATGGATCCTTTCTATGTGTGTATTTTTTCATGTGTAGGTATACATAGACATATAAACAAAAATGAGATTAAACAGAAGTAGTTTTGTAGTCTTTTTCTAATTTATAGGGATTTTTTTACCACTTTCTATTTTAATAATACTCTGTTTACAACTATTTTTGGCAGCAGAACTAATTTTCCAAAAGAAACAGATAAAATTGAAGCTTTTGAGGTTAAAGCAGGAATGTGAGATCCAGGGCCCCACCCACTCAGGCTCCTATTGGTTTTTTTCCTTCCCTACGCTTTACCCAATTGCCCCTGAGTCACCAGCAAGGAATACTGTGGTTCCAAGGATCATTACCGATGATGTGTCATAATATACTTAACCAATCTTACTTCATTTAGATTATTTCCAACTTTTTCCTGTTATAAAGAACACTGCAATGAACATCTTTATAGCTTATCTTGGCACATATTGCTCATTTGTATATTTATTTCCTTTGGACACTTTAGAAGCAGGAGTTCTGGGTCAAAGGATATATGTATTTTAAATCAATTTTTTTTTAAAGATTTTATTTATTTATTCGACAGAGAGAGAGACAGCCAGCAAGAGAGGGAACACAAGCAGCGGGAATAGGAGAGGAAGAAGCAGGCTCATAGCAGAAGAGCCTGATGCGGGGCTCGATCCCACAACGCTGGGATCACGCCCTGAGCCAAAGGCAGACGCTTAACCGCTGTGCCACCCAGGTGCCCCTTAAATCAATTTTTTAAAGCAATATTGCAGAAATTGTCTCTTAGAAAGTCTATACAAATTAACCTGCTAACCATGGGTATTTTCATAAAAAAGTAACACCCTGGCCAATGTGTTAGTTAACAGCAAAGTCAGAAAATTTAGAACACGCTCAGATATCTTAAAATTAGTAGAGGCCGGTAGATAAAATCTCCCACACCCAAAAGGATTTCGTTCTTAAATGCTTGCAGAGAATTTAAAGGCAAAGGCCCTACCCTCAAAGAGCTTATATTTTTACAATAATAAAACATGGGGGAAATTTGTTCATTTCTATAAACTGGGTTTAGGATAGTTTTAAAATAGCAAACACTGTTAAAGTAGGAATCCAAAAGAGCCAACTAGCTTGACCAATGTTGGCCCTTCTGTGGGCATCGGTGATACAACCTGACCATATAGTGTAGCTTTACCCAACATGATGATCATACACTAGGCTTACTGGGCCCTGGGCCCAATAAGTAGTCTCACTCCAGCGTAAGAGAGAGTCCTTGAAAAAGCATCTAGGACTCCCTTCATGAAATCACTTTTGGCTACCTGAAGGTGCTATCTTGCTTCTAGTTATCTGCCACATCAGCAGCCCTCTAACCCTGCAATACTATGGTGTCAGGAAAGTGACACTGGGTGGGGACAGCAGCTTGGGATGATGTAGCAGTGAAGCATCATCTCATTCAAGTTGGGTAAAATTTTTCTTCCCTTTTGTCCTTGTAAAGAAGAGGTTGACTTATATTCCCCCAGGAGATTCTTATGTTTTTTGCACTGATTGACTATCTATTTTTTTTAAGATTTTAGTTATTTATTTGACACGGAGAGAGAGAGAGCACAAATAGGGGGAGGGGCAGAAGGAGAGGGAGAAGCAGACTCCCTGCTGAGCAGAAAGCCTGATGTGGGGCTTGATCCCAGGACCCTGGGATCATGACCTGAGCCAAAGGCAGACGCTTAACCAACTAAGCCACCTAGGTACCACCATTGACCAACTATCTTTAACAGTCACCGAGGTCTCTATGTATCTCTCTGCAGAGAGAAACTACTTGTTGAAAAAGTTGGTGTGGGGTATCATGGGTACATAGCAGTGCTATATTCTTGTTTGATTCCTCCTGTTACAGTAGGTTACTAAGAGTCCCTATACTAGCACTGTGCAAAAATTTCAGAAGTCTTTTTAGTTAAACCAAGTGAAAGCCTTGCCATAGATAATTTCATAGATATAAATTATCCTTCAGTTTCTCTTATGCCATAGGATTCAAGAAACTCCTGTTTCCAGGCCCAGTACTGTGCCTGGGCAGGGGTACTAAACTAACTGCCTTTTTGAAGAATCAAGGGGTAGCTCATCAACCTGACTCAGCTCTCCTAGAATCTCAGCCCTGGCTACACACTGGAATCTCTTGGAGACCTTTACATACAGATACCTCAATCCAGCCTCAGATCTTCTGACATAATCGGCCAGGGGTGAGGGCTGGGCATGGGACTACTTTAGGAGTTCCCTGGAAAATTCCAATGTGCAGCCAGGATTGAGAACCTAGACTTAACCCAGTACTTCTCTGATTTCATATTTTTTTCTAAGAGCTGGTTTAAATGTAAGTCACTTGAGGGAAGCTGGAGAAAAGAGGAAGAAAGATTGGAAGAGAAATAATTTCTCTATTTTAAGAATGTCTGTTTCACTCTTCCAAATAAATACTGGGAACAAGATCAGGGTTTTTTGTTGTCATCAACTTAACTCCCCTG
This sequence comes from Ailuropoda melanoleuca, assembly GCF_002007445.2. Lineage (NCBI taxonomy): Eukaryota > Metazoa > Chordata > Mammalia > Carnivora > Ursidae > Ailuropoda > Ailuropoda melanoleuca. The sequence continues at coordinate 44,945,915 of NC_048220.1, forward strand.
GAGGGAGGTTGAACATCAGGGCAAAGACATGGGCAGTATGGGAGAAGATAATTTGAAATTAGTATCACTTTAACATAAGTAACGCCTTCTTACAGCATTATTGCTAAGTGGCCAGAGTGCATCAAGCAATCATTCCAAGCTAAGTTCTTGGCAATTCGGAAGAAGGCCCTTTTCCTCTGAATCAAGCGCTTAATTATTTAATTTGTCTGGGATCTCATTGTGGAGCTCATTACTAAATTCATCAGGGCCCAGAGGGTATCAGAATGATTTAGCAGTCATAAATTTCTCTATATTCGCTAGTAATTCTCATCGTATGTTAAATGCTGTAGAATGGCAGGAAGATGTAACTTATCAAAATGACTAGGGATGACTTTGAAAACATTTTTTTTTAGAGGAGAAAAGAGCTGTGGAAAAAGTCCTTTAAATCCCCAAATTAATATTTAACTAAGTTAGCACTAAACCTGTTCTCATTCAAACCCTTGATTGCTTTAATAGGACTAATAGCTTATCTCGGTTTCAGAAGCTTGGTTGAAGCAGGTTACTCCCTTTCGCGTCTCATTCATATAAACTCTTTATTAAGTATTTTATATATGTTTTAACTCTTAAAATTTCGTGAATTAGACAGGAACCTACAGAAGGAAGAGGTACGCTTTTTTTTTTTTACAACAATATATTACTTCTATTAAAAATAACATTCCTACTAATGTCAAATGGTCTTTTGGTACCTAATGATCTTGACAAGAACGAATACAACTGTGCAGACTTGAAATTGGGAGAGAATATGGTCATTTATCTGTGGTGCTGTGGGAGAGACATTTTCCTTTTCAATTTTCTCCCTCCATTTTCTTATTACAATTACTGTTTGGGTTCATTATGACAACTCCCATCATTATGACTTTGCCAGCTCACAAGCCAGAGAAAGATTAATGGTAGAAGAAAATACAGTCTTTGGCATGAGAGCTACATCTAGCTGTTAATGTAACAGAAGTACATGAAATCCATTTATAAGATTTATGCTTGTGATGGCGAAAGTGGCACAAGGTATAAAATGTGAAGACGTAGAACCTGAAATCTTGGCAGACAGCATGTACATTTCATTCATTCGTTCACTCATTCATTCAACAGATCTTCAGCGTCAATTAATTGTACATGTCACACACTGAGATAAAAGTAAACCCTAGTAAGACCCAATCTCAAAGGAATGTGGGGTGAGGATGCGTGGGGGGAGGGAGGGAATGGGGGAGCTACTTACATGGTTTTGCCCATTCTGAAGGTTAGAATTTTGATCTCATGATCTGGCAGGAATCCTTGGGTCTAGGGTGCCTATAATAATAAAAATTGAGGTTGTTTAACACAAAGCTGTTGAGAATAACTGAATCTATGAATGAGCACTGTATATTGACTAATTCATCCTATAGTACACAAACAATAAAGGCTCCACAGTGAGTCTGATATAAGCCTCTAATTTCTCCTCACCAAAGAAATTGGTTATCGGTTTTTTTTTTAAAGATTTTATTTATTTGAGAGGGAAAGAGATAGCGAGAGAAACAGCATGAGCAGGGGAGGGGGCAGAGGGAGAAACAAGTTCCCAGCTTAGCAAGGAGTCCGATGTGGGGCTCAATGTGGGGCTCGATCCCAGGACCCTGGGATCATGATCTGAGCAGAAGGCAGACGCCTAACTGACTGAGCCACCCAGGCACCCCTTGGTATTCCTTTTTTAACTTTTGTGAAAGAAGAGTTCTGGCCCAGGCTGGGTTATTTTCCTCTAATGTAGTTATATATCTATGTAGTGTCTTTTCATGCTGGGTTTGGGGATGGCCCCCTTGCTACAAGTCTCTTAGTAGTGGCCCCAAAGAGTTATTAGACTCTGTTTTTTCACCTTGGGAGGGACACCTCGAAGTCTCGCTCACAAGGGCTCTCCACATGTTCTCTCTGTGGCATTTTCTTTCTCAGCCCTATGGCTTTGGGTGGGGCATTTTTAAAAAGCCAGGAAGTTAAAGAGTCATATCCTACTTGCAGGTCTAACTGTAAGTGCCTTTGTCATTGCTCAGCAATGGGGAGTCCGGGACAATTGTTGTGCAACACCATTTCACATCTTCCCAGGTGGAAATAGGTTAGGAATTAGCTCAGGGATGTTGCCCTTCAATCATTTCTTGCTCAGTGTCTTGTAGGTTACCATCAGTACTGTGCTAGGCTCTGTAAATGTGGCGTCGACAGCAGTGTCCCTGTCCCCAAGGATCTCACAGTCCGTGGGAGTCAGACAATGATAAAACTGTGTGATCAGGGCTATACTAGTGGTATGCAGGTGGTGGTGGGGTACTATGGGATCACAGAGAAAGGTTACTTAATCCGGAAAGGCTAAAAATTATGCCAGAAGTTATGTTAAATAGCACAGTTTTTAGAAAGGCGATCTTCCAAAATAACCTGGAACCTTTCTCCACGATTTTATAGTTCTATTTAAAAATATAAATTGGTAAATCTTGTACTGTGTTTGTCATGGTAGTATCCTGTTATCATTCAATTTCATTAACTCTTAAAATGTGAGATGTACTTGGTGGTAGTCAGAGATGATTCCCTACTGGGGCAGGGGCTTAAGGAACAAATGACAGTAAACCAGAAAAAAAAAAAAGTAGAGAGCGAGTGTTCTTTGCAGAGGAAACAGCACTCATGAAGGCCAGGAGACAATGGGGTGAAGGGTCAGGAAATTTGGGTCAGTGCTGCCTTGTGGCATCAGGGAGGGGAGCTTATGGCAGGGAAGGAATAAGGCTGGAAAGGTAAGCAGGGGTGTGATATGGAGAGACTTAAGTGCTGAATAAGGAGTTCTGACTTTATCTTGAAGGTAATGAAGAAGTGGGAGATAATAAAAGCCTTTGAACAGGAATGGGACAAGATCAGATTTGTGTACTAAATAGAACATTCAGGCAGTACCCTGGAGGATAACTTGAAGGGAAGACTGGAGGCAGGAAGACTGAGGGGAGGCTGATGCTATAAAGCAGGGAAGGGAAGTTGGTGGCCTAAGCTTAGGCAAGAGGAGTTGAAGATAGAAAGAACTGGTGGATAGACAGATCATTCCCTGAACTGGATTGGGTGACTGATGAATAAAGGGATGAGGGGGAGGGGAACATCCTACTCAGGCTTGGGCATCAGCCTGAGGGTCCTGAATGTGACAATCACACGGTAAGCGTTCACTGGAAGGAAATAAACTGTAACAATCCAAATAAACAGATATGCTCCCTCCCTTTATCATGAACACCACAATTTTAATATTTCTACATTCTTCTCTTTTACAGTTTTGTTATTTGTTTTGAATAAGTAATACAGTCACATGGTTCAGAATACAGAAAACCTTAACAAGGTATACATTGGAAAGCCCCCCTCCCTCCCATTCTTTTGTTTCTTGTGACTCTCTCCAGGGTGTTTATGCAGATGCGAATAAGCACGAACATGTACTATTCCTTTCTTCCACAGAAGCCAGCAGTACACTTTACACAGTGATCTTTACCTTGATCTTTTGTTTTGCTTTGCTCTATTCTGTTTTGTTTCTTACCTTAATAGTATATCCTCTGTAACTTTCTGTAACAACTTTCTCATTTTCTGTTTATAGCTGTGTAGTATTCATGGATAGACAGTTGTTTATTAAACCAGTTCCCTGCTGTGGACCCTTGGATTGTTTCTAGTCTCTTGCTGTTGTGAAAAATGCTTCAGTCAGTATGCATTCATCGTTTTGTGTTTGGGTGTATGTGTTGAAATGGGCTTGACATAGTGAAGGGAAAAAGCATGGATACATTTGGTACATAGCACTGTATTTTAAAAGTTGATCATTCCAATACGGTCGGGAAATTTTCTTCAAGATACTTTGTATTTTTGTATTAAATAAACTGGTAAATCACGCATTATGTTTGGAATGGTAGCATCCTGTAAATGTTCAATTTTATTAACACTTTCAATGGCACATTGGACGTATTAAGTTGATACGTGTGAAAGTAATTTGGGGTACTCAGTGCTTCACAGAACGTGGGCTTGGAGTTACTGATATCCCATTTTTTGGTACCGATAAATGATTGACTTAGTCATCATTTTATATTTTTTTCCTCATATTCCTTGAAACACCCAACTTTTAAAGAGATAACTAGGTCCTTGATGCAAGCGGGTCATGAGCAGATAAGAAGAGGTGCATTCATTATGTGTTCGGTATCTCAAGATATTGAGATAGCATACTGCTTATGCTAGATTTCTTAAGCCAGGAGTCAATCAAAGCAAACAGAAACAAATATAAAAAAAAAATCTTTCCTTGGATCTGGGGTGTCTGATCTTGGATAAATGTGTCTGATTATATACATTTTTGATAAATTTGCTGTAGAGACAAGATAGCTTTTCCATTCAAATCTCTCTGCATGAAACCAACCTCTAGCNAAAAAAAAAATCTTTCCTTGGATCTGGGGTGTCTGATCTTGGATAAATGTGTCTGATTATATAAACTTTTGATAAATTTGCTGTAGAGACAAGATAGCTTTTCCATTCAAATCTCTCTGCATGAAACCAACCTCTAGCTTAGATATTAGAATGCAAATCCCATGAGGCTTCTCCCTCTAAAAGGCCAATCTGTTCTTTCTACCAGTTGGCGTGGGATTTGGATGTTGGTATCCTATGAAACCAGTGACAGTCTCTCTGCTAGCTGAGGCCACACAACACTTCCTTTCTGGCAACATCCAAGTCAAGGAACCCTGCCTATCTTAACTCCAAGTCTGGAGTTTGAGCCTGTTGAGTCTGTGGTATTCCATTTGCTCTTGATATTTAGTCAGTAGGAAAACTGAGAGGATATTGAATGTCCTTAGGTGTTGCTTAGAAGCACAGATATTTCTTGGATACCAGAAGGAGAACACTGTGGCAAAAACTAGGGGTTATCTTTGGTTTTTCTGCATGTCTCGCTCATTGATAACATNAAGATATTTCTTGGATACCAGAAGAAGGAGAACACTGTGGCAAAAACTAGGGGTTATCTTTGGTTTTTCTGCATGTCTCGCTCATTGATAACATAAGCCCACAGCACCCTTGCAGACCTACTCAGCACGTGGTGTCTGTTGCTTTTCATTGGGCACCAGCTCGTCTTCCCCACCCCTCTTTGCCAGAAGTTCATATATGTTGCCTCTCGGGATCAAATTGTCCCCTCCCTTGTTCTCCCTACCACTATTCTGCTGTTGTGTTCTCTTCACAAGACAGGGACTCTGGGATGAATTATCTCAGCAATCCGTAAACTGTATTATGCTTCAGAATCTATGGGGTACTTGTTAATCCCTGGGCCGGGGCCCAGGAACCTGCATTTTCATCAGCGGGTACTACCTCGCACCCCCGGTGATTTCGAATTGGCCAGGCGGCCACACTTAGGGCAGCCCTCTGCTCTGCTGCAGGAGAACAGCCCTGTTTTTCCGTCAGGAGACCTGGGTTTAGCTCCATCTCTGCCCCTGCCCGTTCTTTGGCTTTGGGTCAGTCACGCCAACTTCCCGTGCTTCTGTTTCCACCTTGAAAGCGTGGCGACCAAGGAGAGAAATTGCACTGGAGATCTTAAACTCCCTTGCCCCACTGTCTTTCCTTTAAAGCTGCTCAGGAAACTCCAACTTTGAGAGGTCCTACAGTGTGCCTCCTCTTCCCTGCACCCTGGCCGTTGAACGAAACTAGAGAAAATCACAGACCGAGGCCCAATGGTGCTGCTCAACTGCGCCCTCCCCACGGAGCTCCGGCCACTCTCTCATTCTCCACAAGCACGGTTCCAAATGTTCCTTTCTCTCCTTAGACTTCAGACCCGGTCGTTTCCCCTACATCTTAGCATGTGAACTCACCTTCCAACTCACAGAGAAAATGGGAGCCATGAGAAGGAAATTCCTTAACTTCCTGCCACCAAACCTACAAATGCTCCTGCTTCCACACCCGTCCTGTCCTGCTTCCTTCCATGACATTGTCTCTCCTCCTAGCTAAGCCAATGTCTTCACGAAGGCTGTGGATCTCATTCCTCAGTGCTTCCCCATCTCTCTTGTATCTTTGGCATCTTCCTCTATGTGATTGTGTTCCTGCCATCCAGGGGTTAGCACTGTTAATATATTGATGTATTTCCTTCCAGTCTTTGTATACATATATAAGCATACATTTTACACATTATTCGGATTTTTATCAGTTTGAGATCAAACAGGGGAGCAGAGCCACTGTGCTACAGGATTTATTATAGGAATTGGATCTTACACAATTGTGGGAGGAGAGAAGTGAAGGTCCACGATAGGGATGCGGGAGGAAGACAGGAGTCATTAATCATTCAACTAAGAAGCCAAGGACATTATCTTGGATTATCCAAGTGGGCCCTGTGTGCAAGTAAGTGTCCTTGTAAGAGGGAAACAGAAGGAGATTTGACCACAATAGTAGCAAATGTGAAGACAGTTGGAGCAAAGTGAGGAAAGGGTCATGAGCCAAGGGATGTGGGAGGCCTGCATAAGCTAGAAAAGGCTAGGAAACAGATTCTCCCCTAGAGCCTCCAGAAGGAACTCACTGGCTTTAGCTTAGTGAAACTCACTGGCTTTAGCTTAGTGAAACTGATTTTGGACTTCTGGCTTTAGCTTAGTGAAACTCACTGGCTTTAGCTTAGTGAAACTCACTGGCTTTAGCTTAGTGAAACTGATTTTGGACTTCTGGCCTCTGCACCTACAAGAGAATAAATCTGTGTTGCTTAAAGCCACTAAGTTTGTGGCAATTCATTACAGGAGCAAGAGGAAACAAATGCCACAAAGTGAGACCACAGGGAAGTCTCTTGAAAGCTGCTGTCTCTCTGTGGCTTTGTCCTCTGCGGATCTACAGGCAGGCCTCTCGTGCTGGATCTGAGACCACTGTTGGTTGGTCAGCAAGACCAGAAGCAAGAGTGCTGGGTGTTGAGGGGAGAAGAGCTGGAACGCACTAGACAGCTCTCGATCTGTCCTTTGCTACATCTGACCACAAATGCCTTCAGAAAGTAGTGGCAGCTTTGCCACTTTTGCCTTCTAAATCTCACACAAGTTCTTGTTTTGGCCAGTCCCAACCCATATAGGGAACAGAAATCATAGTTCTGGGACCCGCAGTTCCCAGCTTAACCAAACTGACACAACACATTCCATCCTAAAATCGCATGGTTTTACAGGTTTTCATCTGGCCTTTTCGTCCCACTTACATTAGAGCAAGAGCAGTTTCCTATGTCATTGAATATTCTCCCAAACTAATTTGGATGAAATTCTGATGACATAATTTATTTAACCATTGCTCTGCTATTGATGACTTAGGATGTTTTCTTTTATTCTTTGTTACCAATAGCACTTCAGTAACTGTGCACGCAAATCTTTGTCAGTATCTCTGATACTTCCTGGGAATGGATTCCTAGAAAGGGGATTACTGAGTTAAAGGAAGTGAATTGCTACAAATTGTGATGATTCCTGCCAAACTGTTCTCTAGAAATGATGTATCAGCTTTCATTCCTATTAGCACTGGGCGCAGGCCAGCATTGAAAACTGTGTTTTAAATCTGTTCAAAGAGGCACTTTTTGACTATTTCTGATGCTGGTGATCATTATTGCTGGAGAATTGAAAGTAAGATGAGCTGGCTGTTAACACTCATCTCCAGCTGGCTGGAGAGGCTGGTGACACTTTCCTTCCATTACCTTCACAGGCACCTGCATCTTCAGAAGCTAGACTCTTGGTGAAAGACGACCTGCTCTAAATAGGCAGTCCAGCATTTTTTAGTCAACAGCCTTGGGAAATATATTGCTTAAAATTATTTATGCCCTCAGTAAACACTTGTGTACAAGGAAAACTGCTATTCCTATTTCACAAATAGAGAAACAGAAATTAAATGAGAGCAAATTATTTCCCCAGCTATGACTAGCAATCCCTAGCAGATTAATAATTAGCATTAACTTTCCTGAAGTTTTTTATTATTATTTAGGACATTTCAAAGCATCTACATTATACCAAAATGTAGATTCTGGATCAAACATAGGAAAAGCATATTCTCTGGTTTACTCCTTAAACATGAAAACACATTACCTGGCTAATTCCCATTGCAAATATTTGAATTAATAAGGATGGTTTTATGGCACACTATTTTAAATAATCTTTTTGATTCTCAGCTTTACTGTAATAGAAATGAGAAATAAAATGTGATTGCATAATGCTGAAGTGACCAAGGAAAAAACCTCTCACATCAGAGAATTTCGTGCAGGGAGTGATTAAGCAATTTGTCTACATGTTTTCCCAATTTTATATTTCAGCTAAAATGTAATGGTTAGATGGATAAGCAGTAATTGGTACATTGAGAAAAGAAATTAATACTGACTTATCTTCTCCCCAAACTGCAAAGTTTATTTTTATACATAGTTTCAGAATGCTAATATAATAATCTAGTTTCCATTTTTTTCAAAATTAGAGATGCCTGGATTTCTGATGACAGTTTTGCTTTATGAAAGCCTATTTTAAAGTTATCAGACTGTCCGTGATCTTTAGAGTTTTTGCATTAAGGAAGCCAACCAGCAAATACCCACTTAACACGTACAAAATTCTAGGAAGCTAAGCTACAAGGAACGTGGCAGAGATGATGAGTCATTCTCAGGGTGGTCCCTAAGCTAACAATAGTGCCACACTTGGAACTGATCAGAAATGCAAATTCTCAGGGCACAATTCAGACCTATTGCATCCAAAAACCTGGGGAAAGGCTGGGCAGCTTGTGTTTTAACAAGCCCTTTCTGCATGCTGAAGTTTATTTAAGAGCTACTGATCTAGGATGATGCCTTCATTGTGCTGGTGAGGAAGCCAAAGCCCAGAGAGGTTGGATATTTGTCCCTGAATCACATGAGAAGTTAATGACATAGCAGGGCCAGACTCCCTCGTCTCTCACCAATTTCAATAGTCTTTTTTTTTTTTTGAGATTTTTATTTATTTATTTGAGAGAGAAAGCACAAAAGTGAGCTTACACGTGAGCTGGAGGGAGAGGGAGAGAGAATCTGAAGCAGACTCCATGCTGAGTGCAGAGCCTGACAGGGGATCGATCTCACAACCCTAAGACCCTGTCGAAACTGAAAGTTGGCTGGTTGACTGAGCCATCCAGTCACCCCAACAATTTCAATAGCCTTTTACAACATGGGGTTTCTTTGAGATACCCAGTGAGGATAAAAGTGTATTTAGCATGCTCTGCCAATGCAGACAGGCAAGTTATGTGAAAACTTTTTCTAGAAAGGAAAGCAATGCTGTAAGAAACAACCTATACAAAGCTTTGCCACAAAGAAAATTCACTACTGTGAACAGCCAACCAATCCTTTAATGAACTAGATGAAGGGACTGTTACTATACCTCTTGATTAGATATTTTAATCGTAAACATTAGGGAAAGCTCTCTGTTGAGGTCTCAAAAATTCTCATGGAGGTCTGTATAAAATCTGACTAGTTATCTACCTTGTAAAACATGAAAAACTGTGTAGCTCTACCCCTTGAGGGAATTTCCCTGTTCAAATGACCTCATTCATTGGAGGCAGAAGAAAAAGTGGGGAAAGTTTGCCAAATTACATCTGCATAGTTTATCTCTGATTTCTAACCAAAGGGAAATTTCTATTTCTAAAAGGAAACTCTTGATATATTATTAATGGGAAGAGGATGTGAGGTAACTGATTTTTGTGGTATGTTAAGAATTTCATAGATGATAAAGAAAAGGAAAGAATTCAGTAATTTTAACTCATATTGTGACCTTATTAAATAATTAACTTTCTCTTCATTTAATCAAGTTGTATATCACCAGATGGAAGAAGGGATTTATTTGATTGAAATTCCTTCATAGTCACCAAGGACATCCAAAGGCTTACAAATATCAAGGATATGATACCTCCGTTTTAATAGTTTCCCAGTTCAGCGAGGATCAAATGATCCAGTGGCATTTTCTTTGCTAAAATATAGGTTTATCTGCACAACATAAACACATATCGAAAATATGCACCCCAATATGTTGTGGACATGATCTGTGCCTTAATAAATATTTAAGAGTAAATACCTATGAAATTCTCACATAAACTCAAGAGTACTTTAATAGGTCACAGTGATTTTTTTCCGGAAAACCGGAATAAGATGATGAGCAGAACATTCTAGACTAACTCGATAGAAAGAGAAAGAGAAGCGGAATGTGAGCTACATATGCAATTTTAAACTTTCCGGTAGCCTCGTAAGTGCATAGAAACAGGTGAAATTAATTTTAATGACAGTTTTATTTAACCCAATATATCCAAAATATTATCATTTGAACATATAATCAATATAAACATTACTAGTGAGATTTTACATTTTTTGTATTAATTCTTTGAAATGCAGTGTGTACTTTATACATACACACATCTCATTTCAATGAGCCATGTTTTAAGTGCTCAGCTAGCCACATGTGGCTAGTGACTACTGTATTGGACAGCATGGGTATAGAGTGAGTAGTCAACTGAACATATTTCTAGATGCTTCCCTCAGCCTACTTTCACCCCAGTCCTAACTTCCAAAGTGTCAGTCTTACCCTCTGATCTCTATAAGTGATTCTTTTGAAATGCCTCTGGGTTTCATTCTTTGTTCACTTTTCTTCCACAGTCTCTCCTTAGGTCCTAAGGCGTTAATGCTAGCCGTATGCTGATGACTCTCAAGTTTATGTCTCCACCGTACTCCTCTATTCTGAGCTCCAGACCCTCATATACAACTACACACTCAACATTTCCTCGTGGATATTTAGTGAACACCAAAAAATGTAATGTAATTGAAATAAGTATTGATCACCAACCCCCAGCATGATCACCCTATTTGCTTCCCCATGATCCTCCCTCTTGATAATAAATGGCGGTACTACCTACACAGTTGTTCAGTTAAATGGCATTCTTTCCTGCACACCACACCCCACATCCAATCCATTAGCCAACTCTGTTGGCTCTACCTCCACAATGTATATGTATTCATACTTCTCTCTACCTCCACTATTATAACCCGAACCTAAGACACCATCGTCTCTCTCTGGATTACTGCAACTATCTCCTAACTAGTTTTATGCCCATAGTCTTTTTACCATTTAGCAAACACACTGAGCTTTAACACATACATCATTTCATATCTTTCCCTTGCTTGCAACTTCTCCATTGGCAATAAGGGCATGAAAAGATGCTCAACATCATTAGTCATTAAGGAAATGCAGGAGAAGCCTATGATGAAACACCATTTCACATCCAGTAGAGTGTCTATCATAATTGAGATATACAAGAACAAATGTTGTTGGGTTTGTGGAGAAATAGGAACCCTCATGCACTGCTGTCGGGAATATAAAATGGTGCAGCCACTCTGGAAAAACAGTTTGGCAGTTTCTCAAAATGCTAAACGTGAAACTACCACATCACCCAGCAATTCCACTTCTAGGTTTCTACCCAAAAGGAATGAAAACAGATGTTCACTCAAAGGCTTGCATGCAACTGTTCATAGTACCATCACTCATAGAAGCTGAAAACTAGAACAACTTACCTATTCATCAACAGGTAAATACATAAACAAATGGTGATACTTCCATATAGTGGAACACTATTCAGCAATAAAAACGAACGAACTACTGACATGGAGCCTCAAAAACACAACGCCAAGTGAAAGAAGCCAGACACAGACTAGATATTTCATGGTTCCATTTATATGAAATGTCCAGAAAAGGGAAATTTTAATAGACTGGGAGTTGCATGGGCTGAAGGTAGGACTAGGGAATAACTGTAAGTGAGTGTGAAGGATCATATTGGGAAGATAAGAGCGTTCTAAAATTGCTTTATGGTGATGGTTGTGTTCTTCAGTTGAAGTTATTAGAAATCATTGAACTGTACATTTGAAATTGGTGAATTTTGTGATATGTAATATATATCTTAATACAGGTGTTTTTTAAAAAAAACCTCCATTTTGTTCACCATACCCCATGTACATTGATCCTTTACAAACTCTCTAACATGCCAAGTTCACTGCTGCCTTAAGGTGTTTGTTCCTCTGCTAGGGTTGCTATTCCTTCAGTTCACATGCCTACTTCCTTCTCAACACTCCGGACTCAATTCACAGAACTTCCTCAACTCCACCAGAGCTAAAGCAGCTGCCCCCACCCACCACAGCCCAGGTTCTCCTGGGTGATGTTGCTTCTTGCTTGTCTCCATGGCAATTACCAGTACTTGACATTATCTTATGTGTACGTGCTGCCGTGACATGAATGTGTGTGCCCCACCTCCAGATTTATAGGTTGAAATTCTAACCTCCAAAGATGATGGTGCTAGGAGGCGGGGACTTTGGGAAGTGCTTAAATCATGAGGGTGGAGCCCTGATGGGTGGGATTAGTGCCTTTACTAAAGAGGCTCCAGAGAAATCCCTTGCCCCTTCCACCATGTGAGGGCACAGAGAGAAGTCTGTGATCTGGAAGAGGACCCTCCCCCGAACACACTAGCACCCGGACTCTTTTCCTTCCAGTCTCCAGAACTGTAAGAAGTAAATTTTAGTAGTTTATGAGCTAGCCAGTCTGTGGTGTTTTGTTATAGCAGCACCAACAGACTGACACATGCTTAAGACACAAGTTTACCACCTGTCTTCCTTTGCTAGCTCCCACATTTCTGACTGAGGGACTTACCGCCTTTTGGACCCTGTTCAGAACACCACGTACTGATACACAGGAGGCATTCACTAAGCCAGACAGATTGACCGACTTGCTGAATGTTCTTGGATGTTTCATTAAATGCTCTGAGCTTCAAATTATTCTTCTGTAAAATAATAAATAATAGTATCTGTCTCCCCTCCCTCACAGGGCTGTTTGGGAGGGTTAAATCAGAATTATGTGACACACTCTGGTCACAGAGCTAGCCGTTATCATACTTACAAGAGGATTATCTCATGATTCCTTTGGACTGTCTCCTGTTTACATATTTTGGAGGCAGGAAACTACTAGAAGTGAAAGATGGAGTTAAACACTCTATGTACTCCAGGATATGGGTGACACAGCACAGAAGCAACCATTCTATGTGGTTATCCAAGGAAACCAATGTTCTGCTATGTAGGACAAACAATCCCTTTCCTGTCCCCTGATTCCATAAGTGAAAGGGGACCTCATACAGCCTCATAGGAAACCAGCTATTCTTTTGGTGACAATGAGAAATTATAGGGAAGTAGATCTGTTTGTTTGTCCTTTGTCCTTGCCATGTAAAGGGGGACAAGGATAGAGCACCTGCCATATTAGCTGAGAGTATAAACCCCAGATTCCACATATAGGAAAGTGGACTTCAAAACTGGCTCATTTCATATAAGTCACTAAAAAGATACCAGAGGGTAATCATTTTTTGCTACCTTTTAAGTAAGCTACTGCATACAAAGTTATCCTTAACTCACTTTCTCCCTTTTTTCCCTTTGATTCTTTTTCTTTCTTTTTTCTTTCCTTTTGTAATAATATATATAATGTAGTCTATATACATTATGTATAATGTAGTCTATATACGTTATGTATAATGTATATAATGTTATATATAGTATTTTATATTATAAAATTATACATATATATGTTATATAGAGATAATATATATAAAGACTTCTCTTAGAGCAGTTTAATTTTCACAGCAAAATTAAGAGGAAGGTATGGGATGCCTGGGTGGCTCAGTCAGTTAAGTGTCTGGCTCTTGATCTCAGCTCAGGTCTTGATCTCAGGGTCGTGATTTCAAACTCTGCTTTGGGTTCCATGCTGGACATGGAGCCTACTAGAGAGATAGAAAGAGAAAGGAGAGATTTCCCATATACCCCTGCCCCCTCACATGCATAGCCTCCCCGATTGTCAACATCCCCACCAGAGTGGTACATCTGTTACAATTGGTGGGCCTCCACCAACACATCATAATCACCCAAGTCCACAGTTTGCATTAGGTTTCTCTCTTGGTGTTGTATATGCTGTGAGTTCAGACAAATGTGTAATAACCTCTATCCATCCTTGTAGTATCATGCACGGTATTTTCACTGCCCTAACAGTCCTCTGTGCTCTGCCTCTTCATCCCCTCTGATATTTTTACTATCTCAAAAGTTTTGCTTTTTTCAAACTGTCATATCGTTTGAGTCATATAGTATGTAACCTTTTCAGATTGACTTCTTTTACTTAGTAATATGCATTTAAGTTCCCTCCACATCCTTTCATGACTTGATAGCTCCCTTCTTTTTAGCACTGAATAATATTCCATTGCCTGATGTACCAAAGTTGCTCATGCATTCACCTGGATACTGAAAGACATCTTGGTTGCTTCCAAAATCTGGCAGTTATGAATAAACCTACAGCAAACACTCATGATAGATCTTTGTGTGGATGTAAGTTTTCAGCTCTTTTGGGTAAATATCAAGGGATGCAAATGCAATTGCTAGATCATATGGTAAGAGTATGTTTAGTTTTGTAAGAAAACATCAAACTGCCTTCCAAAGTGTTAACCATTTTGCATTTTCACCAGCAATGAATGAGAGTTTCTGTTGGTCCACAGTCTCACCAGCATTTGATGTTGTTACTGCTCTGGATTTTGGCCATCTAATAGGTATGTAATGGTATCTCATTTTCATTTGTTTTTCCCTGATATACAATAATATGTTTATTTTCCATCTGTATGTCTTCTTTGGTGAGTTGTCTGTTCAGGTCTTTGGCTCATTTTTTAATCCAGTTGGGTTTTTTTGTTGTTGAGTTTGAAGTGTTCTTTGTACATTTTGGGTAACAGTCCTTTATCAGATGTGTCTTTTATAAATACTTTCTCCCAGTCTGTGGTTGTCTTCTCGTTCTCCTGGAATTGTCTTTTGCAGAGCAGAAATTTTACATTTTAATGAAGTCCACCTTATCCTTTGTTTTTTTCATGGATCATGCCTTTGGTGTTGTATCTAAAAAGTCATTGCCATAACCAAGTTCATCTAGGTTTTCTCCTTCTTCTAGGAGTTTCATACTTTTCAATTTTATGTTTAGGTCTATGATCCATTTTGAGTTAGTTTTCGTGTAAGGTATAAGATCTGTATCAAGATTCATTTTTTTACATGTGAATGTCTAGTTCTAGCACCATTTGTTGAAAAGTCTATCTTTGCTCCATTCTTTTCCTTTTTAAAATGTACATCTTTAGCAGTTTCGTTGAATATTCTCTTGAGAATTATTTCAAAAGCGATCAAAATCCTTCTTTCTCTCAGATTAAAATACAGTTTCCCAACTGCCTCAACATTTTAAAACTTTAACCCCCTTATAAATTCTTTAATGCAACAAGAGGTACTTGCTCTTAAAATGTCATTTTCTTGTTGCCCTGTAACTTGAATTTTAGTTTTTTAGGAACAAAATACTCCATTCAAAATACTTTCCCCTTAGAAATTGAGATTTCCTAATGTCTTTTAGCATTCAGTTTTTTTCCTTTGTTTTTGGTTTCGGTTTGTTTTGGTTTTTAGCTTTCTGTGTTTCTAATGGAAGTATGATACACAGTCGATTCTCATTCTAAGTCATTTTTTTCTCTCTCTCTGGAAACTTTCTCTTGATCTTTAGTTATCTATAATTTCAGCAAGAGATATCTATTTCAAGCTGCTTAGAATTCTGTGGGCTCTTCAATCTGAAAACGTGCCTTTATTCAGCTTTGGGAACTTTTCTTACATTATTTCTTTGATGTTTTGCCTCTGTCTCTTTATTATTTTTTTCCATTTTGGAGTTCCTCTTAAACCATTCCCACTCCCTTAGTTATATTTTGTCTACATGATTTGGGCTGTGGTTTCTTCTACCAATGTGATCACATCATATTTGTTTTTTCAGGGTTTCTTCAAAATTTCTGGAGTATTAATAAAACAAATTTCTACTTTTCCAGGGCTAATTGTGTCTGCATGTGTGTTTGTTTTTTTGTGATTTGAGGCTAGGAGTTAGAAATATGTGACTAATCGGCCATATTGACCTAGGCTCCTGAGTGATTATTTCTATAAATCTGGAACTTGTCTGTTTCACACGTGGAAGTTCCCTATTTAAGATTTCACAATGCCTTCCTCAGATAAAATTTTTGGAAGAAGTATGCTTTTTATGGACATAGGATACAAGAATTATTCCTTTATTGCTGTGATTTCATGTAAGTCAACCGTTTCCTTTCTAGTCTGCCCCACTCCTTCCCAGGTTCTACTTTCTCTTAATAGTTGTGACTGTTTTCCATATTCTATTACTTTACATGGAATATAAATACAGTCCCCATGGGGAGGCAAGGTTTTTAATTTTCATCCTATAATTCTTGAAAATCTGGAAAAGAGATGGTTCTTTTATGTGGTTCAGGGATGGAGGCTTTTTAAAACATGCTGCTTAGAGAATTAACCTTATGTCAGCGACACCTTTATGTGTTCTAAACATTTTAAGGGGAAGAGAGATCATTAAAGAAAGAAAGTGCTCATGCCTCTCAACTCCATAGTCCTGGGAACCGGTCAAAGGAATAATAATGCTCCAGCCAGAGTAATCAAAGCAGATACGGCTAATAGGTTTCAACTTGAATTGAAATAAATGATTGATGGGGCTGCCTGGAGCACAGCTGTGTTAGAAAAGATTTTGAGGCCACATCTGGGTTCACAGGACAAAGTGTGATTAATGATGTCTGCCATGGTTATGAGAGTAGGTAGTGGTGGTAGCCATGCCATGTATATTTAATCCCTGAATAGGAGTCTTCTAATGAATAGAACTATTCAACCATGAGGTTGCCAGATTGCAGTTAGAAGATTATGGGCACGTTCTGACAGCATGGAGGTAAGATGCTAATGCTATTTGGACTGATTTTATTCAACTTTTAGTCAGAATGATTTCCTGAGTTGCCAGTGTCAGTAAGTTGGAAAGTAAGCTGTGTCATATTTGTATGTCTACTGTTTAGTTCAAACTTAAGCGCCAGACCATAATGCATTCCGGTGCAGACACAAACAGGTTGTTACACAGAAAATTGGGATATTAGGCTGTTAGGAAGATTTTTATTAGAATGATAATCCAGTGTCCTAAAAGGCAGGGGGTGGATTCTTTTTTTATTTGTTTTATTTTATACTTCATTCAATCTATATAGAAATACAAAGAAGAGAGTGGTATTTATCCATAATACTTCCAGACATAATATTGCTATTATTTTGGTGTAGAACCTTCTAGATTCTTTTCTATGAATACATTTAAAATTAATGGGATCATACTGTGCATCCTGTTTTCAGCCTAAATTTCAGCCTCTTTCTAAGTTAAAAGTAAATATAACTGCATTATAGTATTTAATGGATCAATAATATTTTGTCGTATCTATATCCCATATTTGTTTAATGAAGCTTCATAGGTTGTTTCACATACTTTGGTATTACGAACAACACTTTGGTAAATATCCTTGTACATAAGTATATGTGCGCTGATTATTTCCTTAGAATAATTTTCTAGAAGAGCATTTCCTGGGTCAAATTAATAAATTTTTGTTTTCATTTTAAGAATTTTGATACTGTACTCCAAAAAGGTGCTAACAATATACTTAATAAATCTCGAAGAGAGTGATATAGAAAGCACAAGAAAGTTGTTAAGATCACTCCTGTGAGTGAAGAGCCTGAACTATCCCCGCCCCGCCCAGTCTCTTTTCCTACTTCGTGATGTTATACCTCTTGATCATACAGACCATTATAGTTCAAACTACAGCACCCAGTTCAGAAGCAGGCATTATGAGCACTTGGGGTCTTTGGAGTGGAGCCAGATATGATCACCGGGGTTGTTACATTCCACAGACCAAACAGCTACACAGTTCCAGCTGTCCCAGGACTGCTAAGCTCCGAGGAAGGACTGAGCATTCTTCTCTGTACTTTGTAGAGCATGCTGGGCCCATGCCTGATACATTATGTAGATCCCAGTTCCATTCTATCCATTGATTTCTGAGGTTACCTGCAGGCATGCAGAATTTGGAAGGCTGGCAAATGGAGGGCTGGTGGATTCTGGAGGAAGACTAGGCTGTGATTCCCTGGGCGTCGGGGTGAGGGGCGGAGTGTTGCCTCACACAGTGAATATTATAGGGAAGTTGGAGTCAGTGACTTCCTTCTGAAGACTCAAATTGTTAATGGGTCAGGATGGTGTTCTCTTACCTACATAACTTTTCTCTCTTCAGCTTGAGACACATCTCTTTATCCCATTCGATCATTTTCTTTTTTTTCTTAAAGAATGTTTTGACCTTCAAAAGTCCCCTTTGTCATTTGTGGTAGCTGAACAAGAAGGGTTTGGTGTTGTGTAGAAATACTGGAATTAAAAAAAAACACACAGTTAAGGGCTTCATAAATTATAGTTCATACTATCTCTACAAATTAGGAAATTAAACTTCAAATCATCTATACCTACATGTTCTGGGGGGAAAGTTGTCTTTGTGCCTTTTTCAAANCACACAGTTAAGGGCTTCATAAATTATAGTTCATACTATCTCTACAAAGTAGGAAATTAAACTTCAAATCATCTATACCTACATGTTCTGGGGGGAAAGTTGTCTTTGTGCCTTTTTCAAATAGTAGCATGAATATTTAGTTAGTCCAGCTTCACAGGTTTCATTCTCCCCATAAATTGTTGTGTTGGTGCCTTTTTAAAACTGGAAACCAGAACAACTGGGACAACTCCCACACACTGGAAAACAGTGATTTAGAAGGCGCAGTGGATGACTGCTTGCTCACAGGATTTGTAGGGCAGGCTTCCAAACACACCCAGTCTGAGAAGGTGGCATGAACAGTCATTATCAGTGATAACAGAGTTTAGTTTCTGACCTAGAAAATTCTAGTGGCACACACGGCGCACACACACACACACACACACACACACACACACACACATCTCCCAGGAGACTAGAAAAATCCAATTACTCACATAATACTTGTTTTTCAAAACCATGTTAATAGTAGGGATTTGTTTTTTCTTTTAAAAAGAGAAAGTAGAGTTTTTAAGGGTAGGAAAAAACTATAAACAATTGGGGAATTAGAAATATATTGAAATTTATTTCTGGAAATCTTTTACTCTTTTTTTTATATTGAGAATTATAAAAAAATTTTGTCTATTTACAAAAGTAGTGCATATGTGTACGTTGGAGAAAATTTGGAAAATGTGGAAGTTTAAAATACAGAATTACTTATATTCCTGACATCCAGACACTACCTAAAGACAAGCAGTTGTGTTTCTTCTTCTTTATAGCTATATATGGAAATAAAATTTCTCCTCCTTCTTTATCTTCTTCTACGTTTGGATCAGATTTTTTATGTAATTTTGTATCCTAGTTTTTTCATTTAAGATTTTATCATGAGAATTTCCTTGAATGTTTTGGTATTTATTTAGCAACTATTTATCAAGTGCTTACAATGTGCCAGGCATTTTCCCAGGCACTGGGGATATAGTGAAGAAGAAAATAAACATGGCCCTTGCCCTCTTGGACTTTGTAGTCAAATGGGAAGACAGGTAATTTAAAAGCAACTGTAATGGAATAAGGTAAGTGTCACAATATGGGAATAGAAAATTTGAGAGGAGCCCCTAACTGGGAAGACTTTCTTGAAGAACAGAGCAGATAGCTAAAGGATGAGTAGAGGTTAGCCAGCAATATGATTCATTTATGGCTACGTAATATTCCATAACATAAACATGCCACAATTTAATCTCTTATTATTGGGCAACTAGACTACATCTGATTCCTTGCCATTATAAATGATACTATAATGAGAAAGCTTGCATTTAAATCTTTGTCAATATTGCTGATATTTCCTGGTATCCGATTCCTAGGAATTAGATTACTGGGTGAAGTCAAACAAACCTTGCACAATTTCCTGATACACACTACTGGATTGCTTTCTAGAAAGACTTCTCTACACCCACACCCAGCACATGGTATTACTCATGGTACTCCTCTCTTGCTGCAGTTGGATATTATCATTATTTTAAAATATCAAATTGAGGGCACTTGGGTGGCTCAGTCGGTTGGGTATCTGCTGCTGGCTCAGGTCATGATCCCAGGATCCTGGGGTAGAGCCCCGTGTCTATTTCTCCCTCTGTTTCTACCTAAGCCTCCTAACCCTTCTCCCCTGCCACTCATGATCTCTCTCTCTCTCTCTCTCCTTCACAAGAATAAATAAATAAAATCTTTAAGAAATAGAAATAAANTTTTTTCTCTCTCTCTGGAAACTTTCTCTTGATCTTTAGTTATCTATAATTTCAGCAAGAGATATCTATTTCAAGCTGCTTAGAATTCTGTGGGCTCTTCAATCTGAAAACGTGCCTTTATTCAGCTTTGGGAACTTTTCTTACATTATTTCTTTGATGTTTTGCCTCTGTCTCTTTATTATTTTTTTCCATTTTGGAGTTCCTCTTAAACCATTCCCACTCCCTTAGTTATATTTTGTCTACATGATTTGGGCTGTGGTTTCTTCTACCAATGTGATCACATCATATTTGTTTTTTCAGGGTTTCTTCAAAATTTCTGGAGTATTAATAAAACAAATTTCTACTTTTCCAGGGCTAATTGTGTCTGCATGTGTGTTTGTTTTTTTGTGATTTGAGGCTAGGAGTTAGAAATATGTGACTAATCGGCCATATTGACCTAGGCTCCTGAGTGATTATTTCTATAAATCTGGAACTTGTCTGTTTCACACGTGGAAGTTCCCTATTTAAGATTTCACAATGCCTTCCTCAGATAAAATTTTTGGAAGAAGTATGCTTTTTATGGACATAGGATACAAGAATTATTCCTTTATTGCTGTGATTTCATGTAAGTCAACCGTTTCCTTTCTAGTCTGCCCCACTCCTTCCCAGGTTCTACTTTCTCTTAATAGTTGTGACTGTTTTCCATATTCTATTACTTTACATGGAATATAAATACAGTCCCCATGGGGAGGCAAGGTTTTTAATTTTCATCCTATAATTCTTGAAAATCTGGAAAAGAGATGGTTCTTTTATGTGGTTCAGGGATGGAGGCTTTTTAAAACATGCTGCTTAGAGAATTAACCTTATGTCAGCGACACCTTTATGTGTTCTAAACATTTTAAGGGGAAGAGAGATCATTAAAGAAAGAAAGTGCTCATGCCTCTCAACTCCATAGTCCTGGGAACCGGTCAAAGGAATAATAATGCTCCAGCCAGAGTAATCAAAGCAGATACGGCTAATAGGTTTCAACTTGAATTGAAATAAATGATTGATGGGGCTGCCTGGAGCACAGCTGTGTTAGAAAAGATTTTGAGGCCACATCTGGGTTCACAGGACAAAGTGTGATTAATGATGTCTGCCATGGTTATGAGAGTAGGTAGTGGTGGTAGCCATGCCATGTATATTTAATCCCTGAATAGGAGTCTTCTAATGAATAGAACTATTCAACCATGAGGTTGCCAGATTGCAGTTAGAAGATTATGGGCACGTTCTGACAGCATGGAGGTAAGATGCTAATGCTATTTGGACTGATTTTATTCAACTTTTAGTCAGAATGATTTCCTGAGTTGCCAGTGTCAGTAAGTTGGAAAGTAAGCTGTGTCATATTTGTATGTCTACTGTTTAGTTCAAACTTAAGCGCCAGACCATAATGCATTCCGGTGCAGACACAAACAGGTTGTTACACAGAAAATTGGGATATTAGGCTGTTAGGAAGATTTTTATTAGAATGATAATCCAGTGTCCTAAAAGGCAGGGGGTGGATTCTTTTTTTATTTGTTTTATTTTATACTTCATTCAATCTATATAGAAATACAAAGAAGAGAGTGGTATTTATCCATAATACTTCCAGACATAATATTGCTATTATTTTGGTGTAGAACCTTCTAGATTCTTTTCTATGAATACATTTAAAATTAATGGGATCATACTGTGCATCCTGTTTTCAGCCTAAATTTCAGCCTCTTTCTAAGTTAAAAGTAAATATAACTGCATTATAGTATTTAATGGATCAATAATATTTTGTCGTATCTATATCCCATATTTGTTTAATGAAGCTTCATAGGTTGTTTCACATACTTTGGTATTACGAACAACACTTTGGTAAATATCCTTGTACATAAGTATATGTGCGCTGATTATTTCCTTAGAATAATTTTCTAGAAGAGCATTTCCTGGGTCAAATTAATAAATTTTTGTTTTCATTTTAAGAATTTTGATACTGTACTCCAAAAAGGTGCTAACAATATACTTAATAAATCTCGAAGAGAGTGATATAGAAAGCACAAGAAAGTTGTTAAGATCACTCCTGTGAGTGAAGAGCCTGAACTATCCCCGCCCCGCCCAGTCTCTTTTCCTACTTCGTGATGTTATATCTCTTGATCATACAGACCATTATAGTTCAAACTACAGCACCCAGTTCAGAAGCAGGCATTATGAGCACTTGGGGTCTTTGGAGTGGAGCCAGATATGATCACCGGGGTTGTTACATTCCACAGACCAAACAGCTACACAGTTCCAGCTGTCCCAGGACTGCTAAGCTCCGAGGAAGGACTGAGCATTCTTCTCTGTACTTTGTAGAGCATGCTGGGCCCATGCCTGATACATTATGTAGATCCCAGTTCCATTCTATCCATTGATTTCTGAGGTTACCTGCAGGCATGCAGAATTTGGAAGGCTGGCAAATGGAGGGCTGGTGGATTCTGGAGGAAGACTAGGCTGTGATTCCCTGGGCGTCGGGGTGAGGGGCGGAGTGTTGCCTCACACAGTGAATATTATAGGGAAGTTGGAGTCAGTGACTTCCTTCTGAAGACTCAAATTGTTAATGGGTCAGGATGGTGTTCTCTTACCTACATAACTTTTCTCTCTTCAGCTTGAGACACATCTCTTTATCCCATTCGATCATTTTCTTTTTTTTCTTAAAGAATGTTTTGACCTTCAAAAGTCCCCTTTGTCATTTGTGGTAGCTGAACAAGAAGGGTTTGGTGTTGTGTAGAAATACTGGAATTAAAAAAAAACCACACAGTTAAGGGCTTCATAAATTATAGTTCATACTATCTCTACAAAGTAGGAAATTAAACTTCAAATCATCTATACCTACATGTTCTGGGGGGAAAGTTGTCTTTGTGCCTTTTTCAAATAGTAGCATGAATATTTAGTTAGTCCAGCTTCACAGGTTTCATTCTCCCCATAAATTGTTGTGTTGGTGCCTTTTTAAAACTGGAAACCAGAACAACTGGGACAACTCCCACACACTGGAAAACAGTGATTTAGAAGGCGCAGTGGATGACTGCTTGCTCACAGGATTTGTAGGGCAGGCTTCCAAACACACCCAGTCTGAGAAGGTGGCATGAACAGTCATTATCAGTGATAACAGAGTTTAGTTTCTGACCTAGAAAATTCTAGTGGCACACACGGCGCACACACACACACACACACACACACATCTCCCAGGAGACTAGAAAAATCCAATTACTCACATAATACTTGTTTTTCAAAACCATGTTAATAGTAGAGATTTGTTTTTTCTTTTAAAAAGAGAAAGTAGAGTTTTTAAGGGTAGGAAAAAACTATAAACAATTGGGGAATTAGAAATATATTGAAATTTATTTCTGGAAATCTTTTACTCTTTTTTTTATATTGAGAATTATAAAAAAAATGTCTACAAAAGTAGTGCATATGTGTACGTTGGAGAAAATTTGGAAAATGTGGAAGTTTAAAATACAGAATTACTTATATTCCTGACATCCAGACACTACCTAAAGACAAGCAGTTGTGTTTCTTCTTCTTTATAGCTATATATGGAAATAAAATTTCTCCTCCTTCTTTATCTTCTTCTACGTTTGGATCAGATTTTTTATGTAATTTTGTATCCTAGTTTTTTCATTTAAGATTTTATCATGAGAATTTCCTTGAATGTTTTGGTATTTATTTAGCAACTATTTATCAAGTGCTTACAATGTGCCAGGCATTTTCCCAGGCACTGGGGATATAGTGAAGAAGAAAATAAACATGGCCCTTGCCCTCTTGGACTTTGTAGTCAAATGGGAAGACAGGTAATTTAAAAGCAACTGTAATGGAATAAGGTAAGTGTCACAATATGGGAATAGAAAATTTGAGAGGAGCCCCTAACTGGGAAGACTTTCTTGAAGAACAGAGCAGATAGCTAAAGGATGAGTAGAGGTTAGCCAGCAATATGATTCATTTATGGCTACGTAATATTCCATAACATAAACATGCCACAATTTAATCTCTTATTATTGGGCAACTAGACTACATCTGATTCCTTGCCATTATAAATGATACTATAATGAGAAAGCTTGCATTTAAATCTTTGTCAATATTGCTGATATTTCCTGGTATCCGATTCCTAGGAATTAGATTACTGGGTGAAGTCAAACAAACCTTGCACAATTTCCTGATACACACTACTGGATTGCTTTCTAGAAAGACTTCTCTACACCCACACCCAGCACATGGTATTACTCATGGTACTCCTCTCTTGCTGCAGTTGGATATTATCATTATTTTAAAATATCAAATTGAGGGCACTTGGGTGGCTCAGTCGGTTGGGCATCTGCTGCTGGCTCAGGTCATGATCCCAGGATCCTGGGGTAGAGCCCCGTGTCTATTTCTCCCTCTGTTTCTACCTAAGCCTCCTAACCCTTCTCCCCTGCCACTCATGATCTCTCTCTCTCTCTCTCTCCTTCACAAGAATAAATAAATAAAATCTTTAAGAAATAGAAATAAAATACCAAATTGATAGGCAAGCAATCTATTTTACTGTGTTTTAATTTATCTTTCTTTAATTACCAGAAAGATAAAATATTCTTTTTTCAAAAAATATTTTATTTATTTATTCGACAGAGATAGAGACAGCCAGCGAGAGAGGGAACACAAGCAGGGGGAGTGGGAGAGGAAGAAGCAGGCTCATAGCAGAGGA
>NC_048220.1:44971001-44973467 GCF_002007445.2 Ailuropoda melanoleuca
TATATCTCTTGATCATACAGACCATTATAGTTCAAACTACAGCACCCAGTTCAGAAGCAGGCATTATGAGCACTTGGGGTCTTTGGAGTGGAGCCAGATATGATCACCGGGGTTGTTACATTCCACAGACCAAACAGCTACACAGTTCCAGCTGTCCCAGGACTGCTAAGCTCCGAGGAAGGACTGAGCATTCTTCTCTGTACTTTGTAGAGCATGCTGGGCCCATGCCTGATACATTATGTAGATCCCAGTTCCATTCTATCCATTGATTTCTGAGGTTACCTGCAGGCATGCAGAATTTGGAAGGCTGGCAAATGGAGGGCTGGTGGATTCTGGAGGAAGACTAGGCTGTGATTCCCTGGGCGTCGGGGTGAGGGGCGGAGTGTTGCCTCACACAGTGAATATTATAGGGAAGTTGGAGTCAGTGACTTCCTTCTGAAGACTCAAATTGTTAATGGGTCAGGATGGTGTTCTCTTACCTACATAACTTTTCTCTCTTCAGCTTGAGACACATCTCTTTATCCCATTCGATCATTTTCTTTTTTTTCTTAAAGAATGTTTTGACCTTCAAAAGTCCCCTTTGTCATTTGTGGTAGCTGAACAAGAAGGGTTTGGTGTTGTGTAGAAATACTGGAATTAAAAAAAAACCACACAGTTAAGGGCTTCATAAATTATAGTTCATACTATCTCTACAAAGTAGGAAATTAAACTTCAAATCATCTATACCTACATGTTCTGGGGGGAAAGTTGTCTTTGTGCCTTTTTCAAATAGTAGCATGAATATTTAGTTAGTCCAGCTTCACAGGTTTCATTCTCCCCATAAATTGTTGTGTTGGTGCCTTTTTAAAACTGGAAACCAGAACAACTGGGACAACTCCCACACACTGGAAAACAGTGATTTAGAAGGCGCAGTGGATGACTGCTTGCTCACAGGATTTGTAGGGCAGGCTTCCAAACACACCCAGTCTGAGAAGGTGGCATGAACAGTCATTATCAGTGATAACAGAGTTTAGTTTCTGACCTAGAAAATTCTAGTGGCACACACGGCGCACACACACACACACACACACACACATCTCCCAGGAGACTAGAAAAATCCAATTACTCACATAATACTTGTTTTTCAAAACCATGTTAATAGTAGAGATTTGTTTTTTCTTTTAAAAAGAGAAAGTAGAGTTTTTAAGGGTAGGAAAAAACTATAAACAATTGGGGAATTAGAAATATATTGAAATTTATTTCTGGAAATCTTTTACTCTTTTTTTTATATTGAGAATTATAAAAAAAATGTCTACAAAAGTAGTGCATATGTGTACGTTGGAGAAAATTTGGAAAATGTGGAAGTTTAAAATACAGAATTACTTATATTCCTGACATCCAGACACTACCTAAAGACAAGCAGTTGTGTTTCTTCTTCTTTATAGCTATATATGGAAATAAAATTTCTCCTCCTTCTTTATCTTCTTCTACGTTTGGATCAGATTTTTTATGTAATTTTGTATCCTAGTTTTTTCATTTAAGATTTTATCATGAGAATTTCCTTGAATGTTTTGGTATTTATTTAGCAACTATTTATCAAGTGCTTACAATGTGCCAGGCATTTTCCCAGGCACTGGGGATATAGTGAAGAAGAAAATAAACATGGCCCTTGCCCTCTTGGACTTTGTAGTCAAATGGGAAGACAGGTAATTTAAAAGCAACTGTAATGGAATAAGGTAAGTGTCACAATATGGGAATAGAAAATTTGAGAGGAGCCCCTAACTGGGAAGACTTTCTTGAAGAACAGAGCAGATAGCTAAAGGATGAGTAGAGGTTAGCCAGCAATATGATTCATTTATGGCTACGTAATATTCCATAACATAAACATGCCACAATTTAATCTCTTATTATTGGGCAACTAGACTACATCTGATTCCTTGCCATTATAAATGATACTATAATGAGAAAGCTTGCATTTAAATCTTTGTCAATATTGCTGATATTTCCTGGTATCCGATTCCTAGGAATTAGATTACTGGGTGAAGTCAAACAAACCTTGCACAATTTCCTGATACACACTACTGGATTGCTTTCTAGAAAGACTTCTCTACACCCACACCCAGCACATGGTATTACTCATGGTACTCCTCTCTTGCTGCAGTTGGATATTATCATTATTTTAAAATATCAAATTGAGGGCACTTGGGTGGCTCAGTCGGTTGGGCATCTGCTGCTGGCTCAGGTCATGATCCCAGGATCCTGGGGTAGAGCCCCGTGTCTATTTCTCCCTCTGTTTCTACCTAAGCCTCCTAACCCTTCTCCCCTGCCACTCATGATCTCTCTCTCTCTCTCTCTCCTTCACAAGAATAAATAAATAAAATCTTTAAGAAATAGAAATAAAATACCAAATTGATAGGCAAGCAATCTATTTTACTGTGTTTTAATTTATCTTTCTTTAATTACCAGAAAGATAAAATATTCTTTTTT
>NC_048220.1:44973681-44983126 GCF_002007445.2 Ailuropoda melanoleuca
CAATATTGGTAAAAGAGTAAGCAATCAGGCTATAATCTTGCTTTAGATTCTCTCGTTCCAAGTGAATGAGCATGGGAAGCTATCTAAACAAAATGTCAAAATTCCCATGCTGGACAAATATGAAGACAGGGATTTAAGATAAAAATGACCCTTTATTTACTGACCCACCTAAGTCCATTGCCTATCTTTACACACAGACAGGAAAAGGAAATGCCTACCTAAAACTATCTCCCATTTCTGAATAGAGGACCCGTCATGGATGTTAAGTCCCAGGAGTAGGTCCGAGGGTCTGTCTTGACAGTCCTGGAGACAAAGGCTGGTAAGGTGCTTCACCTGGAAATAGCAGCTGCGGGGCTCAACTGGATATTTCGAGTAGCTCATCAAAACATCACAGGTCATGAAGCATCAGCCTGGGACTGAGGACTAGGGGTATGGACCAACAGAGTAATACCGGAATTCTTGATCTGTCATGGTGCCCGGGAGAGATTCTGCTTTAGGGCATGGATCAGAGAACCTAACTTGATTGGCCTAGCGTGATTAAGAAAAGAGCTTAGAAATCAGTAGGAGTGCTGTAAATTTTTAATCTGTGACTTAATCCTAACCTAAGAAAAATTATCACCTGGATAATTTCCTTCTGCTTCAGCTTTTGGCCCTACACTTTAAATTTTAAAATTCCTTATTACCAAGCTATACATAGATTTGCTTCGTTTTTCAATAAACATGGACTATGCTATATAGAGTTTGATAATGTGCTATTTAACTTGACATCAGTTTAAAAACGTTTTCCAATTCATTAAATATTCTCCAAACAATGTGACTTTATAGTTTTTCACTAAATGGACATACCACATTAAACTGACTGATTTTTATTATATTTATTTTTTTGTTTCTATTTTTTTTTTAAGATTTCTTTATTTATTTTAGAGAATAAGAGTGAGAGAGAGAGAGCATGTGTGCACGGGGAAAGGGGCAGAAGGACAGAATCTTCAAGCAGACTCCCTGCTGAGCTGGGAGCCTGATACGGGGCTTGATCTCATCACCCATGAGATTGTGACCTGAGCCGCCCAGGTGCCCCCCAAGTTTCTATTTCAGATCTAGTTAGTTAACATATAGGAAATTGACCAATTTTTAAACTATCTCCTTTTTTTTTAATTATAATAAACTCTATAATGAATGTGTGCATCATTTTTTATGCATTTTTGATTATTTTGTTAGGCTAAAAATTAGAATTGGGGCAGCCTGGTGAAATTTATCCCAAACATTTATATTTTAAAAAATTGATATTGTACTATACATATTTATTGTCACTCAGATTTTTCACGTAGCAAATTGTGAGCATTATTCCATGTCAACCAATGTTCATTATAGACATTTTTCTTTAGTCGCCTTATGATAGTTTACTTTGTGAATATGCTATTATTTATAATTTTTTAGCCACTCTCTATGATTAAATAATCCAGTTATTTCTACTTTCTTTGGTGTTATAAATACTGACCCTGTGAATATATTTGTATGCACATTTTATCTAATTAAGAAAACAGAAGAGAATAATGAACTTTGTCATCCCATCAGCCAGCTTTAAAAATTATCAATACATGGCCAATCCTGTTTTGCCAATAACCTTCAAATCCCCATTCCCCAGTGGAATATTTTAAAGCATGCAGCCCAGGACATTTTTGTTGCAGAAGGCACAACAGGAAAATAATCATTTGTAGCAGATACAAACTTTCCAGGGGGTTCTTGTTGGATAGCTCTCAAATTTTTAACTCCATAATTAATTAGAAAAAGTATCAGAAGATTGACAAGAGGTAGAAAACAACATCGTTGAACAATGTGGTTCTCAAGTAAGCACACTGTTCTTACTTTGAGTTTAGTCAATTTGAGGTTATGCCTGAGGGCACAGGAGTCTTCCTTCGGATTCTCTGGCCAGAGACCGTCTGAAGTGGAGCAAGTCAGTGCTGCTCTTCCCAGATAAACAAGTGTCACCTCTGACTTCATTAATGGGAAAAAGAGGAAACGCTGAAAGGAGCTGGAAGATGTTTTTACTTTACAACATGTAGAAAATTTTCTGTGACTTCGTGTTATGCTTTTAGCTCTGAAACTAGAAAGAGAAAAGAGTGAAGGGGTGGTTCGTATGAGGAGAAAAATGGTTCACAGTCGTCCTCCAGAAAGTCAGTGAGAGGCTCTTTAGAGTGCGGTATGCCACATACCCACCCACTTGGAGCCATGTGAGGGAGACCGAAGCTGTAAAAACATCCCTAAAACGTTTCAGCGCGTCATAGGTCAGCTATCAGTAACAGCGCTCCCCTTTCTTGTCATCCAGCAGAATTATCTCTGCACAGAAAATCGTCCCCTCCTTCCTCATCCCCACACTCGCTTCCTCCTAGAGCCTCCTAACCTTTTGTTATTCAACAAATATGTATTAGTTACTCACAAGAGATCCAACAAAATACAAGGCACTGGCTGTTAAGTCGTTTCACTCACTGTAAATATTACAATGAAATTATTTTTTTCCAACCGTAGGACCAATATTTCCCAAGTTCTGTTTTTTAAATCATCCATATGCTTCCTTCTTTCTGCCCTCATTGACTTTAAGTGCTTCAGTTTCTCTTGGAAGCAAACAAATGCCACCTTCTTGTCTTCTCTGTTTTTCTTTAGTAGCTGTCTGTTTTCTTATTTTTAGTTCCACCACCATTCATTCATTTTCTCAACTTTGCTGTATTTTCAAACCCCCAGCTAAGATTTGATTGGATCTTACCCTCTCTTTAACCTCTTTACCTTCTCATCTTTGCAAAAATAAAAACAAAAGTGCTGTCAAGGGCATGTATACACCCTTGAAATTATTGCTTTTGTTTTTCTGCCAGTGGAACATTAGCCCATCTAAGGTGACATCATTTTATCTCTTTTTGAACAATCATAAGCTCTAACTAGAAAAGGAAACTTTTGATGAGCTTTGCTTTGTAACCCTAGCCTGTTTGGAAAGGAGCTTTACATATGAAATCATGATTCAGGATTGACTGCTAGATGGGAGAGAAGCAGGCTTCCTCCTAAAGAGGGGGTTGGAGAGGTGGTAAGATGGAGAGCTCTCTTCTGGTTTGGGGAAGAGATTGTCCCACAGCACTCATGGTATAATTGCAGAGGTAGTCCATGTCTCTCTATATATTCTCTCTCTCAATTTCCACTAAGATTTCTGAAAAAAGAACAGAACAGAAAAAGAACAAGGATATGCTTTAAAAAGAAGAGAGTCAGAACTTGTGGAAAATTGCGTTAGCAGTAGCCTGGAAAAACAGGCAGTTACAGGAATATTCCTTAATCTGAAATAGCCAAAGGTGTGCCAATTGGGGAAAGTTGTCCAGAAGTTTGAGGTTTGATTCTTGGGAAGGTAAAGAGTTAGTTAATTCCGTTTAAACTCAGGATAAACCCAAAATTAAATTGAGCAATGATTAACCACAAAGATTATGAGAAAGGAGGACATAACTGTGTCAAGAATCTTACATTTCTTTAAATTGCATCTTAATTATATGTCCTGTTTAAACAGAGCAATTCGTAATATTTGTAAATATTTGTGCTTGTATGTTTTAGTAGGTTTACTTTCATGTGAAGATGCATAATTACAGGGTAAAACATACTAATCTTTATTTCTCATTTCCTAATGCCTGTGGGGCATCATTTGGGGGGGGCAGCAAAGTCATAACCACCGATAAAACTCTGGCAGCTGACACTATTTATAGTTTAAATGTTTATAGTTTAAGTTGTATTAATGGAATAAAAAGTCCTTTAAGGATTGACCTTGGAAACCCAAATTTACAAATGCTAGCAAATGTTAGGCCAACGAAGTTGCCTTTCTCCTAACAAAAAGTCATCAGCAATATTTTAAGTTCTATGATTTGATCAATTACCATGCATAAACAATATAATGGATAATACTTTTGAAATATTATCTGATGTACTTTTTGTTCCTGGAAAATCTTAGTCTTGTTTTCTTCCCATGTCATCAATGGCATTCATTGGTAGGAAATGGCAAATGCAGTGCAGAATAAAGTAACTCTCACTTTCAAGAAAGTTATTAAAGCCCAGAGCAAAGAAAATACTCTGAAAGCCAAAACATTTTTTATTTTCAAGAGCTCTTACAGCTCTTGAGAGAATAGGTTTGGAAGAGATGCTGAAAATTTGGCTTTGACATTCTATGCCCTGATTTGGTATTGTGACATAATAGAAATATGTAACAGTGTCTTTTCCTTTTGGTATAAATTTAGAGAATTTGTGCCACGAACTCTAGAGAAGCTCCTTATCTGCTATAGCCCTGGGTAGTAGAGGAGGAGTGACTGAAGGAGATGTCCAACATTCTTAGGGTTCTGCCCACCAGAGCAAAGGATAAGTGAGCAGCTAGGTGGAGGGTAAAGAAGGAGTGACTCGTAGACTTGAGAAGGAACAGAAATGTCCAGTTTGCATGGGTCAACATGACGGGCTTCAGACGCTTGCAATGGATGTAATGAAGGTTGGAGGGATGAGCTATACTTGAGCAGAATCCACTGCGAGCAGTGGACCCAAGGGGGAGCAGTTTCCCTGCCAGGACCATACATCAGCACCCTGGAACCTGAACCATTTCCAAGGGAAGACAAAGGGGAATGGGGACAATCCTGGACCTGAGCATGCACGCACACACATGCAAAAAGTGGTTTTAAAATAGAAAAAACTACAGGTACATGAAAGACGGCAGATAAATGGAAGTTACAGACTTCCATCAGCAGAAATGGGGACTGAGATTTCATTTCAGTTAACAAAAAGGAGTTTTTGCTTTACACATCTGAATCTTGTAACAATGTGAAATTTAAGTTTGCAGCACAAATAATTCCCTTCCACAGAGAGCTTATAACTTTAGAGAGACCTTAATACCTAAAAGTGTTCTCAGGTAACAACCAAGACCGCAGTGAAAGGGGTGTCAGAGACGTTCCAATTCTCTATATGAATGTTATGTTTTTTCTTGTTTGGCGCCTGCAGCATTTGGCTCACAGGACTCTTAACCTGCTCTTTGAAACTTACTTACCTTGATTTGGGGGATCCATAGGCTTTGGTTTCCTTGTTTTTTCTCTGATCCTTCTCTTCCTTTGAAGGACACTCTTCCTTTGCATTCCTGCCTGGGCTGACTTTTCTACCCCTGTCCCTGGGGAATCTCATCCATACTCTTGTTTTGCACTATCATTGACATGCTTTAGACCCTCAAATCTAAATCTCCAGTCCACTTCTCTCTTCAGAACCCCAGACTTACATATTCAATTACCTCTAGAATAATTTTGTATTGATGTGCCACAGCCTATAGAAATCAGTATTTCCAAACTTATTTCTCTATGACACAGTGCCTGGCACAAAACAGGTGCTCACATATTTACGTGGACATCATGTATTATAATTGCCAGCGTTCTTGTCCATCTTTACCAGACTATAAATATCTTGAAAGCACAGATAGTATCTTTCTCAAAACCTGTTGCCTCCTCAGCATCCAGCACAGTGTCTGTCACTTAGTAGATGCCTCAATGCTTCCTGAATAAACAAGGATAGAGAATAAGTCCTTGGACTTTAAAGGAGTGAGAGGTGATTCCAAGATAGAGGTCAGAGAAAGAATTTATGGGAGCATTCTAGTCGTTATTGCGTGACAAATAATCCCAAAATACAGTGGCTTAAAACACCTATTTATTTTGCTTCTGATTTGAGGATCAGAAATTCAAGCAGGGCTTGGTGGGGCAATTCTTTCCTAGGTTGTTGACTAGGGCAGTCATCTGAAGGTTGTGGGGGTGAATATCCAAGATGTCTCTCTTGACCAGTAATTATGCTAGAGCTCACGTGGGCTGTCAACCAGAGTGTGTAGACGTGGTCTCTCCAGCATGGTAGTTTCAGGATTTTTGGACTTCTTACTTGGTGTCTGACTGGACCTAGGGCAAGTATTCCAAGACAAGCAGTTAGAAGGTATGTGGCCATTTCTCACTGAGCCTTGGAAGATATGTGGCATTCCATTTATTTTGTTGTATTCTGTTGGTTAAAAGCAAATCCCTCAAAGTCAAGCCAGATTTAAGGACAGGGGAGCCATACCACACCTCTTAGTGAGAGATTGTCAAGAATTGGAGGAAATGTTTTAAAATTGTGACGAGGGAGACTGGGTTTTAGTCGAGTTTGGGCAGATATATAGAATTTGAGTAGTTGTCAGATTTGAATGCATGGAAAGAAGGCTAAATAAGCTTCTAGGTGCATAGACACCTATGGGGAACAAGACTGGAGTAGAGTCTGAGTCACACATGGTGAATAATCCAGTTTGGCATGAGTGTAAGGTCTGTGGAGGGAGGTTTAGGAAGGTGGACCTGGAAAGAGACTGGGTCCTGGCATGCTAGGCTAAGAATTTTGGCTTTTGTCTTATTGACATGCAAGAGAGAGGTGTGATTATGGCAGTGTTTCTGGAAGATGAATCTGGCATGGGGATATAAGATAAATTGGAAGAGCTGGACTATAAGCTAGGAAGTCATTTAGAAGGCTACTGTAGTAATCTTAGAGGTCATAAAGACCGGAGTCAGGGAAGCAGAATTTAACATGGGAAAGAAGGGATGAATGGGAGAGTTATGGGAAGAAAGCATCAACAGGACTTGCTGAGCACCTGGCTTTGGAAGGGTCATGAGAACTGGAGAGTTGTGTGCTTCCAATAGAGGCAACACAATGTTGTTCTTGTTTCCTGTGCCCGTGGCAATTTCAAGAATTCTTTAACCCCTAGGAAGGTAGCTCCCACTCCTACGTTAGGCATCTAATTGAATAAGTACAATTAATCTTCATCCAAGCAATTTCACATGCAAGATTCTATTTTGAAATTACAAGCTACAATAGTTGAAAGAAAACATCAAGTGAAGGCTGTTTTCAAAAATTCTCCTTTGTCCCTTCTCCCTGCTACATGCTTAGTAAATATCATATGTTGAATCCTTGTATTAGATACCACCATAATTGTGAATTCTTCATGCTTTTCTATATAAAGACCACTCAAACAAATAAACAAGCCAACAAAATTCACAACACAACAATAACAGCAAGAACAACAACCAACAATCGAACCTCATAGTATCTGGCCTTTTACCCTATTTGAGAAGAGCTCTTGACTTCCCTTGTTGATAATTTATATTTCCATTAGTATGAATGAGCTGAGCTGTGGCAATCACTCAATGTTTATATTTATGACCTATTCCCCAGCTTTCAAATTAAGCTTATATTTGGTATTAGTAGATATTCATTACCTTTCTAAAATGCCATTTAAAAAACTGATTGCTTGGGGACTAGATGGCAAAGAAGGGAACATTTCACACCCAGCTGCTTGACCCTATTCATAAAATGTTGCATTTAGGCCTTCTATATTTTGTATATTGCCACTTCTGCTAGGTGACCAGTCTAACTCACTTCTTTGCATCTTTCTGTTTTAAAACAATTGTTACCTTGTTTCTAGAGTAAAGCTTTTTGTATTCTGTAAAATAATATGCATGTTGACAGCAAGACATAAATAATGAACCATCTAAAGCAACATTCTAGCTAGCTAACACAATTTAAGAGACTTATTTCTATTGGATTTTTTTATTTAAAAAAAAAACACAATAAATGGAAAGGGGGAAGAAGGAGTCTACCAGAAGAGTAAAACTAAGAAATACACAAGTTGTTCCCCACAAAGAAC
This sequence comes from Ailuropoda melanoleuca, assembly GCF_002007445.2. Taxonomy (NCBI): domain Eukaryota; kingdom Metazoa; phylum Chordata; class Mammalia; order Carnivora; family Ursidae; genus Ailuropoda; species Ailuropoda melanoleuca. Next base: position 44,981,378 of record NC_048220.1, read on the forward strand.
CTCCTGTATATGGATGCCCGAGAGGCTCAGAATCAGTCAGTCCTGGAAGCTGGAAGCCAAGTCTTCTCTGAAGTACTTTTCTTCCCCCCAAAGAAGTCATAACAGGTATACATAGAGATCTATAACACTTTTCTGTTGGGGAAATGAAAGTACTTCCAAAACAATCTCATAACGCTGTGATGGAGGAAATGATGGCAGGTTTTGTATTACCCCCATCACACAGGTGATGGAGGCTCTGATAAATGGAGTCAGGGACAAAGTCACAAATAGTTGCTAGGCCTTCTGATGTACGGCTGGGACTTCAGTAGTTAAGTGAAAAATATGTTCCGGGGCGCCTGGGTGGCTCAGTCGTTAAGCGTCTGCCTTCGGCTCAGGGCGTGATCCTGGCGTTCTGGGATCGAGCCCCACATCAGGCTCCTCTGCTAGGAGCCTGCTTTTTCCTCTCCCACTCCCCCTGCTTGTGCTCTCTCTCTCGCTGGCTGTCTGTCTCTGTCAAATAAATAAATAAAATCTTTTAAAAAAAATATGTTCCTATTTTGCTCAGCCCTTTCTTATCTTGGAGCAAGGACCTATTTCATCANAGCAAGAACCTATTTCATCAGTTTTAACCCCTGCTCCTTTCTACACAGACACATATCCCCCCAAGGGTTGGGCTCCTAACTCAAATTTTAAACTTGAATAATAACAAATAGTTGAAGTGTTCCCTCCGTTCCTGTAACAACAGTTTAATGATCATAATCTGATCCAGTACGACTGCTCTACTTCTGCTTAGGGATCATACACCCCTTTGGAAATCAGATAAAAGCTCTAGGTGACCTCCCCAGAGCGATGCACGTTGACAATTCCAAGAGCTCCTGAGGCCAGTACTACCTTTGAAAGGTCCATGAATGCTCTGGTTAGGAACCCAATATTAGTAGAAAGAGCGTAACTCGAGAAGGACCTTGGATTAAATCCTAGCCCCACCTTGCTGTGTGACTCTGAGAAACACTATTTCATTTCTCAGCACTAATTTCTTTATCTGTAAAAATGGGAATTGTACCCTTTAATTGGGGTTATTGAGGAGATTTAAAAAATAATGCATCTAAAGCATTTGGTACAGTGTCTGGCATATAGAATGTGCTCAGTGCGTGATAGTTCTTTTCCTTCGTGAGATAATGAGCAGGGAAATGACTGATGGGTGGAGCAGGCATCCTGAAACTGATTCTCACACCCACTTTACCTGATGGCTGCAAACATTATCCTGGGGGCAGATTAGTACAATTAATCAAGACCTGGAGACTTTTCAAGTCTAAAGCATTCTAGTTTACCCTGTTAGCCAAATCTTTTGACACTCTTCCTACATCACGATGGTTCCTCATGGTGTGAATCCCATCTTCCCAAGATAGAAAGCACAGCTCCCTCACGTCTCAGTTTCTTGTGCCTCCAGGGTAGAGTCATGTGACTTAGGCTCTGCTAATCAAATGCACAGACGGAAACATAGATACTGAAGTGATTTATGTGAGGAAGCAGGTTGGGGCAGGGCATCCATTTCACCGGCACAGATGGTGGGAAGGCCATGTGGTTCGGAAATCATCCAGGAGCAGCAACTCCCTTTCCAGCCAGTTGTGCAGTGAGGTTCTGCGGATTGTTCCTGCAAGCTCACTCCAGAGCCTGCTTCTTCAGTTCTCCCAAAGACTCTTTGAGCATTCTAAGATCTTTTAATAATTCACTTCCTTCCTTAACCACATAGAATGGATTCTCTGGCTGGCT
>NC_048220.1:44984556-44994046 GCF_002007445.2 Ailuropoda melanoleuca
GCCTGCTTCTTCCTCTCCCACTCCCCCTGCTTGTGCTCTCTCTCTCGCTGGCTGTCTGTCTCTGTCAAATAAATAAATGAAATCTTTAAAAAAAAAAAAGAAAAATATGTTCCTATTTTGCTCAGCCCTTTCTTATCTTGGAGCAAGAACCTATTTCATCGGTTTTAACCCCTGCTCCTTTCTACACAGACACATATCCCCCCAAGGGTTGGGCTCCTAACTCAAATTTTAAACTTGAATAATAACAAATAGTTGAAGTGTTCCCTCCGTTCCTGTAACAACAGTTTAATGATCATAATCTGATCCAGTACGACTGCTCTACTTCTGCTTAGGGATCATACACCCCTTTGGAAATCAGATAAAAGCTCTAGGTGACCTCCCCAGAGCGATGCACGTTGACAATTCCAAGAGCTCCTGAGGCCAGTACTACCTTTGAAAGGTCCATGAATGCTCTGGTTAGGAACCCAATATTAGTAGAAAGAGCGTAACTCGAGAAGGACCTTGGATTAAATCCTAGCCCCACCTTGCTGTGTGACTCTGAGAAACACTATTTCATTTCTCAGCACTAATTTCTTTATCTGTAAAAATGGGAATTGTACCCTTTAATTGGGGTTATTGAGGAGATTTAAAAAATAATGCATCTAAAGCATTTGGTACAGTGTCTGGCATATAGAATGTGCTCAGTGCGTGATAGTTCTTTTCCTTCGTGAGATAATGAGCAGGGAAATGACTGATGGGTGGAGCAGGCATCCTGAAACTGATTCTCACACCCACTTTACCTGATGGCTGCAAACATTATCCCAGGGGCAGATTAGTACAATTAATCAAGACCTGGAGACTTTTCAAATCTAAAGCATTCTAGTTTACCCTGTTAGCCAAATCTTTTGACACTCTTCCTACATCATGATGGTTCCTCATGGTGTGAATCCCATTTTCCCAAGATAGAAAGCACAGCTCCCTCATGTCTCAGTTTCTTGTGCCTCCAGGGTAGAGTCATGTGACTTAGGCTCTGCTAATCAAATGCACAGACGGAAACATAGATACTGAAGTGATTTATGTGAGGAAGCAGGTTGGGGCAGGGCATCCATTTCACCGGCACAGATGGTGGGAAGGCCATGTGGTTCGGAAATCATCCAGGAGCAGCAACTCCCTTTCCAGCCAGTTGTGCAGTGAGGTTCTGCGGATTGTTCCTGCAAGCTCACTCCAGAGCCTGCTTCTTCAGTTCTCCCAAAGACTCTTTGAGCATTCTAAGATCTTTTAATAATTCACTTCCTTCCTTAACCACATAGAATGGATTCTCTGGCTGGCTCCTAAGAACCTTGACTTTCACATGCTGACATGTCCCACGATTTCATGTCATCTTCCTTCCTGCCACAACAGTTCCTTTGCATGAATTTTGCAACATGGCTAAGTGTTATAAAGGGTCCTAATATTCTCAGACAGGAATGGGGTTTCCACTAGAATAGAGCTTCCTATAAACAAGGGCACAGATTCTTTGTACCCTCACTAGCATGCTGAGTGGTAACCTTGGGTTCTTGTAGCTTACCGTAGCGTTTCCTGCTTTGCCAACACGCTGCACCAGTAAGAAACTGCAAGGGCTTGTCAAGTGTTCCTTCCACCCTATTTGCATCACGTGCAGGTAGTTCTAATTAGTTTGGCTGTTTTTGGAAGGCAGGTAGCTGGGAAGAAACTTAAGTGAACATAACAGTTATAGTGGTTTGAGATGAAGATTTTAATGCAATTATTATTTTATTAAAAAGAGTAACTAGTCAGGAACGAAGTCACCTTATTACATACACACATTTCCCCCCCTTCCTAAAATGTGGGNTAAGTGAACATAACAGTTATAGTGGTTTGAGATGAAGATTTTAATGCAATTATTATTTTATTAAAAAGAGTAGTCAGGAATGAAGTCACCTTATTACATACACACATTTCCCCCCCTTCCTAAAATGTGGCTTCTTTTAATCAAACTATACAGGTCTTAGACTGAGCAAACTGTAAACATAGAATTTTAGTAAAAGCGGTTTAAAGCCATGTGATAGCAGTAGTCCCATGCACTCACTCAATAAATACTTATCATGAACTCTTGTATGTCAGACATGGTGCTAGGTGTTGGCACAAATAATGTGCTAGATAGATAACGTTCTTTAGTCCTCAAGATCCTCGTAAGCTAGTAGGAAGACAGACAGACAGACGATTCTGACATAGTGTGGTGTTAGGATCTATTTCTGCCATAGCTGGAAATATTTTTTTTCTGCCAGTTCACCATTTTTTCTCAAGCATTTTAACCGCCAGTAAAAGAAATCCCTACTTATACCTGGAACATGAATGGTTTCCTAAGATCTGTTGGAAGCAGCACCATTATTGAGGTCAGGAATATGTTTTTAAGTTTAGTATCACTCCTAGCTTTCAGATGACGTTCAGGTGCCTACTTCCCACCTGGACTGGGTGACCAGTGGATTCAGGTCAGCACCCCTGTAATTTTTACAGTTGCTTGGTGGCAAGCAATAGCTTATTTTAGCTAATTCATTCAGAAGGAAGTTTCATTGCTAGTTCAGATAATCAAAGGAAAAGCCAGAGAATAAAACTTGGAGAAGTGCTGGAACCGCAGCAGCTCTGGATCTAGTTAATGGGAGACAACTGAGAGCTTTGTCCAGACACCACTTCCCTTACATTATTCTTCTCAAGATTCAAAGTCCAAGGATATCTCACTCCATTAAGAGCATCAAAGCTGCTAAGAAGGAAATAGATAATTTATTAAAAATAAATTGGAATGCTCTTTCCAAAAGGAGGCAGAATGGATATAAGGCAGCCAGATACCAAATATGTCTATCATTATGTTTATGCTCCAAGTGTATGATCCCCATACCACCAACCAGGGACATTTTCCTGGCCATAGCATTGATGTTGTTACAGTGTTGCCCCGTACCTCAACTATCTCAAACTAGTCTACTTCTTGAGGTCAAGATAGGAAAAAATTATTTTCTTTGATTAAGGAGAAAGAAAGGAGGAAGGAGTTTGGCTATTGAGGGCTGGAATAGTAGTTCATAATTTTGACCACTATTGGATTCACCTAGGGACCCTTGCTTTTTAACATTTTATTTTCAACTAATTTTAGATCTAAAGAAAAGTTGCAAAAATAGTACAAAGACTTCCCTAATATCCCTTAACCTGCTTACCCTAAAGATAAGCTTATAGAACCATAGTAGAATCACCAAGAAAAAGCGTTCACATTGGCGCATTATTAACTAAACTATAGATAGGCATGATTCACATTTCACCATTTTTTCCATGAATGTTCTTTTTTTATTCTAGGCTTTCTTCCAGGATCCCACATTGTACTCAGTTATTACTTCTTCATTTCTGTAACAGTTGCTCACACTTTCTTTATCTTTCATTACCTTGTGCCTGTTGGAGAGTACTGATCAATCTGTACAAGGTACTTCAGTTTGGGTTTGTCATATTTTCTTATAATTTGAGTGAGGTTATGCATTTTTGTCAAGAATGCCACAGAAATGATGGCATAGCAGGGAGTTCAAGATGTTGATATGTTGTATTGCCGGTGATACTTATATGGGTAAGTTGATGTTGGAGGGGTTTCTTCACTGCACAGTTACTGTCTTTAACTTTGTATTGGTAAGTATTGGGAGGAAGAACTTCGAGCCTAGGCAAATCTTTTTTCACTTCAAACTTCAGCTTTTTAATTTGAGCACCCATACTTTACTTTTTTTTTTTTTAAGATTTATTTATTTTAGAGAGAGGGGGAGAGAGAGAAAGAGTGAGCACGGGTGGGGAGGGAGGGTCAGAGGGAGAGAATCTCAAGTAGAATCCCCACTGAGCACTGAGCCCCATGAGGGGCTTGATCCCAGGATCCGTGAGATTGTGAGCTGAGCCGAAATCACAAGTCAGACACTTAAAAAAGTAAGCTACTCAGGTGCCCTTTGAGCACACGTCTTTAAGTCTTACCTGCAACAATTATTCCTCTGGTGTCTGACTTCTGGTGATTCTCTATTTCCCTCTTCTTTTCCACATTTGTTAATTGGAGCTCTATTGTGAAGAAGCACTATCTCTGTTCTTCCATTTAAGTTTTTATTTCATTATTTATATGAGTTCGGACTCATGGCTATTTATTTTATCTTATGACTTAAAGTCCAAAACTATCATGATTTATTTTGTTGCTTAGATTGGTCTAGCGTTGGCCATTGGGAGCTCCTTCATGGTGGCTACCTATGTTCTTCTGACAAAGTCCTATCTTTTTTGAGCATTTCCTTGATTTGTAGTACCATGAGTTGTTGCAGGCTTATCTNTATTTATTCGACAGAGATAGAGACAGCCAGCGAGAGAAGGAACACAAGCAGGGGTAAAGGGAGAGGAAGAAGCAGGCTCACAGCAGAGGAGCCTGACGTGGGGCTCGATCCCATAACGCCGGGATCACGCCCTGAGCCGAAGGCAGACGCTTAACCGCTGTGCCACCCAGGCGCCCCAAAGTCCTATCTTTTTTGAGCATTTCCTTGATTTGTAGTACCATGAGTTGTTGCAGGCTTATCTGTATTTCCCTGCCTTGGCCCTGAAATGAGCCATTTCCTACCTAGGGAACTTGCTAAATCTTAATGTCTACGCCCCAACCCAAACCACTTATCAGAAAACCTTGGGGATGGAACACCAGTATGTTTTAAAGTTCCATTAGTAATTCCAGGTTTGAGAACCGAACTGGAACAGTACTTTGCTAACCTTAATGTGGCTATGAAGTCCTCACAAATCTGTTAAGATTCTGATAGAGTAGGCTTGGGGTGGGGACTGAGATTCTGCATTTGTAATAAGCTCCTAGGTTGGCTTATTGGCAAGCCACACTTTGAGGGGAAAAGGACTAGAAGATGCTATTTCCTCAAGTACAAAAAGGCTTAAAAATTACCCCTAGGGTTGCAAACTGGCTCATGGCTGTGGAAGGAGTTGCTACTTCCTAGGTTACTCTTCAGCATTATTTTATTTTCTAATTAGTCGGGGTTAGTGGTGGAAGGAACTTCTTGCCAAGCAGTGTAGATAGAGTCAAGGAAATTTCTCTATGAATTGAAAATGGGAAACAGAACCATTTGACTCTGAAAGCAAACCACTATAATGAATAAAAATGAGTAAATGTGTTTGCTTGTTTTCTGTTTCCTAAACAAGCAAAGAGTACTGAATAAATCTTTTTGAAAAATGAAGAGTGATAATAAAAGAACATTTCATGCTGAAAGCATAACAAAGAAATCCCAGATGTGAACATCCATCTTGTCCATCTTGGAAAGACAAATGCAAAAAATTGGAGTCTTCTGTGGGAAATAGGTCACCATTTTGAATTTTGTTTAAACAGAATCCTCGAGGGAACATTATCCTCAATTCTTTTTCTGTATTAGCTCAGTTTTTCCAGCTGTTTTCAGAACATGCATATTTCTATGCAGCTGCTAAGTTGTCTTGGTCTCCCAAAGGTAGCTGTACTCCAAGAAAATAGGAACAAAGTGGTCCAAAGAGATGTCCTTGCTGTCAGTCAGGCTCATTCTAGTCACCTTCTATTGAGCCATGCACATTTGCCCCATAAAATGGCTCTTTGATTTCCAAATTAGGAACATCTTCAGTAATCCTCAAGCTTTAGTATACTTGACACTCCCTTGGACTGGTGCTTAAAAATGCTGATTCCCAGACCTTGGGCGAAGCCAGGGAACCAGCATCCTTTTTTCTTGTGTTTGCATTCTGATCTGCTGCGAGTGTTTCATGTACAACTCACTGAGGAACCTTGATCTAAGAGATCATATCAGCAGCAGATCTGCAGGCTTCTTTTAATTTACTCACATAGCTTAGTTTCCCATCCTTCTCAATCTCTACGTCAGAGACTCCAACAGCTGCAAGTCACGTTACTACTCTTCCTCCCTTGTCCTTTTCAACCATCATTTAAAGATTTTTCGACTTATCTTCTGGAACCTTGTCCTGTAACCCTTCCTTTCCTGAGAAACTGTGGGAGCTTTTCCTCTCAGCTGGGTGGTCAGAAACAGCCATGGGCTGGATAATGCTACACCTTCTGGTTTAAATTAGAAACTGCAGTCTAGGCCCCTTCAGTGACCACATTTCAGTGATGTTTACTTTGTCCTGAAATTGCATTTCATTGGTCAAGGGGGAGCAGGCAAACCTATCATTAATAATGATGATAAAAAAAAAACCTGCCAAAAGTATAGCATCATCATCTTCATAATCNTGTCCTGAAATTGCATTTCATTGGTCAAGGGGGAGCAGGCAAACCTATCATTAATAATGATGATAAAAAAAACCTGCCAAAAGTATAGCATCATCATCTTCATAATCTAAAGATAATATGACAGTATATTAAATAGGAACATATTTACTTGTAATTTTGAATAAATGTTTGTTTGGAGTTGATGTTGCCCTAATTTTCATGTAGGTAAGATGGAAGGACAATTGATTTCAACTTTATTAAATTGTAAACCTAATCCATAGGAGGAAGGTCAAAACAATGGGAGTGGACTAAGGATGTGATGACTTTTCCTCCAACATCCTCCATCTTGAAGAAACAAATCTTGATATTCACACTTGGCCTCACCCACAGACAGAGACTGGCAGAGACAGCAGAGACTCCCAGAGGCAATATCTCCTGTTACTTAGGAGGACAACAGAGAAAACTAAGGTAAATGTTTAATCACTGAACACAATGAATACTTACTCAGGTGCCCAGAGGTTCTTGTCTTTGAACCACGCACTTGGGGCCATGTCTCATACAACGTATGGACACCAATTACCCTGTCCTTCTACTTCTGTAGGCTGGTCTGGTTCTGTCATGTGAAGTTACACCGTTGGCTTTCCAAGAGCTATGACTAAGTCATTTTTATTTTTCTGGCTCTTGCCTACAATGACAATACAGGAAAAAAGCCATACTTTTAAACCTAACATGAGGGACGTTTATGAGAAGTCCTTTTGGTGAAGTCCTTTCTCAACACTGAGAAAGATGATTATAATTTATCAGATAAGAAAGGTGAACCACAGGGTTCTGATCAGTCAAAACTGATTCAGTTCCAGTGGTTTGGCCATATCTCAGCATTTGTCCATAGGTCTAATTGTGATATTTTTTGGGAACTAGCCTGACCTTCTGATTACCTTCTATTTATAGAGTCATCCTTTGAGCTTGCCTAGTTCTGGTCTGGAAACTCTCAGCCTGAACTAGAGTCATATTTCCCTTGTGGGTCAGCTCTGGGGATGATTAGGTCCACTGCTTTCGACTGCATGTGTCACAGTGGAGTGTGAAATATATTTAGCTGATCACAACTAGCATTTTTATTTTCAATAAAATGTAATAAAATTTCAGACTGCATTGCTTATAGGAACTTAGGATAAGTATTATTTCAGGGAATTTTATTTGTAGTGTATTTATATGTGTCATGAGTTGTAAAATATATTTCTTGTGCAGGGCTAAGGTTTAAAAAGTTAAATACTGATCTAGTACTTGATTTTGATCGGTAGAGGCTAAGAGCATGAACCCTGAGACCAAACTGTTCAAATCTGAATCCTGGCTCCATCATTTGACAGCTGTTTGACTTTGGGCAGATTATATAACTTTTCTGTGCCATAGTTTTCACATGTTCATGGATGTAATATAAGAGTAATAACAGTGGCTACTTTGTTGGGTTGATATGAGGTTTACAAAAATTAACATTTGTAAAGTGTTTAAAAACATTGTAAGTGCCTGATAAATGGTTGCAGAAGAAACTATTCTCCAAGTATCCTTTCATATTCTTTTACATATTGAATCAAGACAACCATGTTCCTGCTCTGTGGATATTTGTAATGTAGCATGTAAATATGTGCTTGAAAAAGGGGTCTGTTCTGAATAGCATTATATTGGAATGTTTAACAGTGCCTCGGCAGCAGACCGGTGGGTTCAAACCACAGTTCTGTATCTCAGGCGCTTAGTGACGTTTGGCAAGCTATTTGACTTTGCAGATCCTCAGTTTCTTTATCTACAAAGTGGGGCTAATAGAGTCTGTCTTATATGATTGTTGCCAGGGTTAAATGAGACCACCTACAGACAATGCTTAGGGCTCAAGCAAGAATCACAATCATTGTTTCTCCTGTTAGTAATTCAGATCATGTCATTGCCTCCTCTTTCCCGATGCACTGAAAAGCAACCTCTCCTTTTCTTTCATGTGAATGGTTTGCTTAAGTCCTGATTTCACTTTTGCTCTGGCGAATCAACCACATAGGGGTTCAGATAAAGACCAGTACTCCTGACTAGAAAAGCTATTGTGAGGCCCAGGTCTGGATTCTGACCGCCCCACTGTGCTCTCTCTGCAGCCTTGCTGTCACAACTTAGCCAAGTCACTAGAATTGTCCTTTTGCCTCAGCAGGTATTCACATCCCCACAGATAATCCCGAAGTGTCACAATGCAAGCCTGACAGCCAGAGCCTGCTTTGCAATACGGCTGTCTATGGCAATATGTTCATGCTGTATTTCCTTCCACTTCATGGGGGTGGGGTGGGGGAGGAAACTGATCAGGACAAAGCTTGCTGTCCAATATAATGAAGTGCTTTGTGTGATGTATCACTTGTAAATACCGTGATAGCATAAAAGGGCTCATTAGCTGAAGGGGCTTTCAACTCCAGTTCTTCAGTTCTTAAGGACCTTTGGCAAAACTGTTCTGATAAAGAGAAATGTAAGATTCTTGAGGACCTGTTAACTGTTTTTCTGTAACTCCCTCCCTTCTCCCATGACACATTGTTCTTGTAGCACTACACAGCTTTAAAAAAATTAGTAATGGAGATATATTATGCAGTATCAATCTCTCTTCTGACCATAAGCTCCTCAAGGGCAGGGGACCTGCCTTATTCATCTTTGTATTCCCTGCAAGCACCTGGCACACATCTCAATCAGTGTCTGTGGAATTTAATCAGGTTGAATTTATATCTCAGGTCACAGTGCCAGATCTCAAAATAGGGCTGGAGCTGAAGGCAAGTGAGGAATCATTTATTTCCCACTGCTAAACGGAGTGCTGGCTTCTAAGAAATTTAAGTCACCCAGTAACCCCAAAGGATGCATTTTCCAGCCCAAGGGAGGGCTGCAAGGTGATTCTTGTGCTTTTGGTGAAAGTTTTTTTTTCTCCTAGTTCTTCCGGGTAAGAAAAATGAAGCCCTTGGTCTTGCTTCCTGCTGGTTTACAATCTAGGGCTAGGAGAAAGTAAGCTGGAAATGTAAACTCTTTTCCTGCTCTGCTTAGCTGATATGGAGAGACAGGTAGTGGGTAGGGCTACAGAGCCCTTTCTAATTCAGCTTTATTTAGGGCTGGGGACAGAATTGGGCATATTCTTGTTCCCAATTAAATATAGGGGCATTATGTGTTATTTTCTTCCCTTTCAGAGGTACAAATCCTTGACTTAAACTTCTAGTTTATAAACAGAAATAAAGAAAATAGTCTTTGGAAAACTATCCATGTTTCCAAGCCATGCACTCT
>NC_048220.1:44994319-45248959 GCF_002007445.2 Ailuropoda melanoleuca
GCTGGGACTTCAGTAGTTAAGTGAAAAATATGTTCCGGGGCGCCTGGGTGGCTCAGTCGTTAAGCGTCTGCCTTCGGCTCAGGGCGTGATCCTGGCGTTCTGGGATCGAGCCCCACATCAGGCTCCTCTGCTAGGAGCCTGCTTTTTCCTCTCCCACTCCCCCTGCTTGTGCTCTCTCTCTCGCTGGCTGTCTGTCTCTGTCAAATAAATAAATAAAATCTTTTAAAAAAAATATGTTCCTATTTTGCTCAGCCCTTTCTTATCTTGGAGCAAGAACCTATTTCATCGGTTTTAACCCCTGCTCCTTTCTACACAGACACATATCCCCCCAAGGGTTGGGCTCCTAACTCAAATTTTAAACTTGAATAATAACAAATAGTTGAAGTGTTCCCTCTGTTCCTGTAACAACAGTTTAATGATCATAATCTGATCCAGTACGACTGCTCTACTTCTGCTTAGGGATCATACACCCCTTTGGAAATCAGATAAAAGCTCTAGGTGACCTCCCCAGAGCGATGCACGTTGACAATTCCAAGAGCTCCTGAGGCCAGTACTACCTTTGAAAGGTCCATGAATGCTCTGGTTAGGAACCCAATATTAGTAGAAAGAGCGTAACTCGAGAAGGACCTTGGATTAAATCCTAGCCCCACCTTGCTGTGTGACTCTGAGAAACACTATTTCATTTCTCAGCACTAATTTCTTTATCTGTAAAAATGGGAATTGTACCCTTTAATTGGGGTTATTGAGGAGATTTAAAAAATAATGCATCTAAAGCATTTGGTACAGTGTCTGGCATATAGAATGTGCTCAGTGCGTGATAGTTCTTTTCCTTCGTGAGATAATGAGCAGGGAAATGACTGATGGGTGGAGCAGGCATCCTGAAACTGATTCTCACACCCACTTTACCTGATGGCTGCAAACATTATCCTGGGGGCAGATTAGTACAATTAATCAAGACCTGGAGACTTTTCAAATCTAAAGCATTCTAGTTTACCCTGTTAGCCAAATCTTTTGACACTCTTCCTACATCACGATGGTTCCTCATGGTGTGAATCCCATCTTCCCAAGATAGAAAGCACAGCTCCCTCATGTCTCAGTTTCTTGTGCCTCCAGGGTAGAGTCATGTGACTTAGGCTCTGCTAATCAAATGCACAGACGGAAACATAGATACTGAAGTGATTTATGTGAGGAAGCAGGTTGGGGCAGGGCATCCATTTCACCGGCACAGATGGTGGGAAGGCCATGTGGTTCGGAAATCATCCAGGAGCAGCAACTCCCTTTCCAGCCAGTTGTGCAGTGAGGTTCTGCGGATTGTTCCTGCAAGCTCACTCCAGAGCCTGCTTCTTCAGTTCTCCCAAAGACTCTTTGAGCATTCTAAGATCTTTTAATAATTCACTTCCTTCCTTAACCACATAGAATGGATTCTCTGGCTGGCTTCTAAGAACCTTTACTTTCACATGCTGACATGTCCCACGATTTCATGTCATCTTCCTTCCTGCCACAACAGTTCCTTTGCATGAATTTTGCAACATGGCTAAGTGTTATAAAGGGTCCTAATATTCTCAGACAGGAATGGGGTTTCCACTAGAATAGAGCTTCCTATAAACAAGGGCACAGATTCTTTGTACCCTCACTAGCATGCTGAGTGGTAACCTTGGGTTCTTATAGCTTACCGTAGCGTTTCCTGCTTTGCCAACACGCTGCACCAGTAAGAAATTGCAAGGGCTTGTCAAGTGTTCCTTCCACCCTATTTGCATCACGTGCAGGTAGTTCTAATTAGTTTGGCTGTTTTTGGAAGGCAGGTAGCTGGGAAGAAACTTAAGTGAACATAACAGTTATAGTGGTTTGAGATGAAGATTTTAATGCAATTATTATTTTATTAAAAAGAGTAACTAGTCAGGAACGAAGTCACCTTATTACATACACACATTTCCCCCCCTTCCTAAAATGTGGCTTCTTTTAATCAAACTATACAGGTCTTAGACTGAGCAAACTGTAAACATAGAATTTTAGTAAAAGCGGTTTAAAGCCATGTGATAGCAGTAGTCCCATGCACTCACTCAATAAATACTTATCATGAACTCTTGTATGTCAGACATGGTGCTAGGTGTTGGCACAAATAATGTGCTAGATAGATAACGTTCTTTAGTCCTCAAGATCCTCGTAAGCTAGTAGGAAGACAGACAGACAGACGATTCTGACATAGTGTGGTGTTAGGATCTATTTCTGCCATAGCTGGAAATATTTTTTTTCTGCCAGTTCACCATTTTTTCTCAAGCATTTTAACCGCCAGTAAAAGAAATCCCTACTTATACCTGGAACATGAATGGTTTCCTAAGATCTGTTGGAAGCAGCACCATTATTGAGGTCAGGAATATGTTTTTAAGTTTAGTATCACTCCTAGCTTTCAGATGACGTTCAGGTGCCTACTTCCCACCTGGACTGGGTGACCAGTGGATTCAGGTCAGCACCCCTGTAATTTTTACAGTTGCTTGGTGGCAAGCAATAGCTTATTTTAGCTAATTCATTCAGAAGGAAGTTTCATTGCTAGTTCAGATAATCAAAGGAAAAGCCAGAGAATAAAACTTGGAGAAGTGCTGGAACCGCAGCAGCTCTGGATCTAGTTAATGGGAGACAACTGAGAGCTTTGTCCAGACACCACTTCCCTTACATTATTCTTCTCAAGATTCAAAGTCCAAGGATATCTCACTCCATTAAGAGCATCAAAGCTGCTAAGAAGGAAATAGATAATTTATTAAAAATAAATTGGAATGCTCTTTCCAAAAGGAGGCAGAATGGATATAAGGCAGCCAGATACCAAATATGTCTATCATTATGTTTATGCTCCAAGTGTATGATCCCCATACCACCAACCAGGGACATTTTCCTGGCCATAGCATTGATGTTGTTACAGTGTTGCCCCGTACCTCAACTATCTCAAACTAGTCTACTTCTTGAGGTCAAGATAGGAAAAAATTATTTTCTTTGATTAAGGAGAAAGAAAGGAGGAAGGAGTTTAGCTATTGAGGGCTGGAATAGTAGTTCATAATTTTGACCACTATTGGATTCACCTAGGGACCCTTGCTTTTTAACATTTTATTTTCAACTAATTTTAGATCTAAAGAAAAGTTGCAAAAATAGTACAAAGACTTCCCTAATATCCCTTAACCTGCTTACCCTAAAGATAAGCTTATAGAACCATAGTAGAATCACCAAGAAAAAGCGTTCACATTGGCGCATTATTAACTAAACTATAGATAGGCATGATTCACATTTCACCATTTTTTCCATGAATGTTCTTTTTTTATTCTAGGCTTTCTTCCAGGATCCCACATTGTACTCAGTTATTACTTCTTCATTTCTGTAACAGTTGCTCACACTTTCTTTATCTTTCATTACCTTGTGCCTGTTGGAGAGTACTGATCAATCTGTACAAGGTACTTCAGTTTGGGTTTGTCATATTTTCTTATAATTTGAGTGAGGTTATGCATTTTTGTCAAGAATGCCACAGAAATGATGGCATAGCAGGGAGTTCAAGATGTTGATATGTTGTATTGCCGGTGATACTTATATGGGTAAGTTGATGTTGGAGGGGTTTCTTCACTGCACAGTTACTGTCTTTAACTTTGTATTGGTAAGTATTGGGAGGAAGAACTTCGAGCCTAGGCAAATCTTTTTTCACTTCAAACTTCAGCTTTTTAATTTGAGCACCCATACTTTACTTTTTTTTTTTTTTAAGATTTATTTATTTTAGAGAGAGGGGGAGAGAGAGAAAGAGTGAGCACGGGTGGGGAGGGAGGGTCAGAGGGAGAGAATCTCAAGTAGAATCCCCACTGAGCACTGAGCCCCATGAGGGGCTTGATCCCAGGATCCGTGAGATTGTGAGCTGAGCCGAAATCACAAGTCAGACACTTAAAAAAGTAAGCTACTCAGGTGCCCTTTGAGCACACGTCTTTAAGTCTTACCTGCAACAATTATTCCTTTGGTGTCTGACTTCTGGTGATTCTCTATTTCCCTCTTCTTTTCCACATTTGTTAATTGGAGCTCTATTGTGAAGAAGCACTATCTCTGTTCTTCCATTTAAGTTTTTATTTCATTATTTATATGAGTTCGGACTCATGGCTATTTATTTTATCTTATGACTTAAAGTCCAAAACTATCATGATTTATTTTGTTGCTTAGATTGGTCTAGCGTTGGCCATTGGGAGCTCCTTCATGGTGGCTACCTATGTTCTTCTGACAAAGTCCTATCTTTTTTGAGCATTTCCTTGATTTGTAGTACCATGAGTTGTTGCAGGCTTATCTTGTATTTCCCTGCCTTGGCCCTGAAATGAGCCATTTCCTACCTAGGGAACTTGCTAAATCTTAATGTCTACGCCCCAACCCAAACCACTTATCAGAAAACCTTGGGGATGGAACACCAGTATGTTTTAAAGTTCCATTAGTAATTCCAGGTTTGAGAACCGAACTGGAACAGTACTTTGCTAACCTTAATGTGGCTATGAAGTCCTCACAAATCTGTTAAGATTCTGATAGAGTAGGCTTGGGGTGGGGACTGAGATTCTGCATTTGTAATAAGCTCCTAGGTTGGCTTATTGGCAAGCCACACTTTGAGGGGAAAAGGACTAGAAGATGCTATTTCCTCAAGTACAAAAAGGCTTAAAAATTACCCCTAGGGTTGCAAACTGGCTCATGGCTGTGGAAGGAGTTGCTACTTCCTAGGTTACTCTTCAGCATTATTTTATTTTCTAATTAGTCGGGGTTAGTGGTGGAAGGAACTTCTTGCCAAGCAGTGTAGATAGAGTCAAGGAAATTTCTCTATGAATTGAAAATGGGAAACAGAACCATTTGACTCTGAAAGCAAACCACTATAATGAATAAAAATGAGTAAATGTGTTTGCTTGTTTTCTGTTTCCTAAACAAGCAAAGAGTACTGAATAAATCTTTTTGAAAAATGAAGAGTGATAATAAAAGAACATTTCATGCTGAAAGCATAACAAAGAAATCCCAGATGTGAATATCCATCTTGTCCATCTTGGAAAGACAAATGCAAAAAATTGGAGTCTTCTGTGGGAAATAGGTCACCATTTTGAATTTTGTTTAAACAGAATCCTCGAGGGAACATTATCCTCAATTCTTTTTCTGTATTAGCTCAGTTTTTCCAGCTGTTTTCAGAACATGCATATTTCTATGCAGCTGCTAAGTTGTCTTGGTCTCCCAAAGGTAGCTGTACTCCAAGAAAATAGGAACAAAGTGGTCCAAAGAGATGTCCTTGCTGTCAGTCAGGCTCATTCTAGTCACCTTCTATTGAGCCATGCACATTTGCCCCATAAAATGGCTCTTTGATTTCCAAATTAGGAACATCTTCAGTAATCCTCAAGCTTTAGTATACTTGACACTCCCTTGGACTGGTGCTTAAAAATGCTGATTCCCAGACCTTGGGCGAAGCCAGGGAACCAGCATCCTTTTTTCTTGTGTTTGCATTCTGATCTGCTGCGAGTGTTTCATGTACAACTCACTGAGGAACCTTGATCTAAGAGATCATATCAGCAGCAGATCTGCAGGCTTCTTTTAATTTACTCACATAGCTTAGTTTCCCATCCTTCTCAATCTCTACGTCAGAGACTCCAACAGCTGCAAGTCACGTTACTACTCTTCCTCCCTTGTCCTTTTCAACCATCATTTAAAGATTTTTCGACTTATCTTCTGGAACCTTGTCCTGTAACCCTTCCTTTCCTGAGAAACTGTGGGAGCTTTTCCTCTCAGCTGGGTGGTCAGAAACAGCCATGGGCTGGATAATGCTACACCTTCTGGTTTAAATTAGAAACTGCAGTCTAGGCCCCTTCAGTGACCACATTTCAGTGATGTTTACTTTGTCCTGAAATTGCATTTCATTGGTCAAGGGGGAGCAGGCAAACCTATCATTAATAATGATGATAAAAAAAAAACCTGCCAAAAGTATAGCATCATCATCTTCATAATCTAAAGATAATATGACAGTATATTAAATAGGAACATATTTACTTGTAATTTTGAATAAATGTTTGTTTGGAGTTGATGTTGCCCTAATTTTCATGTAGGTAAGATGGAAGGACAATTGATTTCAACTTTATTAAATTGTAAACCTAATCCATAGGAGGAAGGTCAAAACAATGGGAGTGGACTAAGGATGTGATGACTTTTCCTCCAACATCCTCCATCTTGAAGAAACAAATCTTGATATTCACACTTGGCCTCACCCACAGACAGAGACTGGCAGAGACAGCAGAGACTCCCAGAGGCAATATCTCCTGTTACTTAGGAGGACAACAGAGAAAACTAAGGTAAATGTTTAATCACTGAACACAATGAATACTTACTCAGGTGCCCAGAGGTTCTTGTCTTTGAACCACGCACTTGGGGCCATGTCTCATACAACGTATGGACACCAATTACCCTGTCCTTCTACTTCTGTAGGCTGGTCTGGTTCTGTCATGTGAAGTTACACCGTTGGCTTTCCAAGAGCTATGACTAAGTCATTTTTATTTTTCTGGCTCTTGCCTACAATGACAATACAGGAAAAAAGCCATACTTTTAAACCTAACATGAGGGACGTTTATGAGAAGTCCTTTTGGTGAAGTCCTTTCTCAACACTGAGAAAGATGATTATAATTTATCAGATAAGAAAGGTGAACCACAGGGTTCTGATCAGTCAAAACTGATTCAGTTCCAGTGGTTTGGCCATATCTCAGCATTTGTCCATAGGTCTAATTGTGATATTTTTTGGGAACTAGCCTGACCTTCTGATTACCTTCTATTTATAGAGTCATCCTTTGAGCTTGCCTAGTTCTGGTCTGGAAACTCTCAGCCTGAACTATAGTCATATTTCCCTTGTGGGTCAGCTCTGGGGATGATTAGGTCCACTGCTTTCGACTGCATGTGTCACAGTGGAGTGTGAAATATATTTAGCTGATCACAACTAGCATTTTTATTTTCAATAAAATGTAATAAAATTTCAGACTGCATTGCTTATAGGAACTTAGGATAAGTATTATTTCAGGGAATTTTATTTGTAGTGTATTTATATGTGTCATGAGTTGTAAAATATATTTCTTGTGCAGGGCTAAGGTTTAAAAAGTTAAATACTGATCTAGTACTTGATTTTGATCGGTAGAGGCTAAGAGCATGAACCCTGAGACCAAACTGTTCAAATCTGAATCCTGGCTCCATCATTTGACAGCTGTTTGACTTTGGGCAGATTATATAACTTTTCTGTGCCATAGTTTTCACATGTTCATGGATGTAATATAAGAGTAATAACAGTGGCTACTTTGTTGGGTTGATATGAGGTTTACAAAAATTAACATTTGTAAAGTGTTTAAAAACATTGTAAGTGCCTGATAAATGGTTGCAGAAGAAACTATTCTCCAAGTATCCTTTCATATTCTTTTACATATTGAATCAAGACAACCATGTTCCTGCTCTGTGGATATTTGTAATGTAGCATGTAAATATGTGCTTGAAAAAGGGGTCTGTTCTGAATAGCATTATATTGGAATGTTTAACAGTGCCTCGGCAGCAGACCGGTGGGTTCAAACCACAGTTCTGTATCTCAGGCGCTTAGTGACGTTTGGCAAGCTATTTGACTTTGCAGATCCTCAGTTTCTTTATCTACAAAGTGGGGCTAATAGAGTCTGTCTTATATGATTGTTGCCAGGGTTAAATGAGACCACCTACAGACAATGCTTAGGGCTCAAGCAAGAATCACAATCATTGTTTCTCCTGTTAGTAATTCAGATCATGTCATTGCCTCCTCTTTCCCGATGCACTGAAAAGCAACCTCTCCTTTTCTTTCATGTGAATGGTTTGCTTAAGTCCTGATTTCACTTTTGCTCTGGCGAATCAACCACATAGGGGTTCAGATAAAGACCAGTACTCCTGACTAGAAAAGCTATTGTGAGGCCCAGGTCTGGATTCTGACCGCCCCACTGTGCTCTCTCTGCAGCCTTGCTGTCACAACTTAGCCAAGTCACTAGAATTGTCTTTTTGCCTCAGCAGGTATTCACATCCCCACAGATAATCCCGAAGTGTCACAATGCAAGCCTGACAGCCAGAGCCTGCTTTGCAATACGGCTGTCTATGGCAATATGTTCATGCTGTATTTCCTTCCACTTCATGGGGGTGGGGTGGGGGAGGAAACTGATCAGGACAAAGCTTGCTGTCCAATATAATGAAGTGCTTTGTGTGATGTATCACTTGTAAATACCGTGATAGCATAAAAGGGCTCATTAGCTGAAGGGGCTTTCAACTCCAGTTCTTCAGTTCTTAAGGACCTTTGACAAAACTGTTCTGATAAAGAGAAATGTAAGATTCTTGAGGACCTGTTAACTGTTTTTCTGTAACTCCCTCCCTTTTCCCATGACACATTGTTCTTGTAGCACTACACAGCTTTAAAAAAATTAGTAATGGAGATATATTATGCAGCATCAATCTCTCTTCTGACCATAAGCTCCTCAAGGGCAGGGGACCTGCCTTATTCATCTTTGTATTCCCTGCAAGCACCTGGCACACATCTCAATCAGTGTCTGTGGAATTTAATCAGGTTGAATTTATATCTCAGGTCACAGTGCCAGATCTCAAAATAGGGCTGGAGCTGAAGGCAAGTGAGGAATCATTTATTTCCCACTGCTAAACGGAGTGCTGGCTTCTAAGAAATTTAAGTCACCCAGTAACCCCAAAGGATGCATTTTCCAGCCCAAGGGAGGGCTGCAAGGTGATTCTTGTGCTTTTGGTGAAAGTTTTTTTTCTCCTAGTTCTTCCGGGTAAGACAAATGAAGCCCTTGGTCTTGCTTCCTGCTGGTTTACAATCTAGGGCTAGGAGAAAGTAAGCTGGAAATGTAAACTCTTTTCCTGCTCTGCTTAGCTGATATGGAGAGACAGGTAGTGGGTAGGGCTACAGAGCCCTTTCTAATTCAGCTTTATTTAGGGCTGGGGACAGAATTGGGCATATTCTTGTTCCCAATTAAATATAGGGGCATTATGTGTTATTTTCTTCCCTTTCAGAGGTACAAATCCTTGACTTAAACTTCTAGTTTATAAACAGAAATAAAGAAAATAGTCTTTGGAAAACTATCCATGTTTCCAAGCCATGCACTCTACTGAGGCTTTATGTGTGTGTGTGTGTGTGTGTGTGTGTGTATGCACATATATCTATCTATTTAGATATCTACTTTTTAGATATCTATTATTTATCTAAATAACTAGCTAGCTACCTAGCTAGATATTTTCAGCCTATAACCTGACAAGACAGGTATTAATGTCTCCATTTCCAGTTGAGGAAACTGAGGCCCAAGGCGTTTAAATGGAGAATCCCCGATTGGTTATCAGGTCCGTTTAGACCCACTCAGTATAGCACGAAGTTGCCCCCTTTCTCCTCCAGCATGCGTTCGTGTGCGTGACTGTGTTTCCTTTTACTCTTAAAGTCCTATCACTTTTTCTTCTGGTCAGTTTCCTCGATTTTACTTTTTCTAAACAAAGTCCAGTTCTTCTCCAAGGTCTCACCGCCCCCTCAGCCATCTCTCTCTGGCATGCCAAGGCCGGTCAGCCGCTCCCCCGCCAAGTTCAGAATTCCAGCCTTTGGCTCGGATTCCGGGTTCCACTCCCACCCTCCAGGGCTCCCCCCTTCCTCTCCCGAGTCCCTGGGGGCCCCAGGCGCTCCGGCAGGAGCCCGTAGTCCGAGCCTCGGCCCCGCCTCCCCTACCTGACGCCCGTGCGGCCGGGGGCGCCGCAGCCTCCGCCCACCGGCGCGCCTGCCCTGCCATTGGCTCCCCGGGCTGCCCGTCTCCTCTGCCGGCCCCGCTCCTGCCCCGAGGCAGGTTTTGCTGGCGAAGCCGCAGTCCCGGCGGCGCGGGCGCAGCGCGCAAGAATTGTGGAACGTAGAGCGCGGACTCGAGCTGGCCTGTCCCCGCGCGCGGGAACCCCCGTCGGCCGCCGAGTCTGGGCGGCTGGTAACTTGGCGGTCACCGCGGCCGTGCCGCGGCCATGTAGTCGCCGGCGGGGCTCCCCGCAGCCCGGGAGCGTCGGCGAGAGGAACCCGGAGCCGCGCAGCCCGCAGCTTTCCCTGGAGACGCTGAGTGCGCGCCGCGTCCCCGCCGCCCCTCGGGCCGCACTTTGGGCCCGAGAGGGAAATGGGGGAGAAAGTTTCGGAGGCGCCGGAGCCGGTGCCTCGCGGCTGCAGCGGCCACGGCCCCGGAGCTCCAGTCCCTGTGGTGGCAGCCGCGTCCTCTCCAGGCGCTTCCTCCGCCGAGTCCTCCTCGGGCTCAGAAACTCTGTCGGAGGAAGGGGAGCCCGGCGGCTTCTGCCGCGAGCAGCCGCCGCCGCCGCTGCCACCGGGCGGCGCCGTAGGCGCCCGGCCGCCAGCCGCGTGGGCTCCCGCGCGCGTGGTGCTTGAGCTTGGAGTCTGTGCGCCGCCGCCTCAGCTTCCCGGAGGAACCGCGCCACCCGCGCCCCGGGGCAGCAGCGCGTCGCAGGAGGAGCAGGACGAGGAGGTGGGCCCCGCCTTCCCCCCGCTCGCCCCCTCCGGGTCCCGACTATCCGGAGACCTCAGCTCTCCGCCCTGCTCGCGGCCCCGGGCGGAGCGCACCGGGGCATGGGGAGAGGGAGGGACCCCAGATGCTTTGCCCCGAGGCCGGGGTGATGGCAGTTAGGAGCCTCCCGGTGGGTTCCTGACTTCCCGTGGGTGTTACCTCCGCGTGTGTGTCTTCAGGTGCTGTCTGATAGTGTGCTTTTTAAGATGGCAAAGCAGCAAACTCCTTAACGTCTGTATCTTCTACGGTGGGTGTGTGAGTGGATGTGATCTAGACGCCTAGCTTGTTCCGCAACTAAGAGCTCATTTTCCGAAGTGGGCGTTGCTTCCCGTCGAAGCTGTCGGGCCGAAGGGGAGTGTGGTGAGGGGATGGGTGTGAGGGGAGGAGGTGGTGTGTGAGTCCTGGCAGACGAGTGGAAGCAGTACCCCCGGAGTTGCGCGGAGGCGTGTCAGTGACGTCCCCACCCCCGGGATCCCCTGAGGGTGGTTTTGGCTGGTCCGCGCTGCCGTCGGTCTTCAGGGAAAGGGGGACTCTCAGCTTTCCGTCTGCGGCGCGGACATGCCTGCCTGCAGCTCCCATTCGGATTATTCCCGGGTGTCCAGATGCACGCTGATTGCCAAACTGGATAGAGAACCTCCCATCTTCTTTGGGAGCTGGGGGGGGGGTGTTTCTGTGTCCATCCTGATTTCTTGGAAGAATGTTCTCCCAAAACTTGTGGGTCGCGTCCCGACGCATTGGGCATCTGACTTTGGTGTCTTCTCCACTGCTTTTGTTGGCTTTTTTCGGCTTTTGGAGCTCAGTTAGGGAAGGATAGGGTTCTTCATTATCTTTAAGATTGTTTGCTTTGGAGGGTGATTGTGCGGAAGTCATGTTGGTCAGGCAGTGCTATAAATAAAACATCATCCTAACATAGACTCTTTGTGAAGTACATTTTTCAGTGCCAGAGTCCTATTTTTCTCCTCTCCGATGGTGTTAGCTTTAATATGTAATTGTCTTTGTCTCTCAGAATATGCAAGTTGAGGTCAGTGTCCTGACATTGGCCCCCTGGGACCTCAGTCTGAACGCAAAGAGTGGATCTGGCACCAGGTGGAGGAGTGAAGTTCTCATTGTCAGGTCAATGACTAACCTTCTGGCAGTAACCCTGACTGATTTCCCAAAGCCCAGGAGGATTGTAAGGATCCTGGATAGGTGTCTGGAGACCTGCGTTCTAGAACTGTCGCTGCTCCTGAATTGTGAGGCCTTTGGTCAGTTGTTGCATTCCTCTGACGTTCAGTTTTATCTGTACAATGATGGGTTTGAACCAGTTAACTTCAAGGTAAAGTTCATTTCCACGTGACTACTCTCTTTTTGCTGATCAGGAATTTAGGATGCATTGATCATTCAGATTGATTTTAGGGACAGGATGGCAGGAGTTAAGCTGAGTGCCACACCTACCACAGAGCTGTCAGGGTCCCTCAGTGGTTGCGTCCTGTTTTGAAGATGCCAAGTATGTGCCAGGTGTTTACCCTGTGATACCTGCCTCAACTTTCAAGATGAGCAGACTTTTCACTGGGCAGCTGGGGGTATGCCCTCACTAATTTACTACTAGATTCTCATTTAGTGTTTTCATTAGTAGAAAAGATGCCCATTCTTTTCTGTGTAGCTAGGAGAGGGTGCTCTGGGGTAAATGACATGGTCTTGCATATCTTGGGTGGGGGAAATAGGGAACTTCCACTTTGGATCCTAATTCTGGAGCACCCTAAACCTGGCCTTAGGGTGACAGTGTTTGACTTTCTCGGAAGTGGATATAATGATAGCTTATTTCACAGGCAATGCAGTGAGGATTGGTTGATGGAAACATATTTTGGAAAGTGGAATGACTAAATAACATTGGTCAGTATTTGTGAAATCTCAGAATTGGATGTAAACTGATACAGTATTGCAATTTATTGTGTAACTTACTCTGTGGCAGGGGTTGCTGGAAGTTATCCAGGAGTGGAAATCTTGACTTGCTCTGAGGATTTTAAAGTGCTTACTGTAACTGTGGAGTTTTTACCTCCTCAGGAGTACAGAAGTGATAGTCTTGGTGAAAGGCCTTGAAGTCCAGTGCGCGTTTTCTGTTTCATTTTGTTTTTTCTCCCACAGGTGATTGTATGGTGCAGTGATTTTTTTTTTTAACTTTGCAGGGATTGTGGGCTTCTTTGAGAATCTAATGTAAGCTCTCCACCTGCTCCTAAGAAAATGAACATAGCTATAAATACTGTTCCAGAGGGTTCAGTCATGTTATAAACACTAAGTTAGTGGGAAGACCTGGGTTTGCGTCCCAGCACTGCCACATTAACTAGATGTGGGATTGTGGACCATTCCACTCATGTAAGCTCTGGTTTTGGCACCGTTAAATGGGAATGATAGTAATAGAGTTAGGCATTTTACACATGCCATTTAATTTACTTCTAGTACAGTATCTAATATATACTATTACGTACTAAGTAAATATTAATTTTTCAAGTTAATTTGTGATGAAAGTTTTGTGAAATGGGCTGCCTTGTTATTTTTATTTATGCATAAATAACCTGCTGCTTTGAGAGAACCTGAGACTATGTGTATGTTCAGGTTATTCTCCCTTTTTTTTTTTTTTAAGATTTTTATTTATTTATTCGACAGAGAGAGAGACAGCCAGCGAGAGAGGGAACACAAGCAGGGGGAGTGGGAGAGGAAGAAGCAGGCTTAGCAGAGGAGCCTGATGTGGGGCTTGATTCCATAACGCCGGGATCACGCCCTGAGCCGTAGGCAGACGTTTAACCGCTGTGCCACCCAGGTGCCCCTATTCTCCTTTTATTAACATAAGCTGGGAAGCATTTTATTTATATCAGGTTATAATATGGCAGGACAAAGTTAGTGTGATGTTACTATTAATACAGCAAGGCCCTGAGTATAAAGCATTAAAAGGCTTAAGTGCAGCCCATAAGATGGGAAGAGATTCATTTATATTTTGAAATTGTTATGTCTAGCTTGGGAGAGTCATTGCTTTCCAAAGTGTGTTTTTTCTTTTTACAGTAACTTACTGCGTCACTTGTTAAAAAACAGCAAAATTCAAGTATGTAGTGTGTAATTGCAGTGCTAATTTTTTTGGGAACCTTGTTAAAGCTGATTTGAATATATCTAGTAGTGTCTTGTAGTATCTTGTAGTACTTTGTATTATATCTTACTATCAGCATTTGTGTGAACTTATTAAGTCTCATAGACTTAAATCAGTCCTTTGTGCTTTTGGTGCTTAAAAACAATGGTTTAGCAAGGCAATGACTGTAGTTCCTTTGTACTGAAAGTGGAACACTGGAGAGTTAGAGATGATGCATGTCATTTGGTTTAATAAACTGCATCTGACTCCCTCTGCTGCTTTCTTAAGTCTGTGCATTTGGAGTCTGTGGGTTTTGAGGGGTAGTGGGTTCTATTAATCTACAGTGATCTAGATTGGAGGACTGTTCCTCTGATCACATTTCTCAGATAGACTTCTAGGCACTTTGCCCTGTCCTTTCCCAAAGCAACTGGTGATGACATTAGTGAAATACTCAGGTGCTGTTTGCTTTCACTGAACTCTTCGAGGGCAGGGATTTTGTTCTGTGTGCCTAGCACTGTACCTCTAATACATTAGTAGGGACACAGTGAATATATGTTGAATGAATAAGGAAAAAATGACATTTTTGAAAATAGTTGTGCATTTGATTGAAGGGTGACTGTATATTCATTTGTTTCTGTCTGTTGTGAGTTATGCTCAGACCTCTAGATCTCTTATCAAAAATATCCCATGGATCCAGGTTTTTTTTTTGTTTTGTTTTAAAGAAAAGGGGAGAAGGGGCAGGGATGGGGCAGAGGGACAGGGAGAGACTCTCAAGCAGGCTCCATGCCCATCACGGAGTCTGATGCAGGGCTGGATCTCACAACCCTGAGACCATGACCTGAGCCGAAATCAAGAGTCCAACACTGGACTGACTCAGCCATCCTGGCGCCCACCCCAAGATTCAGGTAAATTTTGAACAAAGCCAAATCACTGAGGTTCTATTCAAAATACCTTTGAAGGGACTTGTGTATTAAGTCTGCTTTTCACTGTGTATATTAGAACTTGAAACTTTGAAGGATTCTTAGAATGGCTGAAAAAAAGGCTTAGTGGTTGAAAGGATTTTCAACTTGATATAAAAGCGGCTCATTTATACTCTATGACACTAAAGGATTTGTTTTGTTGACCTATGTTGGGAAACAGTTTCCTGTGTTATAATAAGCATGGTTATGGGATGTCTTTGAACTGTTCTATTAAGTAGTGTTTGAGTACTGTGTTTAGCAATACTTGGGGTGTGTGTGGGATTCCTGCATGTGATAGTGATGCAGCAGGTGAATTTCTGGTGTTGATTGGTTAAGAAAATAGCAAAAACAACCATGGATTCAGTAAAGCTTTTCTTCTCTTTCTCTCTCTCTTTTAAATTTTATTTGAGAGGGAGAGCATGCACGCACATCTGAGTGAGAATGGTTCGGGTAGAGTGGGGGCAGAGGGAGAGGGAGAAGCAGACTCCCTGCTGAGCGCAGAGCCCGACTCAGGGCTCTGTCCCAGGACCCCGAGC
Organism: Ailuropoda melanoleuca; assembly: GCF_002007445.2. NCBI lineage: Eukaryota > Metazoa > Chordata > Mammalia > Carnivora > Ursidae > Ailuropoda > Ailuropoda melanoleuca. The sequence continues at coordinate 45,009,477 of NC_048220.1, forward strand.
TCACACCTGAGCTGAAGCAGCTGCTTAACCAACTGAGGCACCCAGGCTCCCCTCAGTAAAGCTTTGCTTGAGTTTGTATTTTATTAATCACAGCAGTGACATAATTTGAATAAAAGCATAAATCTTGGCGCATTTATTATTTAGTCTCCTTTTTTGGCTCACTGTTTCAGTAAGAGAGCCACAAGCTCAGAGAATCAGTCAAGCAGTATATATTGCATGAGACTCTTCTGAAGCACTGGCCTCAGTGTTAAGGGCCTGAGAGTGGATGAGACAGAGATAGCTTGGATCTCACGAAGCTTCTAGTGTCGCTGGGGGAGATAGTCCCTAAACATACGATTACTAGTTGGTTTCAAAGGTGGTAAATGGGTACAGAGGAGCAGACTGTGAGGGAGTGTGTCTGTATCGTGTAACTCATTTAGTCTGGAAGGTGAGAAGTACCTCACTGAGGAGGTGATATTTGAGCTGAGACCTCACGGATGAGTGGGAAATAGCTGGGAGGAGGGAAGGGGTCAGAGCCGTGCAGAGAGCAGGTGGCCGTGAAGCAGGAGAGAGTATGGTGGGTCTGTAGGTTGTTTGGCATGCAGGAGGGAGCATAACATCAGATGATGCTTCAGAGAGATGGCGTAGGGCGTCCGGAACCTTTGGGACTTCATTCCAAGGGTACTGGGAGTCGTTGAAGGATTGAATTAAGAAAGTGGTATGATAAGATTTGTGTCTTGGGAAGGTGGTAAGCATGAAGCCCAGCTGTTGAGAATGGCTTGTGTAGCCTGTTTAAATGTTCCAGGGCTGGAGCTGATGATCTAGAAGACGGTGTCTTAATAAATGGTGTGTACATGGAACAGGGGGCTCATTCCTGGTAGTTCAGGTTCTCCAGGTAAACACATGGGAAGTATCGTAGAAAAAGAACTTAGCTTTCTTCAAGAGATTATCATAGTGTGAATATTAATGCCCCTTTTCACCATGATGTTGCCTTAAGCCTATTATTTTCTTGGAGGAAAAACTTTATTAACGGGAATGGTGACTGAGAAGAGGGCCTTGCAGTCATTCATTTCCACAGTAAATTGCAGGAAAACATGTACCCAAGGTAAATACAAGGTGAAATTGCCCTGAGATTGTATGAGCTTCCCTGTTGATGGGAAGTGTGGTGTTTGTGAGCCAATACACATTATGAGCGTCTAGCTTGCTTGCTTGTATTTTTCTAGAGAAGGAAGGGTCAGCATCAGAAAACTCAGGAATTTGCCCTTTCCACCTCTGGTCTGAGGTATTCTAGGGAAAAGTCGATATTTATATTTTGCCAGTGTTTTACAGTCAGTGACAAAGCTATGTATTTTCTCAGACTTAGTGGATACAATGTGTGAATGAATCCAGTTGTTTCTCAGTTTGTCCCTTTGAGGAAGGGCATGGAAGAACTATAATGCGGGGTGCAAACATGATAAACTGTAGAAAGAGCTTGTTAGAAATATTTCTCACAGGATGCCTGGGTGGCTCAGTCAGTTAAGCGTCTTCTTTTGGCTCAGATCATGATCCCAGGGCCCTGGGATCAAGTCCTGCGTTGGGCTCCTTGCTCAGTGGGAAGACTTCATTTCCCTCTACTTGCCGCTCCCCCTGCTTGTGCTCGCTCTCTTTCTGGCAAATAAATAAATAAAGTCTTTAAAAAAAAAAAAGAAAATTTCTCACAATGAGGAGGATCCATCACAAGGTGGCTTGGCATTGGAGAAAACAGTGTGGTGTATGTGTATGTGTGCATACACGCACATTTATATCTTAGAAAAGATGACTAGACTTTTTGGATGGAATAAACCCCATGCCATTTATAATCACGTTATCACAATCTGTATTGTTGTCTGGAAAGGACTTGCGCTCCTCTCCTTCATCCTGTCAGGGCTAGCAGCCAGTTTTTCTCTGCTCTAGGGTCAGGGTCAGTAGTGCCTGAGGGTATAGACTAATGACACTAGTTCAGCCACTTATGGGTGTGTGACTTTGGAAAGGTTATTAATGCTGGGACTGTTTTCTCATCTGTAAAGTGGTCATGGCAACGTTTATTTCAGAGGGTTGTCGTGAGAATTAAGAGGTGCCTTATAGAGTACCCAGCATGATGCCTGGCACACAGTACGCATTCCATAATGGTATTTGTCATTACTACTAAGTATGGAAGAGCTGGTTTATGCACAATGTCCATGCCATAGCCAGGAATAATTAGAAGCCTAGAGGTCCCTTCCCTGATGGATTATGCTGCCAGCCTGTTCTGTTGGTAGTCCTCACAGGCCCTTTCATTAATGAGTAGGTAGATATGTAACATAGTTATCACTTTTCATTTCATAGAGCATTTCTTATAATGTACTAACAGGAAAGCTTTACGGTGTATGGTTCATCAACCCTTCTATTAAGATAGCACCTCTCTTTTACTCATGGAACCTGCTCTTAGTGATCATTTATTAAATAATATCCTAAAAGACTCTAGCCACATGTAAATTACTGGCTGTGCCCAGGGATTTAGTCAGAAGGCAGCACATGGGCCATGTGGAGAGGCTGTTGAGATGATCATGAGCTTCAGCATTGTAGGTAATGATTTGGAGGCTGAGAAGGGAGTAACAGGACACATCAAATGATTTTCTGATAGCCAGCGTTGGCTCATAAAAGCATTAGGGTGAGGTGGGACTACGCAGGTGTTTGAGGGGCCACCCCAGTTTCACAGAGAGGAAATCTGTCAGAAAAAAGTACAAGAATGCATGTATGTAAATTGTGCCCCCCCCATTTTGTTTTGTCTCTTTGGGGGCACTGTAAACACGTCAACCTTTAAGGCAAAAATAAAAATAATCTAGGAGCACTTACTGTAAAACTCAAGAGCTGCTGCAGGGACTGCAGTTTGTTTCCCTCTCACCAACCTCATGCACTGCCCTGCATTCTTGTTCAGGTCGCTAGTTATATAACGGCATTGTTCAGTTCAGGATTCTTGTTCTCGTATGTTTCCAATATCTTGTCTGATTTTTTTTTAATCTGGTACTGTTCTTACTGTTCTTACTCGGTTAAAGCGTAACATAAGATTCAGCATAAGTCTTATCCTGAGCAGCTTCTGTGTATTTGTCTCTCCCTCTCTATGCCTTTCTGTCTCAGCACACTCTCACCTTGTTCGTAATCCCTGGGAAGAATAGGAGAGAAAACCCTTCCCCTGAAGGTGAAGTGTTGGTTCAGGACCGTGGTCAGCGGCACACATAGAGTAAAGTCACACTTCAATGTATAGAACTTGTGTGCAGTTTCTGGTGGACCCTCGCACTTCTCTTAATGAAGAGCATTCACTGTTTATTTAATGATTTGACTTCATAACTGTCTCATATGTGTCTGTGAGACAGTCTGTGAATTTGTACCCTAAGCTTGTACTCTTTTGCCAGCCCATCAATTCCTTTCTTGGACACAGTCGATATAATTTTGATTATGGTACTTACTTCCACTGAACCTTTCAGCCCAAATGGTTTGTACTGATATTGGGGGCTGGGGGGAGGTAGGGATGTGGGAGAGAGAATGGAAATACTGACAAATTGGCTTTCTTTTCTTAACTAATTTCATAGGCTATCATGTGGAAAATGAAAATTTAATTTTATTATTCTTGACTTTGTAATTGAGTGGTATTTTCAGTGGCTGGCACTCACAGGTGCACCTTATTTAGTATGGATAGTGGAATGCACATTAATAAACTCACATCAAATGTGGGTCTTTTGGCCTCTTAGAGCTTGGTCAGTTCCTTTTTTGATAAGCCGAGAAGTTAGGTATGTAGTTCAGTCCTGGCTGATGATTTTGTGCCTTTCTATGCTTGTTTTAAAAAATAATACCATCGGGGCGCCTGGGTGGCACAGCGGTTAATCGTCTGCCTTCGGCTCAGGGCGTGATCCCGGTGTTACGGAATCGAGCCCCACGTCAGGCTCCTCTGCTGGGAGCCTGCTTCTTCCTCTCCCACTCCCCCTGCTTGTGTTCCCTCTCTCACAAGCTGTCTCTATCTCTGTCAAATAAATAAATAAAATCTTTAAAAAAAAATAATACCATCATATCTCTGGCTTCTGGTGTTAATGTTTGTTTTTTAGGCATTTCTTTAGGCAGTGATGGGTATACGTTTTGCAGTGTAGGAAGGGCCCCAGTGCATCATCAGTGGAAGAGAAATAAAATTGGGTTAGAATTGGTTAAAATCTTACATCACTGTACGTGTCACTGAGACTTTGATTACAGAAGTTACAAATTTAAAATTGATTCTTAGGGTAATCATTGCTTCCTAAACTACCTTAAGGTTTTGAAATGGGAGGCAGTGGTGATGAAATCTATTTTGTGTATAAAGGTTAAAGGATTATTTTCACAAACAGCTTTTTTTATGAATAAATTGTTTCTCTTAGGAGGGTGTCTAGCTCTCCTACACATGTAACATAAACTAAGAAAATCTGCTTTGTTACTCCCTTAGTTTTAGCTGGGGTGCTTAGTTGAAATTATCTGAAGCTTAATTGATATGGTTTGAGGCTTACTTGAAGTCATCATCACCTCAGGCTTGTTTTAAAAGGGCAGCTGTGGGGATTCTCCCTCAGGTGTAGCCAAGAGGAGGAGGGGAGAGTTGCTCCAGACGGAAGGGCAGCCCGTGATGCTTGTTTGGAGAGAGGTCCCTGTTGAAAAGTTTGACTAAAAGAGAACTTCACTCACGCTCCTCTTACATGAGTAGAGTACCTATCAGGAAGACTCAAGAAAAGGCTGTCCTTTCATTTTTGTGGCCCTCTTGTGACTAGTGAGTAGAAGCTCCAGGTTAAGTTGGTGTGGCTTTAGTTTAAAGATTGAGTGTTGTGTGAGCGTCAGAAAGCTACAGAGAAGAAGAGGCAAATGGCTTGTCAAATAAGGAAAGACTGCCTTCTTTTTGCTCTGCGTTTTGGTCCTTTAACTTATGTAACTGTTGTTTGAAATACTCCTTTTGTGAATTTCACTTGATGTACCACTTAATGTCTTTGAAATTTCTTGGTGTTTTGTTCTACGGACATTGGCTAAGTTACCCTCATAAGCTGTTGACTGCTGCGTGGGAAGACAAATAGGGTCAGAATGGTTCTAAAACTTTTTAGGACTAGTTTTGACCTGTGGTGATGGATGGCTTTTAGACATGGTGCAAAATCGCTATTTGAATAAGAGATAAAATGGAAATTACAACTTGGAACTCTCCATTTTATTAAGTCAACATCAGTTTTATTTTTGGGAGTTACACTGTTGAAATTAGAACATTTCCACCTGGAGCTAGCTGAGGTTAACAGTTTTAAAATTAGGGAATAAGACCAGCTGGACGGAGTTATACCTGTAGAGAAGCAACTTGACATTTTGGCATTTTTTCTTTCTTCCCCTTCTGAAGCGTGGCTGTGGAATTTTAAGAAGAACATAGCAAACCACGTTAGTTGGAAGATTGTAGTAAATCTTCAGTTGAATAGAATGTTTGGGGGGGAAAAACCATTTTTGGTTATGGAATTGTATGATTCACCAAAAACTTAAAAGCCCTTTTTGTTCTCACTTTCTTGTTTTCCCTTTTTCCCTGTAATGCCCTGGTGTGGTTTTCCTGCCTTTACTGTTGTGTGAACAAGGTACTTTTTTTTTTTTTCTTTTGGGTAATAATTTGACATCTCATCGTGCTTTAGGTCTCTCATTTTGGGCATCAGTCATCTTTGAAAACTATCGAAGATGTAAAAGTATGTAAGAGGAGGTAGAGTGTGAGGATAAAAGTGCACGCACTGTTCATGAAAGTAGGTATTTTTTTTTTTAACTTTAAAGTTGAAGATGGCTCACTGTGTTGTACACCTGAGACTAATGTAACATGTGCCTGAACTATGCTTGAATTACAAAGGTGAAGGTGGCGGGAGAAGTTCTTTTTCTGAGGGTTGCGCTGTATCTCTTTGTTCCTGGGTTAGGCCAGCTCTTGTCTATATTGTTAATAATTGTGCAGGACTTCACAGTTTGCCTTTTCTGATACTTCATTTGTTTTCTCATTCCCATTTTGTGCAGTTGTTCTACAGTATAGTTGGTAATCACTCTCGCTCCCCTACTAGATCGTGAGCTCCTCTGAGTGAGAACAGGGTCCTATCAAGTCACATCCCTGCCACAGGAACAGTGCATGGTGTACAGTGGACAGTAATGCACAAAACTGCATTTGAGGCATTTTGTGTGTCAAGACATCATTCTGAGGGTTTTACATGCATTTATTCACTGCACTTTTACCAAAGTCTTTTAAAATTTAATAATTCACTGGGCCCACACTACCATGCTGTAGCTGTAGCTAAGCGACCTTCTCCGTATTATACACTCTGCATTCCTTAAGGTCCCGGCCTCTTTGCCCTGTCTGTATTCAGGAACCTAGCACAGTACCTTAGGTGGTGTGACAAGAATAAAGGAATAATCATTAGTGGAAAGACCACTTAGCAGATAGGTCTCTGTGCCTTTGGCATGAAGAGTTTGACTGAGGCGTCTGTCTGTAGAACTTAAGGTCAGAGCTAAGATTTAAAAGCTATGATCCTGAGTTTTAGGTCATCAGTTAATGGGCTGAGTGAGTTTCTACAAATGAAGGTTTTAAACTCTAAACCAATTTTTATTTTCTGGTTGGCTTTGGGAAGAAACTGAATTCTGCTAGGAGAATTTTTGGTTATTCATTACGATCACACTTGTAGCAGTAAGCCATTATTGGCCACATGTTTAAATGAATTACTTTAATTTCTGATGAAATATTGATATCTAACCTTTTAACACATTAACAGTGATACTGGGCTGTACTCACTGATGCTTAGGAAAATGCTGCTGTTGGTGGAAATGGGTTGCAGGAATTCTGATAATTTTATAGTAGTGGCTGAGTATTGGCTGAGGGGTTGGGAGGCCCGAACTCTGGCTTGGCGTCTTACTAGGTGGGTTACAGCCTCTGTGATTTTCACATGTGTTGAAATAAGAGGTCCTTTTCAGCTCCAGTTTTTTGTTTCCCTCTTACTATAGAAATATTAGAATTTCAAAATTGTCATCAGCATATAATTTGTTCTAGAACTATTTATTCACATTTTTCTTTTGACAGACTTGGTTGCTGTGTTTTCTGATTTGTGGATAGGCACATAGTCTTGAAAGGAATTCTCACAACGACGTTTACTCATAGATTCTTCCTTTCAGATTATGCTGACTTAAACATACAGGGAAAAAAAAACCTTTCATGTCCATTTTTATTCATCTTTTACAATTACTTGTATGTTTCTGTTAGTCATCAGAAGAAATTGAGGGTCCTGTCTCTTAACTCCCAATCCCTGCGGAGGAGTTGAACTCTGGATACCAAGGTCAGTTCGTATTTCGCTTGATGCTATAGCATACTGTTGTATATGTTGTATATAGCATACTGTATGCTATATGTATGAAGTGATTGTTCCAGGGGCATCTCGGTGGCTCAGTCGGCTATGCGTCCGGCTCTTGATTTCAGCTCCGGTCATGATCTCAGGATTGTGGGATTAAGCCCCACTTTGGGCTCTGTGCTCAGCAGAGAGTCTGCCTGGGATTCTCTCTCTCTCCCTCTGCCTCTCCCTGTGCGAGTGTCCTCTCTCTCTTTCTCTCTCTTTCTGTTAAGTAAATAATTTAAAAAAAAATGATTGTTCTAGGTGAAATTATAAAGGATGGTTTTTTGGTATTAGCTCCTGGAGACTCTGACTGCAGAATTGGGTCTTTCCCATTAGAGCCGTCTGCAAATCCTTCCATCAGTGGCAAAATCTGCTTTTTTTACCCTAGGCTCTAGACTGAAAAGACTTGGGTTTGAAATTTTCTTGCTGCCCAGAATTAATGTCTTTGGGCCTCATGGCACATCACAAGTCTTCATTCCCCATGTCCTAGACCAACAACTTCTGATTTAAAAAAATTCTTTGATTTGAAAGATTTGTATGGTGTCCACTCTTCCAGGCAGCCAGGGCTCTCCCGCACTGTTCTAGCTCCCAGCTCCCCAGCCTTTGGAGTGAACTAAAGTTTGCTAAGGAAGTTAAATCAGAATAAGGAGATTTTTTTTTTTTTTAAACCAATGTGCTGACTTGCACTTAATTTTTTTTTTAAAATTTTTATTATTTATTCGACAGAGATAGAGACAGCCAGCGAGAGAGGGAACACAAGCAGGGGGAGAGGGAGAGGAAGAAACAGGCTCATAGCAGAGGAGCCTGACGTGGGGCTCGATCCCATAACGCCGGGATCACGCCCTGAGCCGAAGGCAGACGCTTAACCGCTGTGCCGCCCAGGCGCCCCTACACTTAATTTTTTTTTAAGAACAGAGGCTAATATCTCTAGCCTAAGTTATTAGCCTTAGCGATCAGGGTTGTTTTATAAGTTTGTTTGAAAGTCCATTGTTTGGAACTTGGACTGTGACGTTCCATAGAGATGNACCAACAACTTCTGATTTAAAAAAATTCTTTGATTTGAAAGATTTGTATGGTGTCCACTCTTCCAGGCAGCCAGGGCTCTCCCGCACTGTTCTAGCTCCCAGCTCCCCAGCCTTTGGAGTGAACTAAAGTTTGCTAAGGAAGTTAAATCAGAATAAGGAGATTTTTTTTTTTTTTAAACCAATGTGCTGACTTGCACTTAATTTTTTTTTTAAAATTTTTATTATTTATTCGACAGAGATAGAGACAGCCAGCGAGAGAGGGAACACAAGCAGGGGGAGAGGGAGAGGAAGAAACAGGCTCATAGCAGAGGAGCCTGACGTGGGGCTCGATCCCATAATGCCGGGATCACGCCCTGAGCCGAAGGCAGACGCTTAACCGCTGTGCCGCCCAGGCGCCCCTACACTTAATTTTTTTTTAAGAACAGAGGCTAATATCTCTAGCCTAAGTTATTAGCCTTAGCGATCAGGGTTGTTTTATAAGTTTGTTTGAAAGTCCATTGTTTGGAACTTGGACTGTGACGTTCCATAGAGATGTGGTTTTAAAGGGCAATTGGGTTTCTAGATTAGCCTACAAAAGCATAATTAACCCCCAGAATGAATGGGATACTGGGGCAAACCTCTTTTCCCTATAGCGTTGAGGGAAACATAAGAGCTCCTGGAGGTAGATGCCAGTGGCACAAGGAATTATTGGTGTTATTTCTCAACATCGGCACATGGGGTGATCCGGGCCCTGCCCTGCCAGGCTTTCTCAGGGCCCAGGTGAGCCAGGGGAGAGGGAACTCTAACCACTCAGGTGTCCCTGAAGGACACCTTCAGGGATGCCCAAGACTCCTTCACATGTGGGGGCAAATCATTTGAACCCGAAGCTAAACGTCCACTGGCCCCTTTCAGTTCATTTCTAATGGGGGAGACCTGGGAAGGCCAAGAATTTAAGGTAGAAGGTGGTTACCTCAGAAAACCCATCAGAATACCTTTTAAATAAACCAAGTACTATCAGTAGAAAAAATTAAACTGAGGGACGTTTGTCCAAAACATGTTTTCTTTGTGAATAAAATTTCGGTGTAGAGCAAATGATGTTCTAATTTGCATGGCCTCTCCCTCAGCAGCAGACACTATTAAATTTTCCCCTGCTTTTTCTTTTAGGTTAATTCCCATGACAAGATTTAGCGTTCCTATGCAGATGAGATTTTAAATAGTTGCCGCACACCCTCCTTCCATTGAGGAACTTGGACGTAAATAAGTGTTTTTAGGGGTTGCTTTGTTTTCTGAACCCGACTCTGCAGAGACTGAAAGGGTGGCTGCATCATTCCGAGGAGGGGATGTTTTTATTCATAATGTTTAGAGCTGTTTGCTTTCTCTCTCTTGTCTGTCTACCCTCCTCTCAGGAGGGAGTTAAAGCTAAGTTGTGGAATTAGTGCAATTGGTTCTTGTAAAGAGATGGTGAAGGCCCTGTCAATGTCACTTACAGCTAGGTTCCACCAGTGGAGACAGCTCCATCAGAGCCTCTCAGTGTCCCTTGAGAGGCTGTCAATGGTAATTAAAGGGAAATTGAAACACAGATTTTTAAAAAATGATAAATACAGGTTTACCAAGTGATTTCATAATGATAGGTCCAAGTGCTGCTGAGAAATGTCAGGGGGCGCTCACTTTATACTCAGGAAAATCCTGTGATCACTTGGGCACTGTGTTGAATTGTTCAGATACTATTACCTGCAGTTCTTAGGAATTTATTTTGACACTTAAGGACATCTAAGGATGTAAATTTAATTATTGCTGCTGCTCTCTCTGTGGGCTTAGATGAGAAGTGGCAGATTATATAACAGAATTGCCATTACATTTTTTTCAATCTTTGGCAGTCAGACTGATTTGACTTTTGGGGAGGTAGCTTTCCATTTGTGGGTAAAACAGTTGCTCATTTAGGATGTATTAGAAAACTAGGGCCTGTTACAGTGGTGTTTTCTGGGGTGTGGGGAGACTCATTTTAACGTAAACGTGTAGGCTGGAGGTAAGTCTCTGGTATTATCTAAGTACAGTGCTGGTGCCTCTCTTTCTTTCCGTTGCCTTTTGGCCTGTACTTTCGGAGGATAGAAGGGGAGGAAATACTAAAGGGCTGAATGGGTGGACACAGGATCCTGGGATGTCGCAGTATTACCGTAGCATGTTGTTTCAGTAATAGGTGCTGGCAAAGGTGATCTTGGAGGTGAGGTGTAGGATTCTTGCCTGGTACCCAGCTGCTGCTAACCCTTCTTCTGGGGGGTTGGAGCTGGTGCATAGGTGCATGTTGTTTCTCTTTCTCAGGTCAATAGGTATTTACTGAATCCACTTCTTGGAAAGCTCTGTAGGAGTTGGCGTGTGCGAGGGAAGGAAGGCATATGCAAAAGAAATTTTTTGAAAACCTGGTCCTGCCTAAAGCAACACACAGTCGGTTTAGGAGACGGAGCATACGTGGAGTGAGTTGAATTGAATGTGCACAGTGCACTTTGAACAAGTGAGAATGTGATTCAGACTGAAGGTGGGTCAGGGGAGGAAAGGAAGTACAGAATCTAAAGATAGGATTTTCCTGAAAGAGGGTTTTCCTGGTGCCATGAAGGTGAAAGTATTGGAGAGGAGAGGAGCAAGTTGTACCAGATGAAGTGATTTGCCGTAACCCGTAAGTTCACCACGTATAGTTGTGGTCTTAGAAAAGTCTTTTTTTTTTCTCTTCCAAAGTAATAATATTGTGAAGGAAGAGAAATTGGTAGGTTGGTTTTTCCATATGTTTATGGTTAATTCTTTGTGCTTGTGTAATTTAAAATTGCTAGTACAAAATACTACCAGGATTGTAGTATTTTCCTTAATACCAGTTTATTTATAGTTTCATAACTTTCTAATCGAGATTACTTTTTTAAAGATTAATCTTTGCCTAGATAATTAAGCAATGTTTACAACAAATGCTGTTTTAGTCACTGTGGTAAGGAACTTTGTGTTTTTGTTGGTGAGGGCAGAGTTCAGGGAGAAAGTATGTTTGGTAAGAATTGACCAGGTATGCCATTTTGGGTACTGTCTCTTGAGGATAGCACTTTCCTTGCTTTGGGATATCTTTTGATTACTCATTGCTTGAAATTTGCCAAGTTTAGAGCAATGATGTTTCTGGCCCAGATAGAATTTCAGACACTCCCTTAATCTTTTTTTTTTTTTTTTTTCCTTCTCAAAGTGCACTTGGAGAACTCTGGCAGGAATCACGGCCTGTGTCAGAGTGGGCCTCCTGACATAACTGAGGACTTGACTTGTGGCCATGGTAACCCCAGATCTAGGAGCTTTTTGAGACCTCCAAGGCACGTGGACTTGTTTTAAGGCCTCAGCCTCCCTAGGCTCAGTGGTTTTATGAGGCACATCCTGTGATTTTATAAGGTAATTTCTGCAGGCCTGTCAGGGTAGCTAGTTCCTGGTGTTGGAGGTGGGGAGGGAAGTGAACCTCCTAAGAATAAAACCCACTCTCTATAATATAAACTCCTAGGACTTAATGTCTCCTTCAGGCTTCTGCAAGCATGGGAGTAAATTCCTTCACCAAAGAGTTAGTGATTCTGGTCTACTGGTGTGGGGATATGGGTGTGGGACTGCTTCCAAAAGCCACACCAAATTAGAAAGCAAGGCAGCAGGGGTACTGGAGAAAACGTGTATTGCATGAACGGGGAAAACTTACTAGAGGTGGTGCTACTTAAAATGGGCAAACCAAAGTGGAATGATAAGGGCAATTGTGATTTTGTAAGTAACATTAAGCTCCCAAGTGAACGTACTTTTAGCTCTGTTCTCTCTTCTCTGGCCAAGCATGTCTTACCCGTCACTCTTCCCTCAGGAAAATACCTAGGAAAGCAGTCTGTGAGGCCCCAGTGAGTGTCTGGCTGGTTGCACAAGGCATTCAAAGATTCTCTGTCCCAGTTATTTTTAGCTTAACCACAGTGTGTTTCCTGAATTCGTGAAATTTGCAATTATAGCTAGTGCTATTAATTTTAACTATTCCCTCTTTTTATATACTGCTTACAGATACCTGGTTAATGCATGAAATGATAGAATAGAAGCTATTCCTGTAAGACTGAGTTGCCTGTCCTGGAAAGTCAAGGAGCTTATTGTTCCATATTAAAATGATATTTGGGGTCTCTGGAAGTCTTTGGCTTTTGAGGAGAGTGATGATAGATCTCAGTTTTTGTTTACAAAGGTTATCTTAATGGAGGTTTTCTGTACTGGAGAACAGAAGTCCTTTTGAGGAACCCTCAGTCTTTCTATTCTTTGGGGAGCAAGTTCCTCCTCTTCTTTGAGCTGGCAAATTTCTTTTGGACCAAAAAGGTACAGTACTTTGCATACCTCCCAATGTGAATGTGCTGCTCTGATAGTGGTTTGGGAAGAGAGGAACCTCATTGTCCACATTGAGGGAGAGGTCTACAGATCCCTTCTGTTGGGACATGGTGGGGTGCTTCTACTGGGGATCTTTAATCTGCAGCATCTTATGCTTAGTTTGGGGTGGGGACACATGTTGATTAAACCTGTGTCTTGCTCTGCTTTTCTCTTCTTTGGCATTTGAAACTGGAACTGAGGTAGTAATAATTTCTTGCCTTGCAGATAGTTGCCTGGCAGAAAACTGAGGTAATTTGAAGTAGACGTTCTGCTCAGTCTCTCCATAAAAAGTCTAAAGCTATAGAATAGAGAATGTTGATAAGCCTTTTGTGGTATAGGCGGTTTCCCTTAGACAGCAAGGAGAGCAATAGCAGATTTCCTTGGATGGGAAGGGAGCATGCTTGGGATCCTTGATGATCTTGTTAGCAGCATGAGGCCAGGGAGGAGGTCACTGGTCACTGGGTGGGCCTGGGGAGGCTGGAGTTTAGACATTGGGTTTCCTGCCTTGACAAGGATTCTGGTGCCACCCGAGAGGCATGGAATTGTAAGTGTGTTGGCTTGCAGGGCTCTCAGGGTCTGGTTGGCAGAGGATTCAGTAGTAAGCATAATAGGCTTACCTTTGTATGACGTCCCAGGAATGACTTTGAGCGATCAGTTTTTCACCATGGGCCTTGGACGCAGAATTAATTTGATTTCAAGAAGAGACTTTTTTTTTTTTTTTTTGTGGTACATCTGACTTAGTAAAGGTTTTTTACCTGCTGTACCCACAAGCAAAACTTGGGTTCCTGAAAGTCCTATAGCTTCATTAACTTAAAATGGTGGCCGTGCCATTTGTATAATTTGACTAAAAATTAAAGTATGACCATCTAGACAAATAAGGCACCTAGAGCTTCGTTTCTTTCCGCTCAAAGGTCTTGGGCTTCGCTTTTTTCCGCTCTTTGCCCACCCCCAGCGAGTCGGTGGCTTTTTACACTGGTCATCAACCAGAGATCTGAGCTTGCTGAGTTAGTGTCCTCACCCCTCACCAGACAGCTAGCTTCATGGGAGTGGAGACCCTGTCGTGTTTATCTCCGTGCTCACAGCAGCTACATCCCAGTATGCAGNCCCAGTGTGCAGGAAATCTTTGAGTAAATACATGCATGGAGGGAAGTTGACTGTGTAGCTGAGGAGAAGCTGAAGATCTGAGAGATGAGTGGCGGCACTGAGAGACTTGTACTAGCAGAACTCCAAGCTGGAGTCTGCTCACCTTGCCTTGAGGATCGTGGGTGGTGTGGCGTGGGGGTTTCTCATTTATTCTATGTCCCCAAAGCAAGGTGAACAATTCAGAGTGGAACTCAAAGAAGAGATGATTAAAAAACAACAACNCTCACCTTGCCTTGAGGATCGTGGGTGGTGTGGCGTGGGGGTTTCTCATTTATTCTATGTCCCCAAAGCAAGTTGAACAATTCAGAGTGGAACTCAAAGAAGAGATGATTAAAAAACAACAACAACAACAACAACAACAATTTTTTGAAAAAAGTTTTAAGTGTTTTGTGTTCAAGTTTTATGTCAGAATTAGTTACTAGAAGTCTGGCACGGCTGGCTGGCCGATTGTCACTAACTAGGCAGAACTGCCTGGAATAAGACTTGTTCAGCCTGGCTGGACATCTGAGTCCATTGATTTGGGGCCCCTGGTTTTCTCCCTGTGGAACACCTGAGAGGGCTCGTCCAGGAGAGGGAGAAGCCCAAGCCTTCCTTGGAGGTAAAGCACTTCCTTTCTGGATTGATAAGTTTTGTGAGGCCCGGGGAAGCCAGAGCTTTGCTTTCTCAAGCTCCCGAGATGAGCGACTGGCAGGGACTTCAGTGTATGTGGATATGGGTGCTGTGTCTCTATCCTCTGAAAGGGCAAACTTTTAAAAATGTATGTAAAAGCCGATTCAGGAAAGAAGACCGAGACTTTGTTGTGTAAATAGATGGGAAGTACTGCTCCTTTCTTTCCTTTTCCTAATGAATTTCCCTGACAGCTTTGCTGGCGGCTCTTATCCACAATTGGTGGCTGAATTGCAGTGCTCAATTATGTGTGTAATAACACGCTATAAAAACATACAAAGCCAGGAAAAAATGGCTTCCACCAGAGAGGCTGAGCGTTGAAAACAGATACCTTGCACATTCATATCTGGTCTGATAGGAGAACATCAAATCTGTCATTAATGATTTAATGGACTGAATTTCTTCCTAAAAGTAAAAGAAAACATTAAATTTGAGTATGAGGTACTTAAATTACCTTGAGACCTAACCAGAAGCAGGAGCTCATTGAAATATTTGGGATTTCTGGTGCTGTTCATTCGAAGTGGTGTTCCATGGCGATCTTGATGTTGGTAATGCAGTTCAGCCCAATCTTTATTGAAGGCCTACTGTGTGCTGGGCACTGCACTGGTGATTCGCATGCATTACTTCTTAAAATTCTACCTTCAGCCTTACAAGAAGGTAGGGATAGCTCTGTCTCAGTGCTAGGAAAGTGAAGCTCACAGAAATAACTTGCTCACAGTTTGTCTCATACCGAAACCAGTGTTCTTCCCCACTGGGGATCAGTAAAAGCAGAGAGGAGCTATTTTTTTTTTTTAAGGTTGCGCATAAACAGATTGACCATTTTATTTTGGCAATTATATAACAAAATGTAAAAAATATTTAGACTGGATTTGCTGAGCCCTCCTTGAATTCCTGGCTCCTAAAATTGTGGAGTAAAAGGACCCTGTGGTTCTTCTAAGCCACTAAATTTTATGGATAAAATGGAACACACAGTGGATCACCAGCTCAAATGCCATGGTTCTTTCTTTTCCCCTTGCTCAGAATGTTCATCCTGTCACTGGAGTGTGCCCTCTCCTCTGCAGTACCTGTAACCTTCAGGGAAGTGTACTATATAAGCATAGACGTGGAAAGGCCGCGTACCAAAAACAAAAAATAAAACACCAAACTTAGGGAGAAAGACAATGTTTGAGAAATCCAGGAGCACAATAAGCAAGATAGGGAGCCTGTCTTGTGGGCAGTTTTGGTTGAATAGGGAAGTTGGTGCTATGGTGGTATTTTTGGTCTCTGCTTTGAGCACATTTGATTCCCCTGTGGAGCTTTGACCAGGCAGGTTTCAACTAGGAGATCCTGATTCCGTGTGCCTAGGTCTTTTAAAGGCTGCCAGGTCGTTCTGTGAGTGGCCAGCAGTGGGTGTGGAAGCATGGGCAACCTCTTGGCTTGTGGGGAAAGGTGATGGTGACTGCCCAGTGGCATTTGCTGAGGGCCCTTGATGAGCAGGAGCTGTGCTAGATGCTTTGCAGGGATCATTCTTTTCATCCTCACTGGAAGTCCACGAGCTCCAGCGCCATAGCCTCCTTCTACAGCTGAGGAAACGGGTTACAGAGAACTCAAGGAGTTCGTACCTGGTCTTCTGGTTAGTGACTGGCATGATTTTAACTCCTGTGTTGTATTCCACTGTTACACTTGTGGTAGCTGGATTTTTACTGACCTTCATCTTTGACCCAAGAGCTTTCTATAAAGGGTACTGACCTGTGTCTTCAGAGTAACAAAGGATTTGGATAGCTGGCTCTCCTTTTTGTGTTGTTGATGAATATTTAGTAATTTGAAGTTTCCATGGGGGTTGTGTGTGTGTGTGTGTGTGTGTGTGTGTGTGTGTGAACGCATAATTCCTTGCAAAATCATGTCCTCAATACACCTTGAGTTTTGAATCAACATGAATGTCTCTGTTTACAGAAATAAACACTTCTCTCCGTATTGAGAAACAATGGGAACACTGGTTTAAAAGACCTCCAGTTAACTGGGTGTGACTTTGGATATTTACCTTGATAATTGTTGAGTCGATCCTCAAATAGCAAGGCAGCTAATAACATGTGTAAGACCCATTAGAATGATGGTGCTTTTCATTTCCTTTAGTAGTGTGTGAATTGCTGGTGAACATTTAACGAAAACAGAGGGATTTTTTTTTTTAACTTTATTTTGCTGCACTGATGATTACTTTGGAGTGTGAGGAGAGAGGAAATAGAAAAGGGAGGCTACCTGTCTGCCTTTCTAGGACATCACTGCCTTTGTGTGGTCTCCTCAGCCTGCCGAAGGATGTTGTCCAACCACAGTACCTTTTATGAATGCAACGTTGCCTTCTTGGCAGCTCTCTGAATGCCCTCCTGTCACCCCGAGGCAGGCCTGTGACCCATGTGAGGGGTGGTATAGGCAATGAAAATAATGGCAAGAAATCCACTGAGGAAGAGAGTCACAGTATATTTTTGTTGTCATTTGTTAGTGATTTGATCTTCAAACAGTATGACCGTTAGGTGAGAGTAACTTTTCTAGGAATAATTGTAGTAGAAGGTTTTACCCTTGGGACTTGATGGGGTTCCTACTTCGGAGCCTTGAGTCCCTCACGGTGACAGGGGTCCGATGGATTCTGAATTAAGTCCATGCCTCCTGCACAGCGGGGACTTGGTGAGCAGAGCCCCAGGGTGTATGTATGTCATTTCCTCGGAGCTGTCACATCTTATCAACATTTCATTAGCAATATTTTTCCTCCCTGAAAACTCATAAAAATTCATGTTATAATATCAATGCCTGCAGGATCCTGTAGAATTTGGTTGAGCTGCTTATACCCTTTTCTCCTAATAGATATGTCGTTCTGTTCATATACAGGGATACAGATGTGTGCTTGTGAATCTATATAGGAGGCTCATATATATGCCCAAGTAGGTTTGCTGAGGGAAATAAACTTATTTTCCCCCCACTGGTTCAGTGTGACTAAGATAATTCTATGCATATTCTCAGAAGATTCCATTCTGGTGATTATTTGGAATTTCATTAACCTTCTATATATTTTACCAGGTAACTTTCAGCATATCTGTTTATTACACAAGCAAGCAGAGCATCATTATGGTATCTGGAGAGAAAATGAACTTATTTTTTTTTTAATGATAGATATCTTCATTGAGGTCACTTTCTGTGTTAGGAAAGATTTGTAAATTCTTACCAACACGATGTATATTCTTGTGCCCTTAAATTAAAAAAAAAAAAAGTGTGATGTTAGCCTAACACATTATATGGGAATTTCGATATTTTAAATATAGGTCTAAAAGTGCAGGAAACATTTAGGTTCTTACTGTTTTCTCTTTTTGGTAGAATGAGGAGAGGGGCAATATTTAAGAGTTCCCCTGTGATTTAGATTACTGAAGTCGTTAGTAGGGAAGATCCTATCCTGTTATGCTTAATTATGTAAGATCAAATCCTGGTAGAGTATCAAGTGGATAGCTTGTCCTTTNGATTTTAACTCCTGTGTTGTATTCCACTGTTACACTTGTGGTAGCTGGATTTTTACTGACCTTCATCTTTGACCCAAGAGCTTTCTATAAAGGGTACTGACCTGTGTCTTCAGAGTAACAAAGGATTTGGATAGCTGGCTCTCCTTTTTGTGTTGTTGATGAATATTTAGTAATTTGAAGTTTCCATGGGGGTTGTGTGTGTGTGTGTGTGTGTGTGTGTGTGTGTGTGAACGCATAATTCCTTGCAAAATCATGTCCTCAATACACCTTANGCTTGTGGGGAAAGGTGATGGTGACTGCCCAGTGGCATTTGCTGAGGGCCCTTGATGAGCAGGAGCTGTGCTAGATGCTTTGCAGGGATCATTCTTTTCATCCTCACTGGAAGTCCACGAGCTCCAGCGCCATAGCCTCCTTCTACAGCTGAGGAAACGGGTTACAGAGAACTCAAGGAGTTCGTACCTGGTCTTCTGGTTAGTGACTGGCATGATTTTAACTCCTGTGTTGTATTCCACTGTTACACTTGTGGTAGCTGGATTTTTACTGACCTTCATCTTTGACCCAAGAGCTTTCTATAAAGGGTACTGACCTGTGTCTTCAGAGTAACAAAGGATTTGGATAGCTGGCTCTCCTTTTTGTGTTGTTGATGAATATTTAGTAATTTGAAGTTTCCATGGGGGTTGTGTGTGTGTGTGTGTGTGTGTGTGTGTGTGTGTGAACGCATAATTCCTTGCAAAATCATGTCCTCAATACACCTTAAGTTTTGAATCAACATGAATGTCTCTGTTTACAGAAATAAACACTTCTCTCCGTATTGAGAAACAATGGGAACACTGGTTTAAAAGACCTCCAGTTAACTGGGTGTGACTTTGGATATTTACCTTGATAATTGTTGAGTCGATCCTCAAATAGCAAGGCAGCTAATAACATGTGTAAGGCCCATTAGAATGATGGTGCTTTTCATTTCCTTTAGTAGTGTGTGAATTGCTGGTGAACATTTAACGAAAACAGAGGGATTCTTTTTTTTAACTTTATTTTGCTGCACTGATGATTACTTTGGAGTGTGAGGAGAGAGGAAATAGAAAAGGGAGGCTACCTGTCTGCCTTTCTAGGACATCACTGCCTTTGTGTGGTCTCCTCAGCCTGCCGAAGGATGTTGTCCAACCACAGTACCTTTTATGAATGCAACGTTGCCTTCTTGGCAGCTCTCTGAATGCCCTCCTGTCACCCCGAGGCAGGCCTGTGACCCATGTGAGGGGTGGTATAGGCAATGAAAATAATGGCAAGAAATCCACTGAGGAAGAGAGTCACAGGTATATTTTTGTTGTCATTTGTTAGTGATTTGATCTTCAAACAGTGTGACCGTTAGGTGAGAGTAACTTTTCTAGGAATAATTGTAGTAGAAGGTTTTACCCTTGGGACTTGATGGGGTTCCTACTTCGGAGCCTTGAGTCCCTCACGGTGACAGGGGTCCAATGGATTCTGAATTAAGTCCATGCCTCCTGCACAGCGGGGACTTGGTGAGCAGAGCCCCAGGGTGTATGTATGTCATTTCCTCGGAGCTGTCACATCTTATCAACATTTCATTAGCAATATTTTTCCTCCCTGAAAACTCATAAAAATTCATGTTATAATATCAATGCCTGCAGGATCCTGTAGAATTTGGTTGAGCTGCTTATACCCTTTTCTCCTAATAGATATGTCGTTCTGTTCATATACAGGGATACAGATGTGTGCTTGTGAATCTATATAGGAGGCTCATATATATGCCCAAGTAGGTTTGCTGAGGGAAATAAACTTATTTTCCCCCCACTGGTTCAGTGTGACTAAGATAATTCTATGCATATTCTCAGAAGATTCCATTCTGGTGATTATTTGGAATTTCATTAACCTTCTATATATTTTACCAGGTAACTTTCAGCATATCTGTTTATTACACAAGCAAGCAGAGCATCATTATGGTATCTGGAGAGAAAATGAACTTATTTTTTTTTTTAATGATAGATATCTTTATTGAGGTCACTTTCTGTGTTAGGAAAGATTTGTAAATTCTTACCAACATGATGTATATTCTTGTGCCCTTAAATTAAAAAAAAAAAAGTGTGATGTTAGCCTAACACATTATACGGGAATTTCGATATTTTAAATATAGGTCTAAAAGTGCAGGAAACATTTAGGTTCTTACTGTTTTCTCTTTTTGGTAGAATGAGGAGAGGGGCAATATTTAAGAGTTCCCCTGTGATTTAGATTACTGAAGTCGTTAGTAGGGAAGATCCTATCCTGTTATGCTTAATTATGTAAGATCAAATCCTGGTAGAGTATCAAGTGGATAGCTTGTCCTTTTCTCTAGCACTTTTATTATGAAGTGATTATATTGGGTGTGTTTATTTGTGAATGGGGGAAATAGGTGGAACTCTACAGTACTGATTGTCTTCCACCTTCATTCCGTATGGTATTATGCCTGTAACTACATCCTGAAAGCTCAGTACACTTTGAATAAAGTTTCGTACAACTTCCCCTTTATTGTGGATAATGAAGTTATGCTATGAAATTAGAAGTGGGCGATTGGTCTGTACTCCTTCGTATTACAGCAACAGCCCTAAGTGATGACCCTTGGAAAAAAACAAAACCGTTTATAGCATTTCTGGTAACACAAAAGAACTTAGCTCTGTGGGCAATAATTTCTTTTAGGAAATGTTAATTATTTGTAAAATGTAACAACATTTCTATGGATTCGATGAGAAAATATTGTTGGTACTTATTTCTCAAATCCTTTCTTCCTTCCTCTTTGTCCATTCTTTTCTCCTACCCCATAGGAGGACAATTCCATTTACGTTTTTTTTTTTTTCCCTTATGTCTCAACAGAAGTGATAACTCATTTTGTTAGAATGGTAGTGATCTCAAAAGTAGAAGATTATGATTCCGCTTGGGGTTTAATCAGCCTGAGCAGGTGCATTCTAAGTAAGAGAGATACTGTTTTTAATGCAAATGTCCCCCCTTATTCAGAGGAAGGGAGACATGGATAGGAATTGACACAGCAGTTAAGTCAGAATTGTTTCTAAATAGATTGTTTTTTTTTTTTTTCTTTCTGAATTCTCTGGGCACCAGCAGCAGGTTTGTTAATAAATGGAAGTGAAATATAAAGGAGGAGAAGTTGAAGGTGACTGTCTTAATTTTTTGCTCTGAGGGATCACAAACGCTTAAGAAAAATGAAGTCAGCGGCTTACATAAACACAAGGATCCTAAGTGGTCTAGCATTCATTTTAGAATGGAATTGGATTTGGGACCCCAGATAAGAGGGGATGGTTATATTAAAGTGCCCAAAGCCTTCCTGGAAGGCAGCTTAACTGAAAGGGCCTGAGCATTCACAGTGAGGGTCTGGAATTCTGCCTCTTCTTCCTTTGTCGTGAAGTGTGCTACCGTATAAGAAGGGAGACAGTTTTTTGAAAGTATTGAAGAACTGGAGCATGCAGAGTAATCCGCGGCTGTTAGGTGAATATAATCTGCTATGTGTAATTCTAAATTGCATTTTAGTTAACTTTGGATTTTAGACAGACAGTTTTGTGACTGAAATGATATTAGCCTTATTCTAGTTTTTGGGTGGTGGTTACCCTAGTGTCTGTAATTATTACAGTGTACTTTTATGTTACAGATAGATTTTTTTATGCTTTTCAAAAGCCGTGTAAAGAGAAGTCACCAATGTGTCCTTCTAAAATGAACTGTATCAATTCATTACTCAATAATTCCTTCCTCCAGCTACTCAAAACATATTTATTGAGCACCTACTATGTACCAGGCACTGGTAATGGCCCTGAAAATACAGTAATAAACAGATAAAAGTACATGATCTCTTGCATGGAGGGGAGACCAACAATATATTAGACTAGTGTTAGAGGGGGCATCTGCAAACTTAGTAAGGGGCCAGATAGTAAATCTTCTTGGCCTTGTGGGCCAGGCGATTTCTGTCACAACTGCTTGACTGCCCTTGTAGTGTGAAAGCTGCCATAGGTTATACATAGGTGAATGGGTAGACTGTGTTCCAACAAACTGTAATTTACAGAATCAGACAGTGGTCTAGATTAGGCCCACAGTCCATAGCTTGCGGACCCCTGTTAGAATGTAGGGTGCCTTAAGGAGAAAGGAAAATGAAAGGGAATCTGGAGTATTGGGATATGGGGGCAAGCAGTGTTGAAGTTTCTGAGGGGTGGTCAGGGAAGGCCTGGCTGAGAAGGTTATTTAAGTAAAAAATAATGTATTCAGCCATGTGTGTATCTGGGGGTGTATATGTGGGGAGAATGATCATTCATACAGAGGGAACAGCCAGGACTAAGGCCCTAAGGTAGAACATCCTTGGAGAATTCAAGTAATGGTAAAGGGGTCCGGGCGTTTGAGGTAGAGTGAGTGCGTGATAGAGACAATCAGAGATGACATGAGATCAGAGGCAGAGGCTGGGGATGCGGGACAAGGCCCCATCATGATACCTGGTAAGGCCTTTACAATGAAAAAAATTGTATTTGTCACTTGGGTAGTCACTGGGGGGTTTTGAGTAGAAGAATGAGTGATGCAATTTAGTTTTTAACAGGATCACTGGTGTCTTGTTTAACAGGGTGGGTGGTAGGCTGTTGGGGAGCTGGAGCGGAAACCCACTGGACCAGTTAAGAGGTTATCGAGGTAGTCCAGGTGAGAGAAGGTGGTGCTTGGATGAGGTTCCTGGTGGTGGAGGTCGTGAGAAGCAAGCAGGTCTTGGGTGTGCATTGACCCCTGGACTTGACGGGATTTGCTTGCAGACTGGAAGTGGCTTAGAGAGCTGGAGGAGTTGAAGATGAGCCTACTGTTTCTGGCCAGGTAAACTGGAAGGATGGGGTGCCATTTACTGAGTGGGAAAGATGGTAGAGAGACAATCAGCAGGATAGCCAGCCTGGCAGAGTCCCTGGCCTAATACCGCACATAGCTTGAGATGGAAGGAGAAGCCCTTTTCTGTCATCTCCTAGCTTTATGTGTGCCGTGGTGGCCAATGGTGTCCAGAACTAGGATGCATTCTGTGGCTTTCCATGCTGGCGTTTGTTCACAGCTTCCAGTCTGTTGCTGAGGTTTGTGCTTTATGCTACTGTGGGTCCCTAAGAGCCCTCAACTCCTAAGGGGCAGGTGAAGTTTCCACATAGAAATTCCTTGAGTGAATTTTCTTTTCTTCTCTCTCTCTCTCTCTCTCTCTCTCTCTTTTTTTTTTTTGATCCATAAAGTTATTAGAAGAAATCCTGCTATCCAGTGGATCATCATGCGAACCCTTGTATACAGGGAAATGTGCAGGCTGGCATCTGGTGTCTGATATCCTGGTGGATTTTTGTAAAAGAGTCATGGATTCCACATGATATTGATGGTTCTCACTGTGCTGCTTGGATAGAGTGCAATACGGGCCTGTTGCGTTGTTAGTGTGCATATAAATAACATGTAAAATTCAGTGTCAGTAAGCAATTGAGGACAGTCATGCTTGTGTAGAGTGTTCTGTAAATTGTCTGCTGAAACATCTGCAGATTGTTTCATGAGTGCATTGCTAAATTTATAACAGTTCAAGGGCAATAATGATTTGAAGACTGTAAGTGGTGGTTCTTGTTTCTAATAAGACAGATGCTTTGGTCTTTATCTTATTAGGGGAGTATATGTCATCAGTGCTTAAAATGCTCTGATGTATAGTACAGAGGGTATTATGTGCTTTCCAGGGCTAGCGTTGAAATTTCAATAAGACATGTAAGTGGCAACATGAGGAGGTAGTTAGATAAATGATTCTGGAGGTGAGGAAAGACAGCAGGCTAGGGAGGTACATTTGGGGAATCATTCGTGATACAAAAGGTTCCAGAACCAATAGGATTCCTCAGGGAGTTAGAACAGATGGAAGAGAACCAAATCCTGGGGTACTTGGGAACCCAGAGGTCAAGGAGATGAGGAGCAAGTAGTAAAGGAGCCGAGAATGCTTTGCCAGAGAGAAGATTGAAGGAAAAAAAACCATTGGTGTCCTGGAAACCAAATAAAGATGGTGTTTGGAAGAGGAGGAAGAAGAGGAGCTCATCAGCCACATCCAGTGATGCTGAAAGGTTGAGGAAGGTTAAGACTGTGAGCCTTCACCAGCATGGAAGTCCCTGACGACCTGCTTTCAGGGCAGGATGGGTAGAGTGGTATGTTCATCAGTTTTTAGATTGATGGCTGCAAATAATTAAGCATAAACAGTTTGGGCAGCTATGACCTGTATTAATGATTGCCATTTTTCTTCTAACTATATATCACTATAATTTTAGTCTTAAGTAATTTTATAGAGAAAACCGCAATGTTTGTTGACAAAAAAAAAAAAAGCGGAAGTAGGTAGATTTAAAGCTGCTTTTACAAAATTTTGGTCTTTGCCCATTGAGCCATGTGACTTTGCGGTCCTATAGTCATTATAGTATCAGTGATTTATACCATGCTCTTTGAGATTAACTGGAAATTTGGACAGAGTTTTTAAATATTCTTCAGCTTCCCTTGGACACAATGCTATCTATGCATTTTTTTTAAAATGTAGATTACAGAGCTGTGAAACAGAATTCTTGACAGTAGATCAAAGGTGGGGCAGTTGTATATCTGTTGAGTTAAAATCATGTTGATTATGTACAATTACATCAAAACGTCAGGTTGGATTTCTTCCTATAGTTCTTGGGAATTTTTATATGTGCTTAGAAGTATAAGTTAGTAGATCAGGAAATTGGAGGAGAGGGCAAATTAAAGGTAGAAGGGAAGAAAATACTAAAAGTGATGGAATGGTTTAGCGTAAAAGAATGTATGATAGCAGGTCTACGTCGTTGCTGGAAGAGGGCTAAAACTTGATTCTGGTTTTCATAACATTCTAGCAGCCTAGGGAAGAAACATGATTGATCTACCATTCAGCATTGTAAAGGCAAAATCAAACTGGTTACTCAGGCAAAGTGGAGTTTTTCTAGGTATCGAGGTCTGAAAAATGTTCTCATAACATGGGAAACTTTGAATGATGAGTGTACAATGTCCTCAACAATGTCCCTACAATATATATTTCGATTACCTAGAATTGCATTTAACATAGAGGGAAAATGTGAAAAGCGTGATCACATTAGGACCCCAAACAATGCTGTTGTTGATAGAGAAAACCTGCATAGTGGTATTCAGTGTTGTTACTTTAAGTCATCTCTGTGTGTTTTGACAGTTGAGTGAGTGGAGTACAAGCTGAGGATTTCTTCTGGAGATGAAAAAGCCGACTAGGGCTGTGTGTTTGCATGGATCACCACCAACGCGGGGGCGGGGGGAGTGATGCAAGAGAGGTCTGTGCTTCTTCCTGGAATCCCTTTAGATAAAAACATACTTGGCATATAAACATAGGCTCTCCCTTCCCCGAGATTCCTTCAGAAGGCTGGTCAAAATTCTGGTTTTGACACTGGTGGCTTTGGTACAATCTCAAAGGCGAAAATGGGAAGAAACACCTCTCCCGCGGGTTCCTGCATCTGATAGCTGTGAGTTCAGCTCTCTGATCAGCCAGGCAGAGCTCAGACTCACACACCCACCTGTGGATCAGCCTTTCCCTTTGTAAGCCTTTTTCTTTCCAATCCCAGCTGTCTTCATCCCTTCAAGTTTTAGCAAATTACTTAGAACATTTCGTATTTAACATTATGAACCATTTCCACCTGGGCCAATTCAATTTCAAGGGAAAGAATTTCAAATAAAGCTTCAGGATTTTTTTTTTTTTTTTTTTTTTTTTACAGGCGATGCAGTGCCTGCTGTCTGCCTGTCTGTCCTTTGTTGCTCTGGGCATAACTCGATATTCTGTGCAACACGAGGAGATGTTATCAGGCCACTGAGGATTGTCCGCTCACTTGTCCGGAGCTCTTGGGGGCAGGTGCAGGAATGACTGAGAATGTGTGGATTAGCGTTAAAACAACTTAATAAAAAGCTGGTGCTTACTAGTTTCAACCAACCACAAAGGATGCTCGTTTGAGTCTTCAATACTTGTATTTGAATAGGAGTCTATTTTTATTTTGAAACATTTGAATTATTGACTTACAAGTAACATGGGTGGAATGGTGAGCTTTTTCATAATGGGGTGGAGGATTGAGCATCCATTTTTAACTCCTCAGGTATGATCTTTATTGATGAGAAAGGACAATTTAAGAATAGTAGTTCTCATCCCTGGCTGCCATTTGAATTTTGAGGAAAAAAAAATTCCCCAGCCACACCCCAGACCAGTTAAATCCTTTCCTCTGGGATGGATCCTGGGTATGGCTTAAGTCCCTGGCTGATTCTCAAGTGCAGCCAGTTTTGAGAAATGCTCGAGGTTGCTGTAAACTTTGGCCATCAGAATATGGTGATATCGAACTACAACTGGTTGTAAAGAGTTGATGGACCCTCAGAACGCTCTTTTTTTTTTTTTTTGACTCCTCCATCATTGTCCTGCTAAATCTGCATCCTGTTTCCATGAATGTACTGAGGAAAAAGAAACAACTCTACCCATTCAGTGAGTAACAGTAGTAATTGGGATTTTGTTAGTTTTGTGGTTTGGGGAGGACCCGGACTGACGTTTATTATCCCTGTTCTGACTTGACAAAAGAGACTTTGCTATGACATATGCAAGATGAACAAAGTTGTGAGGGGAGTTTAATAGAGGTGATAAAACAAATTTGTAAGCACTTAAGATCATATATTGAAATTTAGACTACTGAGTTATGTGTGTGTTAAATCATTTTCTCTAAAGACTCTTTTTTAAAAATTATACCTGGCAGACCTCATCAACTAGTTTTTATCCCAGTATATATATAAATTTGGGCTGTTGGGCATGTTGAAGATTATTCTAGGATTTCTGTTTTCTCATATAGCTCAGTTGACCTCTGTAGAGAGCATCAGAACTTAAAGGAAAAAAAAGAAGTGGTTCCAGAAAGTAATCTCTCTAAATTTCTGCTTTTTAGATTGCTGAGGCTGGTTAAATGATTGAGTCCTGACTTAGAGGTTGCATTACAGAAGTAGTTACCATGCTGGGCATTAAAGGTGCTGCATTCAGGAGCAAGTGAGAAGGTGGGCAAGGGCCTTCCTCCTCTTACTTAGTATGGAGACTGCTCTGCTTTGTTTATCTGTATTTCTATAGCATTTCTTCAATAGTGTCCTCCCCCCCCCTTTTAAATTGTAGCTTTTAATCTGCTATAGACCTGCAAACCAAGTGATCAAATTAGATTTGTGTGTCAAATCTGATAGGCTGTCAGTAAGGACCTAAGGTCCTTTCTAAAGAATAAATTCTGGGAATTGAATTGAATGGACTTAACTGATTGATTTACTTCTGATTTTTTTTTTATCTGCACTCTAGAAAGATGATTTGGGGTAATTTCCAAATTGGTGGGGGGAAGGTAAGGAGTTACTATATGTAAAGCACTGAAGTGGGGCATTAAATGAAGAACATTCTGGAATTTGGAGTTTCCATGTTTTATATGCACTTGTATCTATAAATCCGAATGGCGTGTCTCAGTATGCAGTCTTACTGAGGAGATAGTGCACACATACATGCATGAAAGAGAGAAGTCACAAGAGGACCAAGTGTCACAGTGAGTGTGGGAGACCAGAGTTAGGAGAATGAAGTGGCACTTGCCATAGTAGCTACTCCTGCAGCTGACTACTCCACAAGGGTGAGAATGCCTTCTGCTCAGGGCTGGGCCCCTCTGGACCAGCACCGCCATAACATATCACATGTTTGTGTTTGAAGGCAATTGAAGTGTTGGTTCCCTACCAGGTACTTAGTGGGGAATACAATTAGGAATTAATAGCCGTTTGATGATGTAATGTTAGACTGGGAGCATAATGGTTGCAGAGAATTAATTGAAGAATATGCAGTCAATCCAATTTTTGTAATTTAAAATATTTTATCTCGGCCTTATTTGCACATCATTTATTCTACTTGATTATGTAGCCAATTGTATATTGGTCTGAGTTAGAGGTTTCCAAAGACCCCTCTAACATCCTTTTGGATTCTGATGATGAAAATATTAGAATTTTAATAATTTTCGAATACAATTTCATGGAATTTAAGCACTTTCCATAAGTGTTAATTGGAGGCTAGGTGGTTATGTTTGTTTTTCCAACCAAGGTATCTGCCTTATTAAAATTTGTTAAGACATGTATCTATAATTCCTTTTTAAGATTTTATTTATTTATTTGAGATAGAGAGTGAGAGAAGGAGAGCATGAGTGGGGGGCAGAGGGAGAGGGAGAAGCAGACTCCCTGCTGAGCATGGAGCCCAGTGAAGGACTTGATCCCAAGACCCCAGGACCATGACCTGAGCTGAAGGCAGACACTTAACCCACTGAGCCACCCAGGCGCCCTTCTAATTCTTTCAGATAAACTAAAGTTTGTTGTTGAATCACTTCAGCTCACCAGACTGTTCAGTTTCTGAAAACCAACTTTAGACCCTTGGAATTGGTTGTTCTTAACGGTCCTTTGGTTGGAGGCTGTCTGCTTTCACCAGGGCGCACTCCTAAGAAAAGTCCCTGGAAACACTGATGGTCAGGATCACGTTACACAGTGGCCTCATTATGAGGACACGAGGGAGAAATTTCTCCCTGGTCTGGGTGCTGAGGTTGTGTTGCTTTAGAGTAACCGGTTTCTTTTTACGAAGGTGGCTCTTCACGTAACTGATCCCGTTGCTTCCTTGCGTTGCCTAGAAACATGCTAAAAAGCCACATTTGTGGCCTTGCTATCTATAGTGCACAGAACTTCCAGTCCTAGGGTGGTGTGTTTTGATTTTTTTTGAAAATTAAACTCAGTCTTGGCCTCATTTTTTTTTAAATGAAAAAAAAAAGTCCTTATCGCTTTTCTCTTCAGCTCTGATTTCTTAGAAAAACAAATGTACACATGTTGTGAATTGACATTAATGCGCCTCCCCCACCCCAAGTGCTTTTTAGGAACACACCAGCCACAAAATAATCATAAGAAGTGCTCAGTGACTAGAAGCACGTTCCCTGGTGGTTTGCTCAGCAGTGATGAACAGGTGAACAGTGTTTGATGGAAGCTCTTCGTCCCTCTGTGCCAGCCACCTAGCCCTAGGTGAGAGCACACCGGGCTCAGGGGAGGGCCTGAGTGATGGACCTCCTTTCACCGGGTGCACAGTCAGCACAACCCAGCCCATGCTTCTGAAATCCACCCTGAGCTTGTCTGCTTCCCTATCCTAGATGGTGCTCTTGAGCGCTCCCTGTCAGTAGAGCCCAGATGGTCCTGCCCCAGCAGTGCTTCACATAGTACCAGACCTGTTGAAGGTCTCAGCCTCCCGCCAGGATGCAATCTCTGCCATCCTAGTGTTGTCTTTGAAAATCTTGGGCACTAGGTTCACCAGTCAGAGGTGTATAGGTTCTCTTGAACCTTAGTTCTTTAGGCTGGCTTATGCTGCAGATGGAAACACCACCCAGTATTCCTGGCTTAAAGCACCAAAAGTGCATTGCAAGGGCCATGGGAGCAGCCTTAGCAGCCTCGGTTTCCAGGCTTGCTCCTAACTGTGCCAAGTGGAAAAGAGCTCAGGGATTCCCTGAGCAGTTAAATTGGGTGATCTGTAAATGACATGTGTCACTTCTGCTCCAGTCTCCTCTTCTAGACCTTGTGTAGTGGCCAGAACATGCCATGCTGTTGAGTGCATCCCAAGTCCACGGGTCAATCACATTAATGCCTGTCACACTAACTTGTGTTATTACCGTGATGTTTTGTATACTCTTCCTACCTTTGTCCTCTGCACCCACTGGAAAAAAACCCCCACTTTTCTAAGATATGTGAACTTCAGCAAAACAATCAAAAGTTTGGGGTAGAAACGAGTATAGGGATGTGAACTGCAGCAGGTATGCAGGATTGCAGATGTCTACCAGGATGAACCGTCTGCTGGGTGAAGGTGGATATTGGAAATCAAACTTGTTAGCAGCCCCTGTGAACACAGAACTTGGGAGAAGGAAGCTTCGTCCATAAGATGGGAGTTCTTAACCTGGAGCCTGGGGAGAGGTCTCTCAGCTCCCTGAAATTGTAATCAAAGTGTAGTGTGTGCATATGGAGGAGGAGTTGTGACTTCCATCAGGTTTCCGGGGGCACATGGAACCATATCTCACTTGGAAGGGTAAAAACCACTGCTGGAGGGTAAGTATAGCCCCTTATGTCAGACGAAGCCCCATGGACTTGGGATGCTAAGCCCGGGCAGGAATTGTTCCCAGGTCACATACTCTTCTCATTCAGAGGAGACATAGGGGTGAATTTCATAGGCATGTTTTATTACAACACTCCCTAATGTAGGCTGATGGAATTCCACGAGAGTGAGTTCAGTGAAAGTAAGTCAGTAAAGGACTGGAATGTAGGTTTGTTAGACACAGTGGTGGCCCATGGTACACTAAGTTATGAGGCCAAAACTGCTGCTCTGTTGATCTGGCCTAATCTAGATGGACAAGAAAAAAGAAAAGGTGAGTTCATATCCTTCAGGCCGTGATCCCTAAGCCTTGTTTCTTCTCACCTGGCATTTAATTAAAATAAATAATTATAAAAAATAAATTATTTAAATTACATAAAATTATATAAAATAATCATAACAAAATATAATAAATAAATAAATACTTTAATAAAAATTTGGTAGCAGTATTGAGATTGTAATTACTAATAGTACTTCAGGTACTGCTTTCCTGTGTTGCATTTTTAGTATGACACATATGGTCAGGAAAGATAGTAAGGAGAAGGGCGTGCTGCTTTGATGTGGAGGTAGCTGCAAGTGTTTCTAGCTGCAGGTGTTTCTGCACCAAGATTGTCCTTAGAATGACCTTGTTTCAGAGGATGCTTTATTTTCATCTTACTTTATGATTGTAAATGGTTTTTTATTATGAAAATGTTACTGTTAAAAATGACAGAAAATTATAAAATTATTTTTTATATAACCTAGAGGTGACAGTGCTGTGGAAATCTTGATAGCCTTCTAGATTTTTTGTACAGGTATGCACTTAAAAAAAGTGGCTCATAGAAGACAAGAAAATGAGTAGAATAGTGTTTCCACTTAATATATCTTAAGCTTTTCCATATTAGAAATACTAGATTTCTGTTTTAAATGATTTCCCATTGTATGGGTATACTATAATGAACTTCCTTTTGGCTACGTGGATTATTTTCATTAATATAAGAAAATGATGGTTGTAAACCATTCTTTGATCATACTGTGACCTAATCTTGGCTCACCATGTGTGGTCTTCCTTTTAGGACAAATTCCAAGGAGTTGTATTGCTAGGACAAAGAGTAAATAAGATTTTAAGATGTTGGATATGTACGTTTTATTGCCTTTCAGAAAAGCAATCTAATGTATATGAGTATTCTCATACTTTTCATTTTTGTATCAAATGGTTTTTTTTTTCTTGGAATTTGTTAACCTCATGTATGAAAATATTGTCCCTTTGTTTGAATTTGAAATTTTTTGATTACTAGTTAAGTTGAAAATTGTCATGTGTGTGGGCAGTTTATCAGGTTTTTTTTTATTCCTCTAACTTGCTTATTTGTCGATTTTAATTGGGTCTTTTTCTTACTGACTCGTAGGAGTTCCATATAGGTTTACAGTACTGATCGTTTCCTGTCAATTTTAGTAAGTGATACATTAGTGGAGTATAGTCTCATTCTTATTATATCTTGAAAATATTTTTTTATTTTAAAACTTTATTATATGTCTATACCTTTTCTTCTGTTGTTTAATTTTTTTAGTGATTTTTGTTTCCATATCAAAGACTTTAAAATTAGGTACCTAATTAGTTTTAGCTCCCACTCAGGGATTCTTGAACCTTCTCTGTAACATGAGCTCTGTTGGCAGTCTGGTGAGATCAGTGGGATTCCAAGGAGGGGGTGGTGGAGTGATTCACTCAAGCAAATGGGGATAGATGATCTGGAGAGAGTTTTAAAAAAAAAATACTAAAATTGACAAAAAGTCTGTCTCTCCTTTTTATTGTCTCCATATGCTGCCACTTCAAAGCAAGTCAGTGAATGAATGCTTTTCCCTACTAGGGTGGATCTCTGCTACCTCTTACTCTTTCCTTACATCACTAGGATGTGGACCCATGCAAAAGTTGAAATCCATAAAGCAAAGTTAAGAATTACAAAGTAAACCAATTATACTGAAATACCAGTATCAAAACAGTTAACGTGTAATATAGAAAAAAGAAATTGCTTTGTTAAAGCATTGACTGACAAGCACTAGCAGTGGGTTTAATAATTGTAATTGCAAGGTAGTAATGAGAGTAAGTGATATTTCAAGATACCAAAATTATGAGATCTGAGATTTCTACTGGTGAAAAAGCCACAGGTCTTGCAACTAGTACTGTAGTTTGTACCCTACCTCGATGATGACTAGAAATGGTAAATTGCAGAGGATCTTCAGGATTCACTCAAATTATGGGAGAAGGCACTGGTGCATTTCACACTTCGGGATGATGTGTTCCGGTTGGTCTTGAAAAGGATCACTGTGGCTGCTGGCTGGCGAATCGTGTGTGGGGGGGGGTCATGAAGCTAGGAAGTCCATGAGGAGGCCATTGAGGTGCCTGGGGGAAGGTGGATGACACAGGAGATGGAGAGAAGGGACTCAGTAGAAAAACATATCTTACAAGATGGGGTTGAGTGTGAGACAGAGGCAAAAATCAGGGACGATACTTGAGTTTTCACTTGGAACTGTTGGGTGCCATTTACCAAGGTGGTGAAGAGGAACAAATTTGGGGGAGCAGTGGGGCTTTAAGATTGTTTTTGTACATATTTAGGGTGCTTCCTAAAAATCCAGGCACCAAAGCTTTGTAGGTAACTGGGTTTGTGAGTCTAGAGCTTAGAGGAGAGCCTCTGGTTTGAGATAGAAATTTGCAGTCACTAGCACATAAATGATGCTGAATGGCATAAGAATAGGTATGTTGCTAAAGAGAAGGTATAGAGATGATAAGGGGTCCTGGCTTGAACCCCAAGGAGCTCCATGAGGTAGAGGCTTGGGATGAGGGAGGAGAGAAAAGGAAAAACCAGAGAGACAAGGAAAACCTGGCTGGAGAGGATGATGTCTTAGGAGCCAGGAATAGAGAGTGTTTCAAGGAGGTAGTGGTCCTTGGGGACTGCTAATGAGAGGCAGCTCATGGTTAAAAAAAAAAAAAAATGAAGTGAGGGCATCGGGGTGGCTCACCCAGTTAAGTATCTGACTCTTGATTTTAGGTCAGATCATGATCTGAGGGGTGTGAGATTAAGCCCTGTGATGACTACAGGCCCGAGGTCAGCAGGGAGTCTGCTTGAGGATTCTCTCCTTCTCCTCCTCCCCCAACTGGCACATGTATGCGTGGTTTGGGTCTCAGTCTCTCTCTCTCTCTCTCTCTCTCTCTGAAATCTTCAAAACATAAAAATAAATGGAAAATTCCAAACCTAGACAAAAGTAGGACAGCGATCCAGCTGCCATTATCAACTCATGTCATTCTTGTTTCCTCTCTCCCTGCCCACTTCCCACCTTCCCAAGCATCATTTCATTAAACCCATGAAAACTTCTGTAACTCTCTAAAAAGTAATGCTTTTTCAACATAAGCACAGTATCATCACATCTGAAAAACTGAACAGTAATGGTTTCATAACTACCTAGTGGTTGCTCAATTTCTCCGGTTGTCACAAAATGTTTACTTCATAGGAACAGAGATTCAGATAACATCCATACATTGCAAATGATTGATACATTTTTAAAGTATTTTTTAAATTTTTAGTTACCAAGTCTTATTTTAAATTCAATTAGCCGACATACAGTATATTATTAGTTTCAGATGTACAGATAAGGATTCATCAGTTGTATATAACACCCAGTGCTCATCACATCACGTGCCCTCCTTAATAGCCATCACCCAGTTACCCCATCCCCCCACCCACTTCCCTTCCAGCAACCCTCAGTTTGCTTCCTAGAGTTCAGTGTCTCTCATGGTTTGTCTCCCTCTCTTATTTCTTCCCATTCACTTTTCCCTCCCTTCCCCTATGATCCTCTTCACTGTTTCTTATATTCCATATATGAGTGAAACCATATGATAATTGTCTTTCACTGACTTATTTCACTCAGCATAATATCCTCCAGTTCCATCCTGGTCGATGTAAATGGTAAGTGTTCATCCTTTCTGATGGGTGAATAATATTCTATTTTGTGTGTGTGTGTGTGTGTGTGTGTGTGTGTGTGTGTGTGTGTCTACACACACATTTTCTTTATCCATTCATCTGTTGATGGACCTCTGGGCTCTTTCCATATTTTGGCTGTTGTGGACACTGCTGCTATAAACGTTGGGGTGCAGGTGCCCCTTTGAATCACTACATTTGTATCTTTCGGGTAAATATCTAGTAGTGCAGTTGCTACATCATAGGCTAGCTCTATTTTTGACTTTTTGAGGAACCTCCGTACTGTTTTCCAGAGTGGCTGTACCAGCTTGCATTCCCACCAACAGTGTGAGAGGGTTTCCCTTTCTACACATCCTTGCTAATGTCTGTTGTTTCTTGACTTGTTCATTTTAGCCATTCACTGGTGTGAGGTGGTATCTCATTGTGTTTTTGCTTTGTATTTCCCTGATGCCAAATGATGTGGAGCATTTTTTCATGTGTCTGTTGGCCATTTGGATGTTGTCATTGGCGAAATGTCTGTTCATGTCCTCTGCCCATTTCTTGACTGGATTATGTGTTTTTTGGGTGTTCTTTATAGATCTTGGATACTAGCCTTTTATCTAATAGGTCATATGCAAATATCTCCTCCCATTCCATAGGTTGCCTTTTAATTTTGTTGACTATTTCCTTTGCTGTGCAGAGATTTTTATCTTGATGAAGTCCCAGTAGTTCATTTTTGCTTTTGTTTCCCTTGCCTTTGAAAACGTGTCTAGCAAGAAGTTGATGCAGGCGAGGTCTTATAGATTGCCGCCTATGTTCTCCTCTAGGATTTTGATGGATTCATTTAGGTCTTTAATCCATTTTGAGTTTGTCTTTGTATATGGTGTAAGAAAATGGTCCAGTTATATTCTTCATGTGGCTGTCCAATTTTCCCAATGCCATTTGTTGAAGAGACTTTTTTCCATTAAATCTTCTTTCCTTCTTTGTCAAAGATGAGTTGACCATTGAGTTGAGGGTCCATTTCTGGGCTCTCTGTTCTGTTCCATTGACCGATGTGTCTGTTTTTGTGCCAGTACCATACTGTCTTGATGATTACAGCTTTGAAATAGAGCTTGAAGTCTGGAATTGTGATGCCACCAGCTTTGGTTTTCTTTTTCAACATTCCTTTGGCTATTTGGGGTCTTTTCTGGTTCCACACATTTTAGGATTATTTGTTCCAGCTCTGTGAGAAATGTCAATGGTATTTTGATAGGGGTTCCATTGAATGTGTAGATGGCTCTGTATAGTCCTTATCATTAGTTTTTTATTTAGTGTTCAATAGTTCTTCTTTAAATGATTGGTAGAATTTCCCCGGGAAGCCATCTGGCCTTGGACTCTTGTTTATTGGGAGATTTTTTTATCACTGCTTCAATTTCCTTGCTGATGGTGGGTCTGTTGAGGCTTTCTATTTCTTCCTTTTTCAATTTTGGTAGTTTATAAGTTTCTATGAATGCCCCCATTTCTTCCGGATTGCTTAATTTGTCAGCATGTAGTTGCTCATAATATGTTTTTAAAGTTGTTTGTATTTCCTTGGTATCAGTCATATTCTCTCCTCTTTCATTCGTGCTTTTATTAATTTGGGTCCTTTCTCTTTTCTTTTTGATAAGTCTGGCTAGGGGTTTATCGATCTTATTAATTCTTTCAAAGAACCAGCTTCTAGTTTTCTTGATCTGTCCCTATTCCTTTGGTTTCTGTTTCATTGATTTCTGTTCTGATCTTAATTATTTCTTGTCTCCTGCTTGGTTTAGGCTCTATTTGCTGTTCTTTCTCCAGCTCCTTTAGGTGTAAGGTTAGCTTGTGTATTTGAAACTTTTCTCTTGAGAAAGGCT
Source organism: Ailuropoda melanoleuca (assembly GCF_002007445.2). Lineage (NCBI taxonomy): Eukaryota > Metazoa > Chordata > Mammalia > Carnivora > Ursidae > Ailuropoda > Ailuropoda melanoleuca. The sequence continues at coordinate 45,045,512 of NC_048220.1, forward strand.
TGTACTGTGACTGCCTTTGCTGCATCCCAAAGGTTTTGAACAGTTGTTTTCATTTTTATTAGTTTCCATGAATTTTTAAAAATTCTTCTTTAACTTCCTGGTTGACCCATTTATGAAGTAGAATTCTCTTTAGCCTCCAAGTATGTGAGTTCTTGCCAAATTTCCTCTTGTGATTGGGTTCCAGTTTTAAAGCATTGTGGTCTGAAAATATGCAGGGAGTGACCCCAATCTTTTGGTACCTATTGAGACCTGATTTGTGACCTAGTATGTAATCTTTTCTGCAGAATGTTCCATGTGCACTCGAGAAGAATGTGTATTCTGTTGGTTTAGGATGGAATGTTCTGTATATATCTGTGAAGTCCATCTTCATTCAAAGCCCTTGTTTCTTTGTTGATCTTCTGCTTAGATGATCTGTCCATCTCTGCGAGTGGGGTGTTAAAGGCCCCCACTATTATAGTCTTATTATTGATGTGTTTCTTTAATTTTGTTAATAATTGGTTTATCCAAGTGAAATACATACTAGATAAATGCGAGGAGGTCAGAAACCATGAAAGAAAGAAAAAGGAAAAAACAGACTATAATCTCGCAGGTGGACGAAACAGTGTGATCCACTTGGTCCTGGGTATATTTTGGTCTGTTTGTTAGAATACACTAAATCCCAAAATTTTAAAGAAAGCAAAACTTAAATATATACAAAAATAAAATTGAATACAGTGAAAGGAAGCCAAAAATGAAGAATTTATCTATAGAATGTAAATGTAAAAATGAAAGTTAAAGACTTAAAGAGTTGGTAAAATAAGGAAGTAGTTGAAAAGGAAAAAGAAAAAAGGAGACTTTTAAACTGAAAGGTAAAAGAATCATGAGAAAAAAAACCTGTTCTTCTATATACTGTTTCCCCCTTGCTCTGGAGTTGTGCAGTTCTGTGTGCTTAGTAAACTTGGTGTTCCCCTGATGATGCAGCTGGTCTTCTGGGGGAGGGGTTTGCTGTGGTGATTCTCAAGTGTCTTTGCCCCAGTAGAGTTGCACCACCCCTTGCCAGGGCTCCTGGCTCAGTGTAAGCTGCTTAGGGTTGCTCTGTGTGGCTTTTGTTCCCTGAAGGCTTTCTGTGCTGCTTTAGAGGATGAAAATAAAAGTGGCCGCAGCCTGATCTTCAGCCCTGGAGCTGAGAGACCGTGGCCTCCTCTCTTCAGTAAGACCTCAGAGAAAAGCAGTCTTCACTTTTGTGTGTGCCAAACTCTGCAGACTTCTGTGGTGTGCACCCCTGCTGATCCTTCCTGGGAGGGACAGTTGTCCAACGGCCTGCAGCTCGCAGGGCCCCTGCACCGAGAGTGGTTGCCTGATCATGGGTGCACCTGCACTATCCCTCCCGGGGAAAGGCAGAAGGTCACTGTGTTTTTGCCCTTCACGGGGCCCCCACATGGAGAGCGGTCGCCTGATCGTGCTGCGGTTTGTGGTTTATTGCACACCGGGCTGACACTGAGCTGAGAGCCTACTCACCGGCTTGCTGACCCTAGCCTGTTTCCCTGCTCCGGTGCTGAGAACTCTGCTGGTTCAGGCACCTGTGTTCCTTCTGTGACCCCAGGGATCCTGAGGCCACACTGTCCCACCTAGGATTCTGCCCCACTTTGCCACCTGTGCACCTTTCAGGCAGGGACGTCTCTCACTGGAGCAGATTTCTAAGGTTCTGATTTTGCACTCGGGGGGTCTATCACTTTCTGGTAGCCGGCTTACAGAGAGGCCCTCTACCCCGACTGCTTATTTTCTGGTACATTCCCTCAAATTCACATCTCCTTACCTCCTACTTTGCAAAAAGTGGTTTCTTTTCTATTTATAGAATCCTAGCAATTATTACATCTCTGGTTGAAATCACAGGTGTTCAGAATGATTTGATAGTTACCTAGCTAAATTCAAGGGCCCAGATGAAGTGAGGTTCCCTACTCCTCTGCCATCTTGCCTCCCTCCCCCCAACTCCGTGTCTTAATTTATTGCAGTTTGTTGAAGACACAGTATCCTTCATCTTTTACGCAGTTTCCCATAGTTCATAATTTGCCGATTGTATCCCTATGGTGTCATTTAACAGCTTCCTCTTTCCCCTGTATTTGTTACAAATTGACAGATTCAGAGACTTGAGCAGGATCAGGGTTTTATTTTTTTATTTTTCTTTTCACTAGAATACCTTCTAGGTAGTGTCATCAGCTGCCATCAAGAGATACATAGTATTTGTCTCTCTGTGATGTTAGTAGCTATTAATGATAACTGAATCCATTATTAGAGTTTGCTAAATGGTCAAATTCTAAATCTGCGGTTCTTCATTAGCTAAAATATTTCTGTTAAGTAAAATATCAGTCATTTGGGTATCTTGTCTAATTCCAGTTGGAAAGGCAGGATACATGGTTATTTTTTTCTCTATTTTTAAGGATTTTTGTTTGTGGTAAGAACACGTGCATTTTTTATTTATTAATTTTTATTATTTACTTAGGGAGGGAGAGGGGCAGACTGAGAGAGAGAATCTTAAGCAGGCTCCATGTCCAGTGCCAAGCCCGATGTGGTGCTTGATCCCACAACTCTGAGATCATGACCTGAGCTGAAATCATGATTTGGATCCCTAACCGACTAAGCCACTCAGGTGCCCCTACTCTTATAATTTTTTAAATGAACAATACATTATTATTAACTATAGGCACAATAATTTTTAAGTTCTAACTTAGGTTTGCATTTACATAAAACATTTACTTTGTTCCCAAGTGACAGCTACAAAACAAGATGTATTCCACCTTCCTTCCCCCCTCATGCCCCAAGCATTGTTTTTTTTTCTTGTAGTTTTTTTCTCTTCCATTTTTTTTTCCCCCAAGAGAGGGTGGTGGGGAGGGGCTGAAGGAGAGAGAATCTTAAGCTCCATGCCCACCACCCAGGTGCCCTTCCATTTCTTTAAAAGAATCAAAAATCACTAGATGGGATTTTGGTGTTACTACCCATAGTTATACATTCTGAGAATAGTCAATTCCGAGAGTACTCAGACAAAATGAGTGGTGGAGTACTTAGTCAAATACTTGTTGTGAATTGCATTGCAGTGTCTCTTGGAGTGTCTACTTCCTTCCCCCCTCCCCCCTGGGAGTTTAGGATGGACATGGCATTAATAATACTTGGAGATCCTGTTTCTATGTTGTTACTGCTCATGTTGCTAGAAAGCTATAAGAAACAGCACCATGTCCTATAGTTTTATACATAAACCATCATGTAAATGTAGATTTCTGAACAAGTACCATTTTCTCTTTCAGTGAACTAAATGATTATTTAAAAACATATGTTTTATATATACACGCACATGCTGACATAGGCTTCTGTAGAGATTTTTGTTCTAGGAGAAAAATGGTTTTTGCTTTGGCCCCGTTTCTTGTACTATAGAATTAAATATGAGAAATACTTGCAGGGTAGACTTAGGAAAAAATCTGCTTGATAGGGTTTAGTCCTAAAATGTCAGGGGAAGCATATGTCCTTGGCGGACATACTATGTGGATTTCCAGGAGTGCTGACTTAGGAAGTCTTTGCAGAACTTATTATTGAGGTATTATCTGTCAGAGCAATTGATGTGCCCTTTGTGACATGGTGTGTTATGATATCCACATCTCCTATTAACAGAGTTTGTTTCTGAACATTAGAGTCACATGTAAAGTTCAAGATAGTAAAAGGAATCAAAAGGAGTGAGAATCTAAAAGTTGAAACCAAATGGATATCCGTGGACTTTAAGGAGTGTTCTTCAGTATTTAATTTGCTCTTATGCAGAGGATGGGTACCCCGTAGTCCAACATCCTTGGACCAGGCATGGGACTGCTGTGTTTTGAAATGTGTCTTTGACTTTAGCTATTTTTGTTTTGTTTTATTTTGTTGTTTTTTTTAAATCAGGTTTTCGCTTTTGACGTTCTTTTTGTTTTGCGAGTCAAAATAAGTTTTCCTTTCCTTTTCTTTCTTTCTTTCTTTTTTCTTTCTTTCTCTCTCTTTTTTTTTTTAAACCTATTCCTCTGGGCTCAGTCTACCTCCAAAAAAATTAAGCTGTATTCCTTCTGTTTAAGTTATCATTAAGTATAAATGCAAATGGAAAATCCATTTACATTCCTAAATTGTTGCTGATGTTTCTAGGGGATTTAATGGGAAAGAAAGAAGAACATGGCTTGATTTTATCATATTCAAGAGACTCCAATAACTTTCAGAAGTATAAAATGAATTTCTACCAAGATTTGTAATACTCAATATTTTCCATGAGTTACTGTGTTCTTGTATTCTTGAGTCCTTTATATAAATAAAAGTGTTCGTTTACAAGCCTTTTTTTTTTTTTTTTAAGCTATGCACTTTGATTTTTAGTACTTACGGTGTTTTGGTAGTTAATAAACTGTTGGGGAAAATTTCAGTTTGTCTATTTTTCAGATTGGAAAGGAAGTACTAAGATTCCATTAGATACATGTATGAATGATATCAATTGAGCTTTTATATTGTTGGAATAGTAGCAAACAGCTTTTTATGATAGGGATCTACTGATCAGACCCTCATTTCTCTGGGGATTATATTTAAGGGATAGTTAGGACATTATTGACTTTTTGCCAGTTTACATATAGGTAGAGGAAAGGATGGAAATGGTTATTTAAAAACATTTATTGTGTCAATCAAAGTATTTTCTGCGAGTGGTCTCTGTTCACACATTCATTCCTCCCTCTTACTCTAGTTGCTTCATTTCTTCACATTATTGAGAGAGAAATCTCATTAATTCTGTTGAGTTTATGGATTGAACTTCTCTGGCAGAGGTAACTTTATGGAATTATTACTGTTCCAGAATGGGGACATTTCATTGGGTAGGGTTGACCGTCAAGGGCTGTGGTGGGGTTAGTCCAGCCTGTAGATGGTAGACTCCTAAGTGCCTGTACCTCCCAATGTAGAGATCTCGATCTAGAGTTGGTCAGGAATGCCCAGTTCTAGTAAGTTAGTGTTCTTTGTTTTGGAAAGCTACATTTGAAGTAGTTGATTTCTTTTTAATTGAAAGAGAGGTCATGTATGGGGCAAATCCTAGCTCTCGCAAATGTACTTGACCATGTTACAGCCAGACTCTGACCTCTAGTGGTAGATGGGGGTGGCCCAATCTTTTCATTTTGGGAGATAATTTATCAAGGGGTAGTACACCAATGACAGTGTCTGGGAACCTGATGGGACCTTAGAAAACCTCCAGAATGGGGATTGGACATGGGGTTGATGGGTAGTTTTCAGGGAGACAGGTGGTGACCCTCCCCCCCCATACCTAATTATTGAGTACTGAGCGTGTGTCTAATTTTTTTTTTTCAATAGGGAATATCCTGGAGATTTAATTAAAAATGTGACCAAGAAACATTAGAACCAGTCTCCACTCAGTTCTTTCATGTTATAGATGATGAATCTCAGGCCCAGAGAGATAAGAAGCCATACTTTACATCATTTTTCTGAGTTATCAGAAAAATCTGGGTTTGGGTCCAAGTTTCTCTTATTCCTTGTCCATTTTATCTGTAGGCACACTGACTTTATGGACTGTTACCTAAAATGTGGCTTCCTAAATTTAGTTCTCTTAGACTGTCAAGTGGAAGGAGAACAGTTATGCCAGTTAGATTCTCATAATGACGAAGTGAGAGCGTGACTAGGCCGATGCTGCTTTAATATGATGAACACTGAGCTGGGAATGGTGTTGGACAGTTGAGAGTTGCAGAATATTTATTTCGGTTTGATGATTTTCAACTGCATGTGTTCACTGTCCTAGTCAGTGACTTGGTGAGAGAAGCTGTTGTCTGCTTTAACTTAGTAAATGTCTGCATGTAAGAAGAGACTTGGATACAGTTGTTTTTTTGTGTGTTTTTGGGTTTTTTGTTTTGCTTTGTTTCCTGCCCCAAATAGTTAAATGTCTTGAAAGCACTCTTAAAATACTTGCTTAGCTGCCCCTTTATTGTTAAAAAAGTAAGGGCAAATTAGGACCAAAGGTACGTGATTTTGTAATATGAAACAATTGGGAACTGCTTGGAATTCTCTGGCAGCGTTTGTAATTCTCCTTTGAATTTTTCACTTTTCAAAAGTTGGTAATCTTTGTTTTGTTCTTCAAATTCTAGTCTGTTCCACCTTTTTTCCTCTTTCTTCTTTGTCTGTTAGGACATTCTTCACAGATCTGATATTTTCTCCAACTTGGGTTTTAAAATAATTAACAGAAAATTTTTTTATTCTTGTAAGGTTTAAAATAATTGTATTTTTGTTTTAGATGGTTAATTCTTTGATTTTACTCTAACAGGTTAAAATGTTCCCAGGAAATGGGATTGATGGCATGGAGATTGCAAGGCCTGTGCTAACATTTGAAACAATGTACCTTTTTTGTACATCCTCCCACTCCCCATTGTTTGGTATTCCTTCCCTCCAGAACTTGCGGTGGATAAATCTTAAAAACCCTCCTTTCTGCCATTCAGTCAGATATCGTGATGTGCGATCTTTTTAGTCATTAATCATTGATAAAGGATATACTTTTTAAAATGTTCTGTGGTAAATCATTTTGACAGGTTTTAGAGCCAAACATTTATAGGGATGCCATTGGTTATAGGCAGAGATCAGAAACTGAATTGTGACAGCAACATATTTTTAAAATCTCAATTATAGACTCTGATTTTAATCCTTCACTTCCTTCAAGGCAGAGGCCAGGAGCATCTCTAAGTGCCAGAAATTCTCTTTACTTGTCACCTTTAAAACCGTGACGTTCTATAGCACTTGTCATTTTTGGTTACGTAGAAAGAGCAAAAACATAGTGATAAAGTGTAAATCCAGTAGAATTTTCCAAAAAGCTAGTATTACTACTCTAGAGACTATTGTGTTCATTATCTATGTTCATAGCTGTATTAATTACTTTGTTAATCTGTTTGAACACCAAGTATTAGAAAATTATTCTACCCTTTATTTTCCATTTAAGTCCATTTCATGTTTTGCTTATTCCTCAGCTTCATTGGATGATGTCAGCACAGCCACAGTACCATTTATCATGTGATAATGTGATGAAACCATTTATCACAACTATAAGGAGAGGCCAAATAACTCGAGAATGCTGTAGCCCCAAGCAGCTGCCCTAGCTGGCAGAAGCAAATGTCAGAGTTGAGATGGACGTCACATTTCTTCATAATGTCTAGGCTTAACGCCTATAACATTTAAAAGCTTACCATTAACAATGTGATTGAAAATTTAAATGACTTTTAATAGAACCTTTAAATAAGATGTCCAATTTAGCTGTTTGTCTAAGTCATTCTTACTAATTTCAACCTTGGATATTTGCCCTCTGCTTGCAAATGTAATATAACATCAATTAATTTTTTTTTCCAGTATACTTAACTGCCATTGTAGGACTAAGGTTTGGGATTATGAATATAAGTACTTCCTCAACACTATTCTAAATGATCTTCATATACTGAATCCCTGGCCAAGTAAGCTGCCTCTTAGAACCTGTGTCCCCATTCTCTTCTAAAAAACTTGGATGTTTTTCAAAAGTTTGGTTCCAGGATCACTTACTGGGACATCATTTAAATATTTTGTACTTTTATAGCAAATCATAAAATCTTTAAAGAAATGGTGAGTTGGAAGAGCCCGCTGCAAAACGAGTTATTCAGACCGCTGATTGACCTTCTCCTCCCATTCCCAAGTGGCTTCCCTGTCCTTGAGTTCAGTATCTAATTACAAAATATCTAATAAAGCATTTTTACTGAATGACTTAGCTTTTGTTCCTATGGATTTTTTAAAAAATTGATATCTGATTTTTTTTTTTTTTACTTTTGTGTATACTGAAGTTTGAAAGTTATCGTACATGTTTTGCATAGGCTAACCAATTCTTAAAAGAAACATTACCTAGAACTATCTGCAGGGTTTTAAATAAGAAAAACCAAAAAGCGAAAATGCCCCGAATGATCTAACTGGCCCAAGTGTTTTATAGTTTGAATACTTAGTGTCTGCATAACCAAGCAAAATTCACATGGCACAGGGGTAACGGATTTCAGGTCCTCTTAATGTAGCACAGGAAGTGAAGGTCCGTTATATCCTAACACTGACTAACTCCTGTATCTGCTGCCCCTGGTGGGCTGTACTTGCTTCTTGAGAATTTACTGGACCATTCATTTTTCATGCCTTTGCGGTCTTAAACTTGAAGGGAAAAGGCTGAATTTTTGTGTTGAACTCGAGAAATACATGGGTCAATGTAGGAATTTGAGCTAAGCTTTATAACTTCACCTTAATTACATCTGATAAGACATTTGCATAGTGATCTCCAATTGGAGGGAAATGTCTGCCTTTTAGTGGTTAATGGAGCTCGCGTGCACACGTGTGTGTGTGAGAGAGAGAGAGAAAGAGCGAGAGAGAGAATGAATCACGCTTACTATATACATGCTGTTTCAGACTTGATGGCAATGTGTGACTTTGGCCATAATATTTCTGAAAATTTTAATTCTGAAGCTGCTTTTTGTTATAGGTCCATAATATTTTAAGGAATCTTTACTTAGTTATTTTTACTTGAGTTTGCTCTGCTATGATTAGACAAGAAGATCTGGGAAAGTTGAACTTGGCGTGGCAGAGATTCAGCTGAACAGAGAAAATATTTGGTGAGAAAAGAATCAAATATACAAGATGCTCAAGAGTAAAGTCCAGCAAAAGCAAGAAAATAAAACAGTGGGCCTGTGTTAGGTCTCTTCCACAGTTTATATTTTGGTTTTTATACTGGAAATGCCTTAAGTGTATATTTAATTGTAACAGAGAAAGGCAGTAATGATTTGGTGATGTATCTTCCTTTTCTTTTAAAAAATGAAATGATTATATCCTGTCTGTGGCATTCCTACTGAGTTTTTAAATCAGATCTCTGAAGAAAATGGTCTTACTAATTTTAATATTTCATTGCAGGCTAACAATCTTCAGAAGAAGAGATTGGTGCTTGATTGAATGGTATCCGGAGATACTTTTTAATGAGAGCCTTGTCAAATATTTTATTTTCCTTCTGTTTCAGTACTTGAATGTCATCTGGTGGGATGGATTTAGTGTGCTTGATTTACCAGTGTGGCTACAGTGAAGTTGCTTTTTACATTTTTTGCAGGATAGTCATATTGTAGGATTAATTCTTAAAGCAAAAGTCTTAGAGCAAGAGTTGTATGCATTGGGACAGTAGAAATTAAAACACTACATTTTAGAATACATTTATATTTCATTTTTCCATTTAAAATTGCTTTTCTTAGCTGGGTAATGTGGCCGTACTTTACTAATTTTAAGCAATAGATTCATACTTTGGATTTCAAAAAGAATATAAAGAATGTGGTGTTCTACCTGTGTGTGCATTCTCTCCGGTTGGGAGCACAGGGGCGATCCTTGCTTTTATGATGCAGTGTTTCCTGGAGGCCCTGGCTCAAGTACTGAATTAATGCACTTGGATGCCATACCAATTGTAGACAGTACTTGGGCATAAATGCTCTTAGGAAATGCTGACTGAACTTAAGCTGTTGCGTTTTATTTCTGGGACATGTTCAGGGTTGTGTGACAGGTAAATGGATGAAATGTCAAAGGAGAGGTGGGAACAATGGCAGTCATCAGTGAGCACAAATGTTGGGCCAGATGCTGTGCTTATCCATAGGCTTGCCTAGATGAATAGGACCTCTACCTCTGAGCAAGCACCGCCTGATACAGGAGGGGCAGAAATGGGCTGTACTCTCATCCAGTTGCTGTTTCAAGGCCAGCTGTGATGCATGTGGCTCTAAACACCTGGCAAATCCTGCTCATTTTTTCCTGCATTACCTTTCGTGTTTGATTCTAGCAGCCTTCTTCATTATTTAGCAGAGAGTTAGTTACCTTTAACTGAACTGTTGGAGTAATCTCAGTTCAGACCTCTGAGGTGAGAAGCCTTCTCAGATACCACAGACTGGCCTGGATGCCCCTTTGCTGTGCCCTTGTCCCTTCCCTAGTCCCTCAGCACCCTAGATTGTGCTGCCCTGTTCCTCCCACCTGTTCTCCCCTGTTCCTCCCATCAGTCATGAGCACGTCCAGTGCTTCTCTCATTTTCACTGCTGAATCCACAGTGCATGGTAGAGCCAAATCAATTCTTGCTGAACATGCCTTGCAGGTCAACCCCCTTACATGACGCGAGGTCAGTGCTACTGTTTCACTGTGCTTTGGAGCATGTCCTTTTTATCAGTCTCTCAGTGGTTGCCCATCAACATCTCACTTTCAGGACCTATCCCAAGTTAATGATTTGGTTTTGTTTTTAAATGCCAGTCTTTCCTTTTCCGGTACACTAATTGCACTAACTCCAATTTACCATGTGTTTCAGTCATTCATTGCCACAATGGTGTGGGATAACTAACTCTCATAGATACACTTATTGAGTCAAGGTTTGTGCTTGGACTCTGGCTTCTCCTGCGTGACTGTGGATTGGCTGGTCTAGGCTGGGCTCTACTGGTGACCCTCCCTCCACCTGTGATCTGGCTGGACTTGTCTCCTTGCTGTGAGTTGACCTCAGGTTTACTGCAGAAGTGCTCGTTTTGGGGCCCAGGCTGAAATGATGGAGACCACAAGGAAGCTTTTCTAAAGGCAGTAGAACACTGACCAGCTCTCTGGAAGAACAGATAAGCCTGGATTTGTAGCATTTGCCCATTTCTGTGGTGTATATACTCCTGTCATGGCTGATTTTGAGCTACAAGTATGACATCGCCAGGAAGCACACCACTATACGGTGTGTTTCGTCTCACAGATATAATAGAAAACCTCAAAAACACATGTAATAGTAATAAAATAATTAGGAAGTTAGAAAATGGAGCACCTTTGTTCTTAATAGTTTATTTTTAAGTTTATGTAACTTAATTCATTAATAGATGTTTTTGGTAATTGACCTATACGTCTCTGAACACTTAATCCATTTTCCTGAGGTAAACACAAGATCATGGTGTGCGAGAGAGATCAGAACTGCTACAGTGTCACTTCTGTATGCATTCCACTGGTCAAAGGAAGTCTTAGGGCAGAGCTCAGAGTCCGTGGATGGGGAAACGTGTTGCTTCTGGAGAGAGGACCAGCACACTCACACGGCACAGGGCATGGTAACGGGGGAGAAGAATCGGTGCTGTGAGTCAGTCTGTCACACGTGTTGCCTATTGGCCATGTCACATATTGGAACGTTATCTGTATTATGTGTGAACTGCGTTTAACCCTGTCTCTTGTAAGCTTAAACCCTACTTCCTATGGGAGAACCTTGGATATAAATTCCTTTAGCAGATTTGCATAGGATAGTTTCAAGTGTCATACAGTGTAACAGCTGTTATTCAGGAAAAATTTGGGGTCATAAAATCTGAGGGCACCTGGGTGACTTAGTTGGTTAAACATCTGTTTTCAGCTCAGGTCATGATCTTAGGGTCCTGGGATTGAGTCCTGCATTGGGCTCCGTGCTCAGCAGAGGCCTGCTTCTCTCTTTTTTCCCTTTCCCTCTGCCCCTTCCCCCTGTATGTGCTCGCTTTCTCTCTCAAATAAATAAAATCTTTGAAAAGAATAAAATGAGAGTGTTTTTCTCTTTGTGTTAGGAGGCAGTGTCTGCCAGCTATAAATGCAGGGTTGATGTTTCCTAGTAGACTGACTGCTCCTTTATGGTTCATTATGGTCTTCTATGCTTAATTTTCTCAAAAGACTTTTGTCTGATATTAATGGTCAGTCTTAATCTCCCTTTATGTTTTGGCCCTGTGTGTGCTAAGTACCATCGATACCTTCATAATACTTGTTAAAGTTCTCTTTTTGATGGTTGATAGACTACTAGTTTGGGATACTAATTGTTACCACTGATGAGTTAATTAGATAAATTTCAGATGTATTAGATGACAGTGGATAAAAACTGATTTTTTTTTTTAAACAAGGAAGGTCTTAAAAGGGGTTTTTAAAAAACCCGCTTTCCTATGGGCCCAGATAGAATTTTTTTTAAAACCTTAAATAATGTATTATTTTATAAATTGCATTTATATTATTGTGTTATCTGTTGTTCTGCAACCAATGATCTCCAGAACAGCAGCTTAAAATTTAAACATTTATTATCTTTCAGTTTCTGGTGATCAGGAATCTGAGTGTGGCTTCTCTGGGTGCCAAGTTTTTCATAAGATTACAATTAAAATGTCAGCCAGGCCTGCGGTCTCACCAGAATCTTCAGCTGGGAGGGCAGCCACTTCCCACTCGTTGATGGACTTGTTGGCAGGATTCAGTTCCTGGTGGCTGTTGGACTGAGAGCCTCGCTTCCTCACTGGCCATTGGCCAGAGAACGCCCTCAGTTTCTCGCTGCATGGGACTTCTCCATTGAGGTTGAAAGTCACAGTCTTTTTCTGACAGGATCTTGGAAGTGACGCCCATAATGGTTGCCGTATTCTGTTCACGAGGAGCCAGTCTCTAGGTCCAGCCCACATTTAAGGGGATGAATTACACCAGGGCGTGCATAGGAGGAGGTGGTGATTGTTGGTGGCTATTTTAGTGGTTTGCTTATCACACTTACATTGGTGAATCTGGCACCCTGTAAATTTCCTGTTTTTAATATAAAGAAGTAATGGATTGGAGAGGTTAAAGTATTTGTTTCAAGTCCAGGATGGCAGCATACACTGTAAGCGATTCTTCAGCTTGGAATCTTTTTCATCCCGGAAGACAAAATGAAACAACGAGGTGTGTTCATTGTTCCATATCACCCTGTACGGTGTCAGAAATAAAATCAGGATTGCTTAAGTATGTGTACTGATGATTGATGAAACAGCAAAGATAGTATCACTTTCTTAGCTCCCGCTGTTCTTCTCCTTTCCATTGTGTGTATTTCCTTAGCTACAAAGATACAGTACAGTACGACAAGCACATTTAATAGATTTCAAGCTTGGAAATAAACCATCAGCTTAGATTATTTCTTAATCTGCAAGCTTTTTAAAATGGTTGCTATTAGCTGAATCAGAAGGGTAAAGTAATATAACTGACTTGTTGACAAAGCAGTTACAATTAATTTTGTCTTTATTTTTGACTAAGATATACAGAAAAATAGGGTAAATATCCATAAATGTCCATTTATCTACCTAAATAGTCCATGGTGCCTAAGAAATAGAATTCAATCTTGAATGCAAGCTGAGAGATAAGGACATAGTTCTCCTATTTTTTTGACAGTTCTTTGGTCCTAATAGGTCCTAAGAGTCTAGTTCTTGAGTGTTTTTTCTTTTCTTTTCTTTTCTTTTCTTTTCTTTTCTTTTCTTTTCTTTTCTTTTCTTTTCTTTTCTTTTCTTTTCCTTTTCTTTTCCTTTTCTTTCCCTTTTAATTCTATGTTTGGTTTTGGTGATTTGTGTATAAACTAGTATTACCTTTTTCTTCATTTAGGTTCTTTTAAAAATTTATTCAAGGGAAACTTTTATTGAAGGCAAGTGCTACCATTGCTTGCTTCTCTATTTTGAGTCCCAACTTTGTCTTTTTAGGGTGTTTCCTGATCCCTTTGAGAGGCCATGTGGCTCTGTTCTTTAGCACATCTTTAGGGAGCAGTTCATGTAGAAATCTATGGTTGTTCAAAGGGGCAGAGCTGTGCTAGGTTCATCATAGATTTTTAGTTGCTCTTGTTTAAGATGAACCTCACTGAACTAGTGTTAAGCGTTAGCAGTAGGTATAAGGAATTAGCATGTGTCATTAATGGTACTGTATCGTTCTCACCTCCTAGATGTCTAGTATACATTGATGTGGGGCCAAGAATACATGTAATTCCAAATCCCACTAAAAGCCAATACTTTCTTCTTTTTCACTTTTCTTCTCCTTTTCTAACATTGAGGTGGCCTTTGTGGGAACTTGCAGATTTCAGCATTTGTTACTTCTCTGTTCTCAGTATTGTTACCCTCACGACCAACAAGTCTTTGTTGGTTTCTTGTCTTTAGTCCTTTGGTTCCTAGTTGAGTGTCACTAGTAGGCTCATGTCCCAGTGCCATCATCCTACTCTCCACCGAAGCTGGGGAGACTTTCTTGACCATGACATCAAATATAAGGGCTTCTTTATTGCAGGCAAGGCTCCTCCTAATCTGGCCCTACATCATCTGTTAACGGCTCTCCACCTGCTCTGCTCAGTGGCGTGAATCTGTGTGTCATTTCTGCACGTCTCCTTCCCTGGCATGTGCTCTGCCAGCTTCGTCTCACTGTGGAAGGCCATCTGCTCTCCTTTTCAGCTCTGATTTAATCCTTTCACCGAACACCAGCACGAGTCCCACTTCATCCACGTGACTTTCTCTGATGGCTGTGCTGGTTCATTCACCTCTTCCAATCATGGTGCCCTTCCTGTTGGGTGACTGAGAATCTATATCACGTCTTTTGTGTATTTTTCTCTGGTTAGTGTGTGTTGTTTCTCAAAAAAATAGTAAGTTTATGAAATTCTAACCTTCCCAGATAAAATCTGACCTAAATTCTAAGTTACGTTATCGAGGGCCGTATCCGTTGTGTTTTCCCCCGTAGGGCCTGACCAACGCACATAAGCATCTCAGATGCCATTGATGGATTCAATACATACATAGCGAGTACTGTGTGTTATCTATGAGACACTGAACTACATCATTGGCCTACACTGGTGAATGAATGAATGAAGCCGCTGTCCTCGTAGGGCTTGCAGGCCAGTCAAGGAGGCAAGCATTACATGTATAATGTTGTGGTAAATGCTAGAAAGCAAATGGTGTGCTATGTACAGAATAGGGGGGGCTTGACGTGGAATAGTCAGCGGAGACCTCTCTGGGAGATAAGGTTTAATAAAGTACTAATGTTAAAAAAACAAAACAAGTACAGGATACTTCTCCGTTAGGCATCCAGAAGGGAGAGTAGTATCCATTAAACATCCGGTACTCTTACTCTTGTTAAAAAGGCAACCAGAGGTGGTTTGATTCCAAGGGACTGCTCGCTGTGGAGTAGATAATCTCTCAGGGAGCTTCATGAAAGGACTGAGGCCCCAGGACCCAGAAATGGTGATGGGGTGGTCAGAGGGGAGACAGGAAGGGCCTTGGGGACCCACGCAGTGCTGTAAGAGGAGGTGCCTTGTGACTCTTGATCCAGAGAAGAGATGAAGGGGGGAGGGAAAGGTTCCTATGGGCAGATGAGATAGGAAAAAAAATAAAAGGTTTAATTGTAGATTTTTTTTTTTTAGTACAAATTAAGTAGCAAAGGTAGAAATGAGGTTAGAGGAAAGAATAACTTAATCATTGTATCAACATACTATTTTATTAGAACAAATAAACTTTCATTTTGGTGGTAGGTGACTTTATTTGAATTGTATTTTTTTTTTTTTTTTAAAGGCAGGAAACAAGATTCTACAGGGAGATGACAGAATCCTACAAAATTAGATATGGAAATTCTGGATTGCTAAGATGTGCTTTTTTTTGATCATAAGATGTTTAGTGATTGAGTGAATACCTGACAATTTCCTTTCATTTATTTACCTTTTCAAGGAATTTCTAAACATATTCAGGTCTGTCAACTTAATTACATTGATATTATGGGTTTTGATGAGAATCTATAGAGTTCTGATTATATTTCTTTCAATAGCAATAATAATGGCTAGTATTTATTGAGTGCTTTAGTAAATGCTAGGCATTGAGCTAAATGCTTTATATTTGCTACTTGATTTAACCTTCACCACACACGGTAACATTGTGAGGTAGACATGCTTTCAATCTTTGAATTAGCTCGGACATATTGCACTGAAATTGAAGTCTTAGAACTTTGTTGTTAAATGCTTCAAAACTGTCTTTAGTGTTAGGGTATTAATGCTTTCGTTAGAAGATTGCTACACTTGAAAAATAGGTCTTAAATTTAGAAGTCATGGAACTTTGATAGAAGAATAGGCTTAAGCATTTCGTAGCTGAGGGAGCTGAAGGACAGGGAAGTAAAAGTGACTTACTCAGTTCTGTAGCTAGGTGGCGGCCTAGGTGGATCGAGAACCCAGGAACTTCATTCCCAGTCAGTAACGAGGTAAAGAGATCATTTTAGAAACTGGAAATTACTGCAAGGAGCAGTGAGCAGTAACCTGGATGTTAAGAGACTCCATTTCTAAGATAATTCGCCAAAACCCAACAATCTTCATGTGCCACCTTTGGTACCAAGTTTATTTTTCAGGAAAGCGGTCTTGGATTGGCTCCAGCCTGTCCTGAAGCAAACCCACAAATGAGGGTGCTCTGAGAAAGGGCAGAAAGAAACCCCTCTGAGCAGTTTCTCTCTCCAGGAGCTTGTGCCCCAGTTTAAGAAACAGGATGATCACTTTGTGATTATTCTATACTCACTCATGTGTCATAATGCAGTGTAAAGTCCCTGTGTTAACATTCACACTGTGGAATTGGGTTATTAGTAAATAGGGCAGTGCACCTTAAGTGTGGTAGTTATGCTGAGTACAAAGTGCCATGATTCAGAACTAACATTGTGTTTAAACACACACACACACACACACACACACACACACACACACACACACACACCCCATTAGCAGTAAGTCCTTTTTTTTTAATTTGGAAAATATTTGTTGACAATTTAAGCCATGAGAAAGGTAATGGCTTCAGTAATTCACTAGTGGCGTATGAAAGTTGGGAATAGCATTTTTTTTTTTAAAAAGATTTATTTGTTTTAGAGAGAGAGTGGGGCTGAGTGGGGTGGGGTAGAAGGAGAGAGAGAGTCCTAAGCAGACTCCCCGCTCAGCGGGGAGCGTGGGCTCAATCCCACGACCTTGAGATCATGACTTGCACCAATACCGAGAGTTGGATGCACAATTCAGTGATTGAAATAGCTTCCTGGGTATGTTAACTCTGTTTAACAGTGGAAAATAAGGTTGTGCGTATCACCCATCAGCCACAGGGTTATCTGGTCTTTTGTAATTGGGGAAGAGGAAGCACTGAGGAATATTGATGAGAAGACAATGTGGGTGGGATTCTAGATTCGATTGAAGAAACTCTGATAACCTCACTTGATTAGGTTCACTGGTTTTTCCCATGTAATGGAGAAGCTGTTCTCAGTCTGTTTTATTGGCTAAAAGAATTGCTTTTTGCATTGCAAGTGCATCTTCTTGCTTATGTGACTGGACTTTATGAAAAAAGAATACCTCTCACTTTTAAAGTACTCTGAAGTGTTATGCGCACATACGTTTTATAAATTGCTAGATGAAATGTTTTCCTTTTCCAGTGTTTTGGAAAGGAAAAATGCTTTTGTTTATACTTGTGAGACCTAATTCTTGGTTATATAATGCATGTAAGTTCAAGCATTGGGTATATTTATTTCATTTTTCCTAAGCAAAATTGTATTTCGAAAGCCCACATACCTTATTTTGCCCAGTAGTGTCCAATATCTCTTGATTTCAGTATTTATTTTTGCAATTGTAGAGTAAATGTTATTCACCATATTTCTAAGAAGAGTCATAAAGGGAAGCAACTTAAAAGAAAAATGTTCCAAGAAAAATGTTTGTTCCAGAGGTTTTATAAATAATTTCTATCTTACAGACCGATTGCTGATCACCTGCATGAAACTCATCTGTCTTTGCCTTTTGTTAACTGAATCTATTCACTATTCATTATTGTTTTGGTATTTGGATGTCCAACCTAAATCAATAGCCTATCTAGTTTACTGGGTGACAAGCATAGATAAAAATTATCATTGTCTTAACAGAGGACAGTGTCTTATCACCAAGGAGAATATCTTCAGCGTCTCTAATAGGTTAGCAGTCTGCAGACGGATTGCAATTGGACAATGCCCAGATACCCCTTAACATTCTAATTGTATCCTCATAAAATAAATATAATGCTACCCTAATATTGCCTGGAGAAGAAATTGCATATTCTGTGTTAATGTGCTGATAATCTATTTCTCCCTGATTCAGTAGCAGTATTTTTCTTCAGCATTTTATAACAAAGTTAAATCGGTATTTGTAGTATAATTCCCCGTATACATTTCTAGTTAATCGAATTTTGCTTTTGTCAATGTATGGTCCTGAATGAAAGATGCGTGTGTAAGTACTATCAGCAAGGGAAGTTTAATTTCCATTCAGCTGGAGTTCTGCTTATTTCTATATGCTCTTTCTTCCTCCTTTGCTGCCTGTCATTTTCCTTGTTAACCATGAAGATGGTGGGAAAATGTGCCTTGCTTACTGACGGGAATATAGGTTCTTCAGTTCTATCCCAAATGCGATAAAACATGGAAACAGTTAAACAATGGAAACCACCCCACAGGAGAAAGCAAAACAGAAAATAAAAGAGGATGGTTAAAAAGTTGAAGGACACTTTGTTAAAAAATCCTCTATAGTGCTCACTGGGGGAGTGAGTTGGTGTTAAACTATCCAACGAGTGATTGCATTCATATTTAGAACCTGCATATAAACATTTATCGGATGGGCACTAGTAAGCTTTGGATGATCTGTTTGCATTTTTCAGTGCAAGGAGCTGCTGCTGGGGCTGCCACTTCCAAACCAGTTCATCACGTCTGAAAATCAGTATTAATTGGAATATGTACAGTGTATAGATAGAGCCGAGGGATAGGAATAGATGAAAATACCAGCTACATTATTCTACTTTTTAAATTTGCATTATGAAAATACATAGGTGAAATCTTTGGTTTTTATTCATAATTGTGAATATACCTTTGATTTTCCAGCTAAACCTTTTACATGGGCCTGTCTTGATTCAAAAGGAATGTAGTTTCATTCTGAAGAAAACAAAGGCTCACAATGACTGGCCTATTTCCAGCCAGTTTTATGTTAACTGTTAATTGTAGAATGGTTATGGGGTTCCCCCCCCTTTTAAATCAATATCAAATTAAACCTAAGCAAGTGGAATTGTCAAGACAACAGCTAGCATATAGTCCTTCAAGAAAACACTGTAGTGAAAGAGAACTAGTAACTGATATTTTTAAACTGAACTTGCAGAAAAGTGGTCTTTTGTGAAAAAGCATTATGAGCCTGCAGGGTGTGGTGGGGAAAAGCCTGGTCTTTGAGTCCAGACACTGTCTTCTCTCAGTCATTTGTTCTCTGACAGGTGCGTACCCCTTAGGTGCCAGACACTGTTCTGGCTCAGAGTGGCAGCAACAAATAAATTTTACCATCACAGCACCGTGCAAGGTAGGCAGGAAAGCAATGAATGGCAGCTGGGAAGTAGCCAGGCTGGCGGTTGAACTTGGGTCATGTGATTGCTACTCTGTTATGTGTGATCTACCACATTGCCATATAGTATCCTCTTCCTCTGGATGCCGTAACCTAATCAGACCGTGGGTGTGCAAACAAATGCTAACATGCTTCTTGAATGTAAGGTGGCCCTGGTACCCGGGATTAAAAGATATCTAGGCCAAACGATGAGCAAAACAACTCTTTATTTTCCTTTAAAGATTCTATTTAAAGTGATAGATATATCATATATATATCTATATATCCTAAAAGTTATAACTTAAATTTTGATGGATTTTCCTACGATATTGGTAATAGCGAATGCGGTCATGCAATCATTGAGTCATATAGTCATTCAGCAAACTGTGATCAGTTGTATTTCCATGTTTTTTGTAAACTCAAAGCATGCAAAGATAAAACATGGTCTTCATGAGCAGTTTATAGCCTGTAAGAAATAACAAAGAGATGATGATGCTGTATAGGGCATGCTGTAGTAAATGTATAAATAAAACATCTTGGGATAATCTTCACAGAGAGGATGAGGCATAGGTTCTGGGACTTATGGGGTCAGAAGGAGTTGGCTGGGTGGGAGCTGATGGAAGGATGGCCTTGGCATATGGCACTGCGCTTGTGAAGACAGAGATGTGGTTCTTCATTGTGCATTGCCCAGGGTTTGGGAGTCACTGTGGAATGTGATGTCCATGCGCAGTAGCCCCTTGACTGTCCCAAACCAGAGGTATATGGGATCGTAAAGGCCAAGCCTCAAATCCTCCTCTCCTGCCTCACAGTGACCAGGACTTAGTTAAAGAACATCTTTGAGTGTTTAGTGAAACATCATTATGTTGTCTGCAGTAACTGGAAATTTGTGATAAATATGGTAAGGCTGGCTGAGCTTGCCGATGGTGGTGTAGGAAACATTGTCTTCCTGTTGCAAGGCATTGGTTTTTGCAAGCTTTGGGAGGAATTTTAATTTTTGAAATTCCATTGTTTTTTGATGGCGGCAAATAGTTTGGAAACTTTTTTTGTAAATATCTATTTTGTTAATTACCAAGATGAAAGGGATACCATTAAATCTTATAATTCAGACTTGATTAGTGGTGCTTAGAGTTCCCAACCCCAGCATGATTTTTTTTTTTAGTTAATTCAGTAAAAGACAATTTTCTTAACAGTTTAATTTCTCTTAGCACCAGTTGAGTCATGTCTCAGGACTGTTGCCTGGCTAAAATGTGAAAAATCAGATATTAGTATCTATTTTGTTCTTATTTTTCTAAGTATACCAATGTAATAAGGTTAAGGAAAGCCCAGCAAAAGCTATATTGTATGGTCTCTTAGTCCACTAATAACCGTATCAGGGAGGATTTAACTGAGTATCAAGAGATATAACCTGGAAACAGTGGCTTTAACTTAGCAGAGGTTTTATTTTTCACCCTCAACGATAAAGTGAGGTAGGTAGGCAGTATGCACCTGATGCGGTGACTTCTGTGTTTCTTTAGGCATCCAGATCTTTCTTAAAGTACAGTCAGCCCTCCCAGGTGTGGGCATGTCCCCTCAGGGACTTAGGATGGCTGCTCTGCTCTCAGTATTACATTGCAGACAGGATGAAGGGGATAGGGATAGCACACACTCCTGCTGTCTGCCTGACTAGAACCCCACCTAGCCACTTGTTTATTCTTGTCACTGGGCAGAAATGTTACATGGCCATTCCTTGTTGCAAAGGAGTCCAGAGAGTGTAGATTTCTTTTTTCATTAGCTGGGCTTATTGCTCTTCTGAAATAAATCTGGAGTCGGCTAGTGAGAAAGAAAGGAGAAAGGATATTTGGTCGGCAGCTATAATGTGTGTCACCATGCCCGATCTAGGGGTCTTCAAGTATGCTTCAGAGCCCGGATCTTATATGCATTTGCTGTATCACATTAGAGATGGAACTAACATTCCCTCCAGCAAGAGATTGGATGGAAAAAGAAAATTCAAATAAAGTCAATGTAGACACCTGTATTTGTCCTTAATAAATTGCGAAATCAAATAGGCTACACAAAGAATCTCTTAATATTTTTAACTGAAGGATGTGTTCTCAAATATTTAGCCAAATGAATTCTAAGAGCCTGTGTCAATTTTAGGTCTACCTAGTTTTTATTTGGAAAGCAATAGCAGCAAGTAATAATACTCTCTTTTATAAGTTTCCTTCCCCTTCCCCTGAAAATACACTTTTTGAGTGCTAACTGAACCAAAAGGGAGCCATGTACTGTAGGTGATATTTTTTCAGTGCTGGTGGTAAGCCCGACAGGTAGGTTTGCCATATAGTGTGTGTGCTATTCAGGGTACTATTTGACCTTCAATTTTTTAAAAATCTTTTTATGACCACCTAAAACGTACCAGGCACTATTTTAAGTTCCAGGGATCCAGCAGTAAAGAAAATAGGCAAAAATCTCTGCCCTCATAGAATTGGAGTTTAGAGTGTTAGGTGAGCTCTTCATAATCTAATCATAGTGTTTTGTTTTTTTTTTTTTAAACACTCTTGAGACTATCATTACCCTTACATTTTGTTTTCTGTCTTTGAAACTTTTGTTGGCTGTGTGTGAGACATAATGGTTAATGAATTAAGCTTTAGTCTTCAGTTTCAGAAAGGGAAGACACAGGCAATGAAAAGTTGTGAGCAGAAAGACCTCTTTAGAGTCTGTCAAATCATTTTAAGCTCTTCATTTCACAGTTTCATCATGTAAGGTACCTTAATTACAGAATCCTTTTCTTTTCCTAATTAAATATTGTAGTACAGTCAAGGATTTTAGTTCTTTAGGCATTTCGTAATGTGTTCAAGAGCACTTAATATTTTGAACTTTGGGCATATAAAAAGTTTATTTTAAAATTAAAGGGGCAGTGGTTTTTTAAAAGAGCTATAGTCAAGTAATTAGAGCGCTGAGCTTGCTGGATGCCTTTTATTGCTTGCATGTGTTTAAAGATAATGAAAAGAAATTGGGGAAAAAATCTAGGAGATTGTAGATCATTAGCTGTAGAATGTGCTTTTTAAAAAAAATTTGATCTCAAAGATACTTAGTGTTGGATTCTGTAATAATTTTGATCATTCATTGAAGAGCTCTCAGTATTATGTGCTTATACTTGGGTTGTATACTGCTTTGGGTGTTGTGGGTTTTTTATGATTTAAGTAAAAAATCCTAATAGCGATATACCCTTTTAGGAATGGTATTCATCTATTCATGTAAGTCAGGGAGGTACAAATCAGTCATTTAACTTAGTTTTTCATTGTTCCTTCCTGCAAACAGTTATCTGAGTACCTTTCACCTGCCAGGCTCTGATTTCTCAGCAGTGAACAAAATAGATGTAATTCCTGCTTTCATGAAGCTTGAAATCTAGAAGGGGGAGACAGTTGAGTAATATAAACACATGATATGCCAAATAATGATAACAGCTATAGAGAAAAATGAAGCTGGGTAAAGGGGAGAAGAAGTGACAGGAGGAGCTGCTATTCTTATTCCTTGGTCCCTGCTGTGAAGACTCTGTTGGAAGGTGACATTGGAATAAATACCTAATGGAAGTGAGGGAGTGAGTCACATGGCTGTCAGGGGATAGGATATTTAAGGTGGAGGGAACAGAAAAGGCAAAGTCCTATGACTTCTGACTTGTTCAGGGAACAGCGAGGAGGCCCCTGTGGCTGCAGCAGTGAGCAAGCGACAGGGAAGCAAGAGGGATAACCAGGAAGATCATATACGGACTTAGGCACCACTTTAAGAACGTTGCTTTTTGTATTGGTTGAGAAAGCCTGATGGGAGGTTTTAAACAAAGGAGTGACTGTTATTTCTTAAGTCTTACAGCAAAGATCAGGCTACTATGGTAATAGATTGTGGGAAACCAGGGTAGAAGCAGAAAGAGACCAATTGGGAAGTTACGTCAGTACTACAGGTGAGAGAGGGTGGTGCTTGGACGAGGCTGGTGGTAGAAGCAAGGGTGGTGAGAGGTGGTTGCATCCTTGGTTATCTTTTGCACACAAATCCAAGGATTTGCTGAGGGATGTGGATGTAGGGTGTAACAAAGATAAGAGATAAGGATGCCTCCAAAGTTTATAATTTGAGTGATCAAAGTAGAATTGCCATTTACCAAGGTGGGGAACATTGCTAGAAGAGAAGGTAATAAAATTGAATTTGATTTTGAACATAGTAACTTTGATGATAGGCTTATGAGACATTCAAGTGCCTATCTAGTAGGCAGGAGAGACAGGAATTTGAAGTTAAGGGGAGAGGTCACAGCTGGGAATATTAATTTGGGAATCATCCACATATAGGAGGCATTTAAAGGCATGGGACTGAATGATGTCATGAAGGAAGGGAGCATAGAAAGGGAAGAGAAGAAAAAGGAAAAGCTAAGACTTTTCTAAAAACCAAGGGGAGAGGGAAAGAGATTGACAGGTAATGCAGAAAATGCATTAAAACAACCATCTGTATATTCAAGGATCTAAAAGAGGAAATTGAGAATTATATTAGAAAACTGGAAATTATAAGAACAAACGGAAGTGTTAGAGCCAGAAAATGAAATAATCAAAATAAAGAACGTTATGGGTTTAATGGAAGGTTAGACTTACTTGAAAAGTTAACCAAACATATTCTTTTTTTTTTTTTTTTTAAGATTTTATTTATTTATTCGACAGAGATAGAGACAGCCAGCGAGAAACAGAACACAAGGGGGGAGTGGGAGAGGAAGAGGCAGGCTCACAGCAGAGGAGCCTGATGTGGGGCTCGATCCCACAACGCTGGATCATGCCCTGAGCCGAAGGCAGAAGCCCAACCGCTGTGCCACCCAGGCACCCCAACCAAACATATTCTTAGCATATGATCCAGCAATTACATTCCTTGTTTTTTTTTCCTTTTTAACATTTTTAAAGATTCTTTTTATTTATTTGTCAGAGAGAGAGAGTGTGCACAAGCAGGGGGAGTGGCAGACAGAGGGAGAAACAGGCTCCCCGCTGAGCAAGGAGCCCCAGGTGGGACTCGATCCCAGGACCCTGGGATCACGACCTGAGTCGAAGGCAGATGCTTAACCGAGTGAGCTACCCAGGCATCCCTTCACATTCCTTGGTATTTTTATACAAAGGTGTTAAACTTGGGCCCACAAAGAACTCTGCACTTGGATATTTATTTCAGCTTAATTCATAGTTGCCAAAACTTGGAAGGAACCAAGATACACTTAAGTAGATGATAGATAAATAAACTGTGGTATGTCCAGACAATGGAATATTACTCAGCAATGAAAAGAAACTACTTGACACAAAAAGACATGGAGGAACCTTAAATGTGTATTACTAAGTGAAAGAAACCAATCGAAAATGTTATGTGTTGTATGATTCTAAGTACATGACATTTGGGAAAGACAAAAAGATGGAAACAGTAAAAAAAAAAAATCAGTGATTGCTAGAGGTTTTAAGGAGGGAGAGATGAATAGGTGGAGTGGAGCACAGAGGATTTTTAGGGTGATGAGACTTCTCTATATGATACTGTAATAAATGTGTAATGACATGTATCTATTGTCCAGACCCATCGAATATATTAATACCAAGATTCAACCCTAATGTCTCTTGGAACCTAATAGAATTTGCTTGACCTTGATGTGTCAGTGAAGGTTCATCATTTGGAAGAGATGTACCACTCTAGTGGGGGATGTTGATAATGGGGACGGCTATGCATGCGTGGGGATGGGTATATGAACCTAAACTCTTTAAAAAAAGTCTTAAATAAAGGTAGGGCACAATGTTAAAAAGTTGACTGAAAGATGAGTCATATGGATGTCTTTAGACTGAAGCAGAAAAAGAAGCTGAAGGGCTATATGGGATATGGTGGAAAGGTCTTAACATGCATGTAACTGGGGTTTAAAAGCAGGGAAAAGGGAAAAGAGAGCAGAACAATATCTGAAGAGCTACTGGCTGATCATTTTTGAAAACATACAAGAGGAATGGGAGAAGAATTGGTTGCAGTATATATCGAACATTGTTTTGAGGAGTTTCTTGTGAAAGGAGGCAGAGAAATGAGGTGAGGACAAATGGGACAAGCAGGCAGGCAGTTTTCTTCTCTTGGTAGATATTAGAGCATGCTTATATGCTGATAGGAATGTTCCAGCGGAGAGACTGTTGGTACAGGAGAGGGGGAGGCAGTTGCCTGTGCTGTATCCTTTAGTAGGTAACATTGGCTGGGATCCAGTGGCAAGAATCATACTAACTTTGCTGCACAACTGCCCCCAAATTTCTGTTTGGCTTTAAATTACATAATGAACAAAGAAAGTCATTTGCTATAGATTGTGTGGCTTGGACTATCCTTGATTTGCTCCACTATTAATAGCATGTGGAAGCAAAATTCTTCTCATGCCTCACTCTGGTGACCTACCTAACTTCCATGCTCCAAATCCTGTTAGATATTGAGACAGCAGCCTAAGACCCCTGGGCCTGTTCTTTAGTGCCGATATTTGAACGATAGAGCCATTAGTAGAGCGGACTTGGCAGACAGACCGCTGAGGTTTGAGTTGCATTTTATTGATATATTACATGTAGAATATGGGGCAAATTATTTAACCTCCCAGATCCTGTTTCCTCATTGGTAAACTGTGGTGGATAGTGTATTAGTATCTACTCTGTAGGGTAATTATGAGTATTGGATTAGTTAATGCATACATGTCCCTAGAATTGTGTCTGGCACACAGGAAATACTCAAAAATGATTCTAACTTCTGTCTCTGATTCTGGGAAAACCTGTGGGAAGTGGAGGAATAGTTCTCACAGAGGCTATGCATAACAGCCCCTTGGGGGCTCTTAAAAAATACCGATGTCTGGGTTTTATCCTTGGAAGTTTTTAATTTCTTATTTTGTGCTAGTCACCATACAGTACATCATTAGTTTTTGATGTAGTGTTTCACCTTGGAAGTTTTTTTTTTTTTTAAAGTTCCTACACCCAACATGGGGCTCGAACTCAGAACCCTGAGATCTAGAGCTTCATGCTCTTCTGACTGAACCAGCCAGGCGCCCCTACCCTTTGAAGTTCTCAGTTTTTATTGGTCCAGGGTCAGATCCCCAGGCCAACGTAGGTAATTAAAAATGAAAACACTCCAGTTATTCTAATTTGTAGCCAGGGCTGCACTAGCCTTGGAAGTCATTCAGCATATTCCTGCCCTCAAGAAGCTTCTATTGGGCTTCAGTTTGCCAAGGCATTTACATATGTTCTTTTGGCTGAGCTTTTAAAACTTGGCTATTTTTCTTCTGGATGACTTTGAAATGTCTGTGATAGTAATTATGTTTATCTTCACAGACCCTCAGCCAGCTAGAAAAGTATGTATTGTTCTTGTTCCCCGTGTCATATCTGGTAATCTGTATTCTGCTGTATGCTTGTTTCCTATGGAACTTTGGGAGAAATTGCAGAAATCACACCAAATGAATTGTGCAGCGTGTCAAAAATAAAATGGAATATTCATGCCTGCACATTTCCTTTTTATGTGACTTAAAATGTACAGCCTTTTGGGACAATGTTATCACCTTGACTCCATTATAGCAAGGAAAGCTAATTTAGGAGAGAAATTGGCTAGAGTGTCTCCTCTAATAGAAATAAACACAAAACCACTTTAGTGACTCTTCTTTTCAAGGACTGCTGTTTTTTCATAATATTTACAAGCCTACAGGTTGATATAGAAGCCCCTCTAACTCATGTACCTGTGACTTGAACATTTTTAAGATGATTTCTCCATGAATTAATAGTACCAATAAATGTGGGACTATTTTAAAATCACAGCTTGCAAATGAAATTTAGTATTACATTTTTGGCAGACCTAGTAAAGGGGCCAGTCAAGTAGACAGACATTGATAATTCAGTGTGGCAAATGCTGGGGTAAGAATAAAAGCTGGGTTGCTTGGGGTAGTAGTTCAGTTCACAAGGGTCCTGCATGATGGCAAGGAGTAGCACAGGGAAAGAAGCACTGTGTAGACAGACGGCTGCAGGATGAGTAGGGGCAGCCAGATGCACAGGGAGGGGTGGGGGGAAAGAGAGAGCACCATCTTTTGTGTTATGGGGAGGCGCGTGTGCCAGGGATCATGAGATGGTGTGGCCTGTGTGAAGTTCAGCCATACCTGTGCATGCCTATCCTGTGTAATTATGAATGGCTTCACTTTTTACTAACAAAAATAAATTGATACGGATAATAAGTTGGGTGTCTAGTCCCCATACCCATGGTGAAGACTTAGATACAGGAATGGTAAAAGGAAACGTTTAGGAGTTTCCATTCATTAGTTGCTTTTCATTCAGGTGGTTTGTCTTTTTATTGTCTTTGGCTAATTAGTCCATTTGGAAATAGTGACTTATTCTGCATAAACAGCTGTGGTATTACTGCCAATGTCTTTTTCTTCTGTGGGAGACATTCTTCCATTTTTCTTTTTCTTTCTTTTTTTTTTTTTATGGAATGAAGTCCCATTTTAGGATGCATGATGGTCTTTGCTTCTTAGGACTTTTCTGTTGGCCCTTGTGCTCTGTTCTTTCATGATGTTATGTGGCCTGCACTGGACCCCCAGTGCCACTAGCAGCATCATGTAAATCAGTGACCCTCAGTTCGCAGCTCCAGATGAATGGTTTATCTCAAATTCTCATCTAGTTATTTTCTGTCCTTGTTGATGTGGAGTTCCCACGTCACCACCAGTCACTGTTGGTAGATTTTATTCTGTTCCTCATTTCACTGCCCACACTGAAATCTTGGGAACATTACCTGTTTGCCTAGTACTTTGGTCTGTGAAATGGGGTTGCTGTTACTAATAGCATCTCTAAAAAGTGGGGGTTGAGTTTGATACCCACATTCTCAGAATGCAATTCATTTCACCTGTGCATTGTTGATTGAAAATGTGAAGGGTCAGTGCCACTGTTGATCCACACAGAGGCTAGCATTTCAAAGAATTGAATTTTGAAGTTGGCTCTAACAGTGACTTAATTTTTTCCTCCTATGTTGACCTTGAGATTGCTTAATTTATTAATCACTTCCTATTCACTATGTATTAAGGAAAATGGTGCACTTGAATTCAGATGAGGAGAATGGGATTCCATGAGATCAGTGAGTTGGCCCATGCCTTTGCCCCAAACGCCAGACCATTCAGAGCAACATCAGAGTTGTGCTAGTTTGAAGCAATTTCATTTTGTAATCAACATAATTCAGGATTCAAGGAATAGAACTGCTTTTTATTTTCAGCTTTGTATTCTGTAATTAGACATCAGGACCCATCGTCAGGAAGCTTACTGTCAATAACTCCAATGTTTGAATAGATTTTCTGTATCGTTTTTATCCTGGGAAAGTCTCCTTTACTGCTCTTCTGAGTATTAGTATTGCCTGCATTTAATTACTTGCTTTGACATTTTAGTTCTCTTGACTATGGCAAGTACACAAGATTTTTGAAATCCAGTCTCCAGGTGTTTCTCACCCTTTTTTTTTTTTTAAAGATTTTATTTATTTATTTGACAGAGATAGAGACAGCCAGCGAGAGAGGGAACACAAGCAGGGGGAGTGGGAGAGGAAGAAGCAGGCTCATAGCAGAGGAGCCTGATGTGGGGCTCGATCCCATAACGCCGGGATCATGCCCTGAGCCGAAGGCAGATGCTTAACCGCTGTGCCACCTAGGCGCCCCATCTCACCCTTTTAAACAAAGGTTTGAAGGATGGCTTTTCTGCTGAGGTTGGTAATTTGTACCTAGTTAAGAAAGGACTGGAGTGGGTTATGGGAGATACTGAGGCTAGGGATCTGAGGGTGAACTTAGCAACTTGACCACTCGCCCTAGTTGGGTCCCTCAGTAGAGTTGTCTTCTGTAAAATAGGGTCAGTAAGAGTACCAGTCCCACAGAATGGTGAAGTCTAAATGTTAATTCATATAAAATGCTTGGCACAGTGCCTGAAACATAAGAAGTATGGAAATGTTAATGGTTATTGGTTTGGTGTAATTTTGCTTGAGAGAATTGCCAGGACATTGTACTTAATGTCTCAAGAAAACTGTCCATGCTTGTAAAATAGGATTTGCTTAACATTCAAAGGTAGTAGAAATAAGAAGCCAGGGGTAGGGGGAAATGTAGCCTTTGCCCAGTTAGATCTCCAGCTGCTGGTTGCTGAGCGAAGTAGGAACAGTGGTATGCAGCAGAGCTCTTGTGGCACAAAGTGGAGGAATCCAGTGGGAGGAGAAATCTGAAAGCTACCTTAGACTTGCTGAGGGGAAAAAAGGAATGGGGCAAGTGTGCAAAGCTCCAAGAATCCTGAGCTTAGTGGATATAACAAGAATGCAGCATCCACTGTGTGAGATCCTCTGCCTGATTCTCCGTCTGGTGCCTGCACAGGAATTCAGCTAGAGGAAAATCGTAGAAGCAGCTTGGAAGAGCTTTCCTCTCATCCAGCATGGGTCACATCTCAGGCTTAGTTCTCAGAGAAGCTGGTCTCAGAGACACATGGGTAGCGTTCTCAAATAATTTCTAGCGAGGTGTGCCCTGCCACTGGGATACTGCCAGCATACTAACAATTGAGAAACATGCTCCCACTTACCGGTAGGGAGACAGGACATAAATTCTTGGTGATTTAAAATGAGAGGAGATCAATAGGGATAGTGAAGGTTACCTGGTTTCAGATGGTTCTTCATGTCCTTTGAGACCGTGTGGCTAAAGCATGATGGGAGCTGTCGAGGGTGAGGTCACGGTTGGGAACGGGGCCGTGGGAGGGAGCTGGTGGAGATGGAAGACAAAGGATGGCAGGCTGGTGCAGGGACTTGGAGATTCTCCCGCCTGGATTCAGCAGTGCGGGTGCAGGTGGGGGCAAAGACCAGAAAAGCAGGGGAAAGCCTGGGCTGGCAGGTCACTGGGCTGGGAGGCCCCACAGGTGAGGAGAGTATGGACTTAGGGTCCTTGGCTCAAGAAGGTGTTGGAAGTGATTGTCCATAGTTCCCAGACTGGAGACAGGGAAAGTGTTGAGGGTCTGGAGGACCCTGTGAGCACCAAGGGGAACTGTTTCTGCAGTAAGTGAGCTAGTACAGTGGGGAGCCAGGAGGAAAGAATTACACTTCTGACCTGGGTCAGGGGGTGCTGGCATCTGAAAGAGCATGACATTTGAGTTGTCCCTTGAATGAAGAATAGAAGTTCGCCAGGAGAAAAGGAGGTAAAGACAGAATTGGAGGACAAAGCTTATCTCTCAACTTGAACTTGAACGTTTGCCCAGCTTTTTGGTGATAGGGAAAAGTGATAAGAGATGAGCCTGAGAAGCCAGGTTACTGCTGGGACGTGCAGGGCTTGATAATGCCTTGCTCACGATGTGGTAGTTTACACTGCAGAATTGGGGTGATTCTCAGTGAAGGTGTGGCAATTAACCTCCTGCGCTACGTGGTTAAAATTTTTGTGAGGCTCTTACAGAAGTTGACAGTTCTGTGTGTCCTGATCTTATTCAAAAAGGAAGCATAAGAACAAACACTCCATGGTCAGATATAAATGGCTCTTGGAGTTACTGTTACTGTTACTTTGAATCAGTCATAGCTCCGTAGAGTTTTCTCCGTTGGTACAAATCACCACTGCTTGATAATGTGTATGTCTTAGGGTTAAGCAACATACAATTAAAATATTTTACTGTTCAGTACAGTGGCTGTAGTTCGTTAAAAATCTACCAGCCCCTAATCTTTGTCTTAATTATCTCTTGAGTGGATCCGTTCTTAGAGAGCTTGTTAAAAGTTGGATTGTAGAAGCCACTTAGTGATGTTACTTTATGAACATGAGCTGTATGATCGTATTTTAGATAGAATATGCTAGTTGAAAAGGAAGTTTCAGCAGAAGAAATTCTCAGGAAGACTACTTTTTATTGAAGGTATATGGAAAAAGATGAAGCAAGATATTTTCTTTTCACTGAGGATTCCAGGCAGAGTCTCACCAAAACTATTGTTGACTTCCTTATAAGGACAAGCACAGAATCTGTTACAAAGAAGATGAGGGGATATAGTTTGGGGATTGGTTAGAGAAGAAAGCATGATTTTTTTTTGCTCTTTTGTAATAAGGCGAGATAAAGCTGTTACTTGAAAATTTTTGAACAAAGCAAAAACCTGCCTCCTGTCTTACAGCTTGCCTGGGCCAGTGTCCATTCACACTGGTGCCAGCATAATTATTAATACTGCCCACCCTTGCTCTAAAGTGTCCCACTTCAGAAAGGGAAATTATTATCACTTGTCCCATATGTAGGCCTCCTTCCCTGACACAACTGTTAAAACATTATATGTTCCTGTTTAATCTTTACCAAATGCATTGTTTGTTTGTTTGTTTTTAATATCATTGCTTTTATGGTGAGCATGCCATCTCAGTCTTTTCCACTTTATATTGTCTTACATTTTTCTACATTCCTGCACAGTTTTGTGTTGTTGTTTTTTTTTTTTTTTCATTGCTGCTATATCAGGAGTGCATTGAGCTAAAACTCAACTAGTAGTGGCTTACATGGTAAACAGTTTGTTGATTTCACTTACTAAGAAACCTGGAAATAGATGGTCTGGGGCAGGTGTAACTTCTCAAGGATGCTCTCAAGGGTGGAGACCCAGTCTTCCCATGCCGCCATCTTTGGGGTATGGTTTTTATCATCTTGCATTGCCCCGGTACTCCAGTGGGAAGATGGGGGAAGGGCTAAGAGCAAAAGAGGCCCTGCCAGCTAAATTTCTCTGTAGGAATTTTTCTCTAAGATCTATCCAGTAAATTGTGTGACTGTCTTACTGGTTGGAAGTGGGTCCCATGCTTACTTCTAGCTGCAAGACTTTCCAGGAAATTTTCAAATGCTATATTGGAGGATGACAAGGAAGATGGGTCTCTGAATGGCTTTTTGATACCCAGTCTACCAAAGTCTGTTACACCTGTGAAAAAGTACTTTGATGTAAGTGTGTGGTTGTTGGAATAGTAATTTTCTTTCGAGAGTTAACCCCTGTCACACCACTACAAAACCATGTAACATCCATGACTGAGCAAGGACTAGGAGAGGTTAAATTAAACTCTTTCAAAGAGTGAGGTACAGTGGATCTTATACAGTGTCCAACTTAATTTCTTAATTTAATTCTGAAAATAAAGCTGATTCACCAAGTCTTTCAAGAGTGTGTATTTCATTAGCTTAGATTGTGTTAAGCATGACTGACTCTGCTAGGTACTTAATGTCATTAAAAATTTGGAAAAAATGCTGTTCAATTTTTAGAAGCATCTTGGAATGTCAAGTATCTTACATTGGCAAACCAATTTTAATTTCTCCCATTTTTAGCTGAGCTAGAGACTCACCAAAGATGTATGTGAACATTCTAATTCTTTCAAATATTTGTTCAGTGACTTACTTTTGTTTAATATAAGCATGCAGTATATTTTATGTAATATCTGGAGCTGTTATGGTTCCAAACCATGTTTAGTCAAGGTTGGATGCAAGTGATGAAATGTAATTGACTTCCTAGCTCCCTTTCCCATTGTCAGAGAAAAACTGTCCCTAAGCATTACCCTGGGATCTATGATCTTTTTTAAGTTGAAAATTTTGTTGGGTGATTATCCTTCCTTTTGCCCTCCTTATCCTTTTATCCTATATTCAGTTTTTATGTTCTCCCCTCTCCTATAGGCAGTCACTTTAATGTGCATTTTTTTATTTGAATGAGCTATTATAAAATAAACATTTTATGTGAGTTTATTTCTATATTTTGTATTTCTTGTATTTATATTATTTGCATTTTAAATATTATCTATTCCCAAAGATGATGGAGGAAAGTAAGAAAGAAAAAGGATACCTAATATCTTAAAATATATGTAAAATATTTCCTACTTTTTTTTTCACTCCACACAGTGTTTGTAAGACCATTTCCATGTTAAGTATAAGTACATGGTGTCTTGATCTCTCAACTGTTCCATGGGCTGCATTTGACTTAAGCACTGACTCATTGATGGGTACTTGGGTTGCCTCCTGACCATGTCCAGCATTTCCCTCTTGCTGCTTATTACCCCAGATGGCATGGTGGTCTTTTCCTAGGCTTTTTTCCCATGCCATGGAACACGCCTTCGTACCTTCTTCGGTCCTTGCTCACTCCACCTTGGGAGGAGTGCATTCGTCAGCAAGGCAAGCAGTGTCACAGGCCAGTTGTATCAGAGTGTGGCCTCTCTTAGACCCTGGTGTGGGGTATAGTCTTGCTCCCTCTCTCTGCCACTGTAAACAAGTCTCCAGTGACCATTCCTGTTCCCGTTGCCTTATAGACCTGTGTGAGAATTTCCGTGGGACTTGAACACAAGAGCAGAACTGTTGGGTCATGGGATAATTATATATGTCGTTGTACTTAAATAGTGCTGAGTGCTCTTGTAGGGGTCACACCATGTGCACTTCTTTCACCACGTGTGTGAGGTCTTTCCCTGTCCACGTACCTGGCTGCACTTGGTTATCTTTCAGCTTCCTGATATTTGCCAGTCTGTTTGATGTAAAGTAGTAACTCCTGGTTTTAATGAGCTTATCTCTTGATTTCCTGAGCATACCATCAAAAGTAAACTGCTGGTTCACGTCTTCTCATTTTTCTGCTATACTTATTATCTTTTGTTGATTTGTGAAGGTTTCTTATGTATTGTAGAAAAAAAATCCTCTGTCAGTTTTATGCATTTGAAATATCTGCTAACATTTTCTCAGCTGTTGATTAACTTATTTTTGCTTGTTTTTGTAGATTCCTAGGCCAACAACCTGGCTCTGTGTGTGTGTGTGTGTTTGTGTTAGAGTTTCAAAAAGCATTTACTGTACCTTAATTTTGAAGAAACATTTCGACTTAACATGCTAAAAAATCACTGGCCTTTCTGAAAGATAAATTGCTGTATTTTTATCTGTTGCAACTATACTTGTGATTTTTTAAGATCTGTAGAGAGTAGTTTAGAGCAAATTAAAATAGAAGTTGAAAGTTTAAGCTTCTTTTATAGCTTTCCAGCCTTTCTCTTCATTGGCATAACAAAGTGGTCATCTACATGAAACTATACCTTGCATTTTTATATTTAGTTAAAAAATTTAAAACTGTATTGTATAGTATAAGGCTCTCTAGGTGACATAAAGTCTAAAAATGTCATGAGATGCAAGTGTGTTTATCCAGCTTAGTTTCCCCAGTAGGGAACTTGGATGTATAATGTGAAAGTTAAAACTTGACAAGAATGTGCTGATCATTAAGTCATGGAATCTATGTTGCCGTGAACACATGAATGAATATATTGTGTGGGAATTTTGAAAGTCTAAACTTGAAAATTATTAACCTGTGCTGGAACAAAGTGGAATGAGTAATTTTTTTCGAGGAGGGGAGAATTAATAGGTCTTAAGAGAGTTACTGGCTTCTATTCAAATATAACCAGAAGCCAACTACCTGCGTAGTTTGTTGCAAGAGAGTCTTTGGACTCTTGGGGCAAAGGCAGAGATAGAAGACCATTTCTTGGTATGTCTTCATGAATTACAGAGAAAGAAAAATACTAAATTTCTCATTAGCTTTTGCTTCCTTATTAGAATGATATGATGATCTGGAAGGATAACAGACTTTAGTAAGAGGGATTAGAAGGCGTGAGATGAGTGAAAAGATCAGATACAAGTGCGTTTTGATCATAATAAGTTCAGATTTTCTTTTTGGGATGAATTGCATTCCAGCATCCTGGGAAAATCTTTACATGGAATTGCTGAAAATAGTTTTCCTGTCTTTCAAAACTCCTGGGAAGTGAGAATGGTCCCAGAAGTGGAGATGGTGGTGTCTAGTTTCTGAAAGGCAGGAGAAAGAGGTGGATTCTGCCATGTTGGTATGGTTTCCAGGGAGAATTCCAGACCAGTGAATGGGTAGATGATGAAGCTCTTAACAGTCATGAGTCCTGGGTTGTGAACAGCAGAATCCAGCTCTGAATAACTGCAATACAAATGGGTCTTGCTAAAGGATATTGGGTGTCTTGAAGGGAAGACTAAGAGAGCTGGTCTCAGAAAATGGCAGACCCCAGGGGAAGCCAGATGTGAAAACACAGCCAGCCGGTGCTGAGGGAAAGGAGCCGTGAGAAAGCTGCCGCCGGGGTCACTGCTGCCTGCTGGACTCGGGACTTGGCCTCCAGGGTGCATTCTGAATTGCCTTTGCTTTCTGTGTCATTTCCTGCAGCTCCAAGTCCTCACTGGGTACAGCTGTTGGCTGAGCTCTGGGAAGTTGCCCATGTGCTAGCATCCTGGGTTATGTGAGACTTTGCCTATATTTAGCATCCTTTTTGCCTTCCTTAGAAGAAGGTGAGGTTCGCACATCCCCACCAAGTTTCTCTCTCTGTAGAACCCTCCACTGTAGGAAAACTGCTCAGAAATGCGAGAGCCAACAGGAGCACAAATGTTCGTGACAGTAGTCATAGGGTAGGAAGGAGCTTGTCCTGGGAACCAGAGTGTTAGCTCTGAGCCAGCCATAGCAGATGAAACCTACTTTTTTGAAGAAATTCCTCAGTTACAGTGGTACAAAAATTGTTGTTGTTCTGAGTTTTAGAAAGGCCTTTGCTGAATGCTCTGCACAGAAGTCTCAGGTACAAGTCCTACGTGATTGAGTATCTCCTCTCTGAGAGTGTTGGATAATGGGAGTGATGCCTTGAGGCATCTCAAGAGGGGAGACTCTGGGCTTCTTAGTGACTTGGTCACAATATCAGGGGATGCTCATCAAATCTGCTGTTGAAGTTAAGCAGGAAGGAATAGTGAGTGCATTGGAACACAGAGCTGAATCTAACAGGGTGAAATTTAATAGGGAATAAACATTACATCTTGTCATGGTGTTCAGAAAACCAGCTGTGTATGTATGTGACGAATAAAGTAGTCACCACTTTACAACATCACATGTAAAAATGTCTTTAACATTTAAGCTGAATGGAGGCACTGTATGAGTCAATAGGTTGATTTTTTTTTTTTTAAAGGAAACTCCTAAGGCCATCTTAAAGTGTGTTCATGGATATAAAGGTCCTTCACAAGGGAGAGATTTTTCCCTGTTCTTTGTGGATCCGGTGATATATGAAGCATTCATTGATTCTTGCCATCCACAAGAATGCTTTTTTTGGCACAGAGTTACCAAAATACAAGCAGAGGTTAAAGCGTGGCATATGGGAGGCACTTAAAGGAATGAATTGTTACTGTCCAAACCTGGGAGACACTGTTGCTGTCTCCAAATAGAAGCAGGTGTGTGGAAGGAGGAGTAGGTGGTATAACCACAGAGGACAGAGCTGAAACCAGTGCATGTCAGTTGCAAAGAGGGAAGTTTCTAACATCAAGAGCTGGCTACACCTTGGTGAGAAGTAAGTTGCACATCACTTGTGACCACTAATTGTGACCAACTAGACTCTTGGGGAAATGAAAGCATTTTGCCAATTTATTTGCCCACCTTCCTTTCATAGGCCTTAGGATTCCCTGATTGTTGAAATTCCCCAAAGCTCTTAATTCACAAGGCTGTGAAACCATTTTAATATCCAAACGAGGTTGGTGAAAGACTCAGAATTGCTTCAGACCTGGGAATATTAATTCATCATAAAGCTGGAAGGGAAGGTCTTAATAAAGAGCAACACGAGACGATAAATATTTGATTTGAAAAGCTGGGATCATAAACCAATCGCAGCACTTGCTGAGACAGAAGTTTTTTCTTAATTGGTGCCAGGCTGCCATAACCCACGTGGCAGCTCTTCGAGAAGCTTGTCTTTTTCACGTTGAAGGTGTTTTCCTTTCAACTTTTTATCCTCACGATGTCAGTATGTTAGAATTGCCTGGCTGATGAAGTAAATTCTGACGGTAATTGCTGAGGGAATTTAACTTGCGAGACACCTAGAGAAGTCTCTTTCATACTTTAAAAAATATAAACAAGGAGCAAAATAATAGTTCTGTCAAGAAAATTACATATCGATTCATCATCCAGTATTGGGAATTGAGCTAAAGAGTTTGTTCATAAAACATCTCCTGTTTGAAGGTCATTTAGGGGAGGAGCAGCTTTTAGGAGGTTTGCGTCCTTTGTAGGCATGATTGCCGTGTTCCTCAGTGGACGTGTATTGAGTGCCTCCTCCAGCCTTTTTGAATTGAGGAGAATTCTGGCACAGATACTCAGAATAGAAATTAAAAGTTGAAGAAGTGGTATCTCGCAGGTTTTTGGCCTTTACGATGCAAACGAGTGCCTGTGTCATCTTCAGCAGTAGTATTTATTGAGGGAGATTAGCATAAAAGTAGTTAGCTTGCAGCATGATTTGAAAATTATAGCCTTGTAAAGGATCCCCCAGTTACAATGGCTGGAAACATGCAATCACCAGAAGCTGCATTGTAAAGTCTGTACTGATCCCTGGACGAATTTCACTCCTTTGGCTCTCCTCCTCTTCATCTCTAACCTCTCTCTTCATGTATTGTTCTGGGATAATGAAAGAGCGTCTGAGGGTAAACACTGCCAGCTCCCCGGTTTGGATTCCCTCAAAGCTTCTGCATTTGTTTGTTTCTTCAAAGTGTGGTCAGCAACGTTTATTAAGAGCCTACTATGTGTCTGAGTGGCACTGGTGATTAAAAAAATAAGTCTTAGCTGCAGCTCTGAGGCCAGTAGGAGAGATGGGAAGGAAATGGGGTCTGTTACTTCTGTGAAAATGTTCCTCCAGAAGGGTTGCTTGATCGCATCTGGAAAGGAGGGTGGAAGTTAGCCAGGCACATGTGGGGGAAATGGGGAGTTGAGAATACATCTGCAGGGGTTTGAAGGAGGAGGGAGGGGCATGAGCCAGGGGATGTGAATGAAAAGACTGCAGTTTGAAGTCCAGGTCAGGGTTCTACGGTGTTGTTCTGTCAGAGTCACCTGATGAACTAGTTGAAAATGGAGCTTCCTGGACCCATACCCTCTGCTTTCCCATCAGGTCAGATTTTTTGGGGGTAGGACCAGGCAGATCTGGTGATGAAGCCTGCCAGAGTTTGAGAACTGTGTTTTGTGGGAATTGGGAGTGCTGAAAAATATTGGTAAGTGCCATGGTCAGATGAGGTCTTAGAAAGATGACTGTGATCATGGAGACAGAGGAAAATGATGTGACATGAGGTAGACTGGAATTAGTGATGGTTCAGGGGACAGGTGACAGAAGAGATTGAAGCTGCAGGGAGGGGGGTGAGGAGGGGACAGATTGAAATCCTATTTAGGAGATAGAATGACCCAGATGTAGTGATCAACTGGATGTGTCCCAAGTTGGGCCAACTGCTGGGATTCTGGTAGAAATTGTGTTTAGTTTGTGTTCAGAAAGATACTTCAGAAGCACCGTTACAGATGTGTTCATGGTGGCAGGTGTGGGCTCGGGGCAGCTTCTGTGTGAGCATTTGCCAACTCTGGGTTCCTACCTGAGCTTCTAACCAGCTTCCCTTCTTTATATGTAGACCAGACCGAAGAGGAGGCTTGGTGAGACTTTCTCTTTCCAGTTGCTATGACCTCTTACCTCTCTTTCTTCATCACTGCTTAAATTTGATGAACTTGGTTGTCCTAAAGCAAACCTGCTGTATGAAAAACATCCACAGTTACACCATTCCAGCTATTCAGAGAGGTGGAAACTGAAGGCTTTTTGGTAAGGTTCTAGGCTCCCTTAGTTAAGGGAGGCAAATAACTCTGTACTTCTGAGCATACACACCTTCCAGATAATTCCTGCAGCAGCTACTTGGGCCAGCTCTGTGCAGAACTGTCACTTGCCTCTCCCCTTGACTAAAGCTATTGAACTGATGGAATTCATCACCCTCCAAAGTCTGGATTTGGAATCACTAAGCTCAGTGCAGATCTTTTCCTTTATGTTACATGTGATTTTGGTTATTATTTTTCTATTATGTGTAAGTTTATGAACTGCATGGGTATAAATTAGGTCCTTACTCTGCTTTTGGTGAAGACTGGTGAGGTACACCTTGAGAAAGGAAGGATAACCTTACATCCTTAGCAGGGAACCAGTTTTAGTTTGCATTGGGCCTCTGGCATAACTTGAAAATGGTACACCTGCTTGGAAGGGTGAGCTGGGGAAAGGCTGGGATACACTTGTTGTGAGCCTGGGTCACGTTCCATTTACGGTTTCCTGACTTTTCTCATCCTGGAAAGGTACAGTAAATTGAGGCTGAGTTCTGTTGACTTTATTTTTTTTTTAATGGGATTCACAGGTTTGTAATTTAATTTATTTGGTTGTCTTGGAAGGAAATAAGGGAAGAGCCAGGCAGCAATTGCTAAACCTGTCTTCCTTGCTGTCATTCATTGTCCTCCAGGGTACCTCCGAACCTCATTGACAGTCCCCTCCGTGCCTGCTGCCAGCGCCCCCTCCCTTAGTAATTAAAGAGTGAAGGAGGATGTCAATTCAACTTCTCACTGAGAGCTGGCGCTAACCACGGATCTGATTTGAGGGCAAGGCCTTTCCCCTCTAGCTTCTTTAAATCCCCTATTAATTCAGACGCTTTATTTACTGAACAAACAAGCTGTGATTTCACAGAGAGTAGTGAACAAGCAGTTTACTTCTGGGGGGAAAAGCTCTTTGTGTTTTTATGTTCATGCTGAAGCCTAAGACATTTTCCTTCCTTCTCTGTGATGTGATTCTATCCCTGCTCCCCGCCCCCAAACCCATATCTGAAGTAGAAACAAATGAAGACTGCAGTGATGTCCTAGTGGTTTGGATGAAAGTTCTTTTCACTGGAAAGAACTTTCAGGAGCCTTTCCTGCAGAAGGGAGTCCCCTTGAGTTAGAGCAAGTGTGCATGGAAGCAAGCTGCTCTGAGGAGCCCAAGGGCACGGGCCTCCCTGCCCTCTGGGCTTTTGTGTGATATCCTTCTGTGTGGCAGCCAGCACCTCTGACCTACCACGCAAGGGGTGCTTGCTTCTGCCCACAAGGGGGGCCATGGCGGAGTATATATTTGATTCCATGAAGTACTGCCAATGTGATTCTTGTAGATCCGGTTCTTCCTCACTTCCCATACTCAGACCCATAAATAACTATACCAAAGGTGCTCTTAGAAGAGTTCATGAAGCACACACGTATTAGACTACCTCCTTCAGTATCTAAAGCACTTCCCACAGTCACAGTATTCCAGGGCTAGAAGGGACCCTGAGAGATCATTTCCCATTTCCTCATTTATCGCAAAATGCAAAAGATCCAGAGGGGCGAAATGACTTGCCCCAGGTCCAATAGTTTCTGAGCGACACAGTAAGGACTGGAACCCTTTCCCAGCTCTTTGTCTAGAAGTGCTTCCCCCACTGCTGGGCAGGGATGATTCAAGTTGGCATGTGGCCAGAGCCACCTGCTCAGATCACCTGGGGCCCATTAATGTGCAGACCCCTGGGTCCCAGTTCACAATGACTGGATCCGCATCCAGGGTGGGTGGGAGTCTGCGATCTGCCTTTAAAGCCGGCTTGGCCTGTGACTTTCAGCACTCTGATGTTGGAGAAGTGCTGAAGGAAGTCCTCAGGATTTCACTTGGGCTCTGCTCTTCCCTTGTTCAACCACAGACTTAAACCCCAATGTGCTTCTTTGGTCCTAACTGCTTTATGTTTGTGCTTCTCATGTTGAAGGGCGCAACTTGGCTGACAAGAGGGAATTGCAGGGAGGGTCTGGGTATTCAAGGAATGGACTGTGGTGGTGGACAAGTGCAGTTATTTAATGCTGACCCACTGGACCCCTGTCATCTTCTCTGTTCTCCCAGACTGCTTCTTCATTAAGGGGCAACAACAGCAAAGTTTTCAATTGTCACTGCTTTCCTGCGTATCTCTCCTCGTATTGGCATTCTGCCTCCACCCCCCACCCCATTGCTTTACCGTCATAAACTCTTCAATTCAGGATCCTTTTGGGGTTGGGTGATGACAGCTAGACCATCACTTAAGGTGACAGGTAACTCAGAATTAAGCAAGAGGATGGGACAGCTGGACATTCTAGTATGTGGGTGTGTGTTAACTGCTTTAATGTGTACACAGATGTTTAGGCCTTATTTTACTTCATAAATACACTTGCTCCATGACTATATGAAAGCTTCCGGGTTGGATGGGTTTCTTGCCAGTCCTTGTGGTAAAAACTTCCACATGGACAGAGTTATAAGACTGTCCCTTGGATCAGGGCGGAGAGGAGTCGTAGATGGACCCACACCCCAGAAATGGGTTAGAATGTGTTGGGGCATGCCTGGCCTAATGTGCTTGGTCCCTAAACCATGGGGGCGCTGAGGTTAATTTCATCAACAATTTCATTAATCCCAGTTGAAAAATTTTAAGGGCTTTCATATGTTTGTGGGTCCCTGAAAGACAATGTGAGGAATCACTTAGACGGTAAATGTCACACATGAAAGATGTTAGTCAGTGCTGACGCTGATAGCAGTGAATTGCATCAAGAGATAAGCTAAAAATAAAGGTGGGTTTGGTTTACTTAGGGCTTTGGAGTCAGACCTGGTTCAAATTCTAGACCTGTTTGGCTAGACTTAGAACTGGAAAAAGAGGAAATAGTAAGACCTATCTCTTAGATTTGTTAAATTAGATACTATATTCACAGATACATAGGTGTATGTTCAGTAGAGTGGCTGGCATAGAGTAATGAGGGAATAAATGTTATGAATTGCTGTTATTGCCTGAGAGAAAGAGTGCCATGTAGTAATAACCCACTTGATAATAATGATCATGTGAAGAGGTGAAGGGAGGTAGGGGACAAATAATGACATAAGTAAGCTAAAAGAAATCTGGATTTTACTTCCTCAAAGGTGGACCTTTGAAGAGGTTGTTGAATTCTAGATTATCCTTTGGCTGGTCTCTTGGCTGGTAGTCACAGGAAGCCCTGGATGGAATGGAAGTTGACAGAACAGGTGGTGGGTTGTCAGAGGAAAGGGGTGCTTGATACAGGAGACTCAGCACTTACCTCAGTCAGAAAACAAGTTCCTATGTGTTAGATGTGGGTGTTTACTTCCTTCCAATGGATGAGCAGCTACCTCACTGTCCTAAAACACAAGCTCCTTTTTTCTCCAGGGTTCTATCAGCATCATTTTGGATGCTATTTAAAAATTTAAATTTGTTAATTTTCTCCATCTGTAGCCATGGAAGCTAGCCCTTTGGTATCATGTAGGTTGAAGCAAAACTACCATCAATATAAGAACCAACATTTGAGTGCCCCTTTACCGTTCTTTCCTTTAACAATTATCTGGGTGTTTCGGACCCTTTGAT
Source organism: Ailuropoda melanoleuca (assembly GCF_002007445.2). Lineage (NCBI taxonomy): Eukaryota > Metazoa > Chordata > Mammalia > Carnivora > Ursidae > Ailuropoda > Ailuropoda melanoleuca. The sequence goes on from NC_048220.1 coordinate 45,087,818, forward strand.
GCTTTCTGCTGCCTCTTGACCACTTGTATTGAAAAGGTACATGTGGGCGTATTTCCCAGGTTAAGCTAGCATCTAGTCTATTGACCTGGTGCGGTAAACATCTGTCTTCAGACTGTTGTTTTGTTCTGTTATTTGACCAGACTTCAAGCCTTTCAGTAAGCATCACGGCTGATGGGTCACCAATAGGAAGGAAAGAAGAGTGTCCCAAAGATGACTAAGTTGATATACCAGCATTTCAGGAGCAGATTTCCATGGTCAGCTGTGCACCCCTTAAAGTCAGGTTCTAGGTAGATGCAAATGGCCTGCCTTGGTATCCTTAAGGTGGTGTTTCCCCAGAGAGTCACCTGAGATGGGGCTTACCTTGCCTCAGGGTAAGCTACACCCCTGTGACACATCTTTCAGCTGTTTTTTCTAGCTCTGAGGTAACCAGTGGGTGCAGGTTAAACCTCAGTTTTCCTCTTGGCACTCGGAAGTGGGCCTGAGATAATGCAGAGACTGGTATTCACATTGACCTGGCACCCAAACATGCTAATCATGGTGAAAGAAAAATTGGGGTGGAGGGCACAGGTTTGGTACTGGGGAGATAGGGATTTTGCCTTGGGAATCGGGGCATACGAGTCTTAGGTGTTGTTCACTCTCATCTTTTAAATTTCGGGGAAGAGGTTTCACTACTTTAAGTAGTAACATAGCAGCCTGTTTGAAAAAGGCATGGTAGAGTGAGTGGATATTTAAGGAAGGTCAGCATGTTTTGTCCCATACTTCTGAGGAAAGCCCAGACCATGCTTGCTCTGCAGAGCCCTTTGGAGTATCTTTCCATCCAAATAAGGCCCAGATCTGAATGGCCATCTTCCTGCATGGCCATCCAGGCCAGCCTGCCCATGGCATGTGAACGTGGACAGTGAAACTGGAGGAAAGGGAAAAAAAAAATGGAGGAAAGGAGTCTATTGTACAGGTGTCACAGGAAAACATAGTCATTTCTTGAATATTCCAGCTATAGCAGGAGTTTTTTTTTTTTTCATCTTTTTTAGATTTGTTTCTCAAAGAGCACTAGTTAAGAATTCACACACATTTACCAGTTAAGTAGAAATTTCATTTGAAGCAACAGTAGGTTCAATTGAATGTGTTTGGAAATCAGGTGCATAAATTGCTCTGGAAGGAGTGTGTGTGTGTGTGTGTGTGTGTGTGTGTGTGTGTGTAACTGTATGTTTTATACATTAATATTTGGCTAAAAGTCAGGTTAGAAAAATTTCCTAAAGGTCTAGTTGCCAGTCACATGTCTAATTAGTCACACATACAAAATGTAACAGTTGCTTTGTCAGTTAAAAGCAGGAGGAGTTTGCATTTTTACCCCAGTGTTCTTGGAAAGTGTGAGGTCTAGTAATTTTTGAACGCTTATATTAGAAGAGGAAGGGTCACAAAGGGGGTCAGTTTCTTGGCCGTTGAGACATGCTGCAGAGAGTAAGCCTTTGGTGTTGGTCAGCCAGCACCTGCTGTGCCCTTGTAGGAGGTAAAAGGGCATGATGCTGGCTGGCCTCTAGGATTCTAGTACCTCATGTGGGGTAAGAACAGGAACAGATGGGTGTGAGCCTGGGCACGTGTACTTAACAAAGTAATTGCACACATGGCCACATGAGTTCTACAGAGATAATCTGTCAAATTCAAAAGGACCAGAGAAGATAAAACAAGGAGCTAAAAGCAGGATAGAGGTGTTAAGTAAAACGTTTGTATAGTTGTTTCCGGGGATGCAAACATAGTGGATCACTTTGCTCTTACTACTTTCTAGAGAGCTTTTTTCTGAAACCATTAATAAAATAAGAGTAGGTAGGGAAGAAAAATCCCCCCACAGATTGGTCCTGGTTGAGTATGTGTTTCATAGAAACACATTCACCGTAATTTTGCCCTTTGTTTCATCTTGGGGAGCCACGTTTAGGAGAGAGTCCTTCCCGCTCTGTCCATTACTGTGGAAAGATGGTGTGCTTTCTGCTGAACTTTGCTCTAGAGGGAAGAATGATGGCTGATGCCATCAGAGCATGGAGGTTCAGAATATCAGCACTATTGGAACACCTAGCTGGCCCAGTCAGTGGACTATGTGACTCTTGGTCTTGGGATCATGAGTTCAAGCCCCACATTGGGTTAGAACTTAAAAAAAAAAAAAAAAAAAAAAAAAACAGAAAACCAGTTCTAGAGTCAAACCATCCAAGTTAAAATTTTGGCTCTGACAATAGTTTTGTGACCTTAGGCTAGCATTAACCTTCTAAACATCAGCTCTGTATCCCTAAAACGGAGATAGTAACAATACTTAGCCTCACAGGGTGGATAGAAGATGAACTGAATTGATGTATTTAAGTGTTTAGACCAGCACCAGTGCAATAATCTACATTCAGCAAATGTTAGCCTTTATTCCTTACTATTGTTGTGGTTTTGTTACAGTGGTGTACACTTTCAAAAGGATGTGACATTTTGGTAGAAACTTTTTTTTTTCCCCCTAAGTAAGCACGCTGAAGATTCCAAAGAATTTACTAATGTGGAGATTTAAAAATTAGATAAAAAATTTATCATAGAAGTAGAGCTTCTTTTATTAAGATATCAAGGAAAGTCTCGTGTTAATATTTCTCAGCTGTCCCTCCCGAGGACAAGATTTTTGTCCGTTAGCTCTGATGCCAGAGTGGAACTTAAGTATAGCATAGTTCACAGTATCAGAATTCCAGCTGTATGCCCCAAGTTGGATTGCTTCCTCATCAGCCTGCAATCAGCTCTGTGCCTGTGTTTCTTCCCCACTCCTATCCCTACATTTTCTGCTCTTTTTAAAAAAATTACTTCGTAAGTTCCCTACTCTGTTTCAAACTGCCTCTCCACCCTCTCCACAGCCTTGCACGAGCTTGTGAGCCCCGTGGGCAGAGATGTATGTTCCTTGTTTTACCAAATACGTAATTGTGCACCTTCTATGGAAAGCATTTTTAGAAAATTTAAAATGTAAAATATAGCCATCATATTTTACGCTTATTTAGCTAAGCTTTTTTAGTGGTTTTAAATTGGTTGCCATTTATAAGGTTTAAAGTCAAGGGCACAAAGAATGTCCTGTTTTTTTTTTTAAAAAAAAGTGTTTATAGTGGATTGGGAGAAATCCTGACTTCATTTACCTATGTGAAGTTGTTTGGTTTCATAACTTCCTTCTTTTCTAGCAGCTGGTTTTTTTTTTTAAAGGATAAACTTGACTTTTAAAAAGACATTGATCATAAATTCAGTTGATATGTTCTGTCCTATTTGAAGGTGATGTAGCAGTTTTCCAGGTGCATATGTGTAGCACAGAATATAACCTTGTGAGTCTATTGCAAGATGTCTAACTCTATAGCCAAGTATTACATCCATGAGAATTGTCAAATTTTTCCACTGTTGGGTAAACCTTTGCCTTGCCTTGGAGATTGCTGCAGTGTGACTCAGAATCCTCCTAAGGTCATGCTCACTGCATATTTGTTTTTAAGCATAGTTCCCACAAGGTTCAGGTGCCTTTGCCTTGGAACACATCTCTGCCAAGTAGACCAAGGGCGATGACCTGTTTTTCCAGACTGCTGTACATTAGCAGTGACACTGGGCTTATTGGTAAGGGTGCCTGCAACTTTGACATGCTTACTCAAATAGGTATGATGTAACCTTAGGAATGTGCTGGCCATCATACTTCCTGAAGCACTGTCTGGAACCAGTTCATGGTTTCAGAGCAAGTTTGGGTCAGGAGCTTTAATGGCCAGGCTAATTCCTAACCATTTTGTAGACTTGAATTCTTCAGTGATTGAACCTGCCGGGATGGCCGGGACCCTGTGCTCTGGTGAGAGGGTAAGGATGAAAAAGGGTTGCTGAATCTTGATATCTTTGTTTTTTTCCCTCAAACAGGAAAAGTACCAGTCTTTCCACATTTGCTCTTAAACAGTTGGTGAATATTGCAGAATCATTCCTACTGCTTCTGGAATGAGACAGAGAGAAAAACAGGTTGCTATATTGTAATAGACTACCTGATAGAGAAATGATTCCCATTCAGGGCAGTGATTTCCTGGTCTGAGAACTAGGGTGACAATCTGGGCTCCTACTAGGGGATGGGGGAGGTGGGAAATGATCTTTTTTTTGGACCAAGACTGGCCACCATGGCTAGTAGTACAGATCCAGTCAGGATCTGCCCATGGCAGTCATTCCAGTGTGGGGGAACTGGGGATGGAGTTAACTGAAGAGGAACATTTTATAAAATTTGGCTTAAAAGGTTTCTATTCAAATTTATGTCCCTAACCTTTCCTCATCAGAGTAAAACCACAAAAGAATTTCCAGGCTTTTCAGGCATTTCAACGTTTATCCTATCGCCGGGAAAAAAAATTCGAAAGGAAGATCTGAGAGTCTCTTAGTAACAGTGTCTTAAGAGTCAGTAACTGCTCTGGTTAAGCAGTTTCTTTTTTTGCAATTTAAGCTTTAGTGAATATGAAGACAGTTGGTTACTTTGATCTTCGTAAAAATGCTTCATATTCGTGAAGACCATTAATTGTTACTTAGTATTCTTTTCTTCAGGCTATCTGCTCCATGTTGCTTCATCATTTTATCTTAGGTCTCCACTGAAATAATCTTGTGAGCTGTTAGAGGAGAGACCAGGCCAGATTTGATCTGCACCCTAGTCAGGATTGCTTCAGTCCCAGGGACAGAGGAAGGTCGGTCTCCTTGAAAGACTTGAGTTTCCTGAGCTTCATGGTGATGGCTCTGCCTCAGTCTATTCCTTTCTCCCTCCCTCCCTCCCTCCCTTCCTTCTTTGCTTTTTGTAAGTAGACTCCACACCCACCATGGGGCCCAAAACAGGCCTTGAACTCACAATGCTGAGATCAAGAGTCAGACCCTCAACTGACGGAGCCACCCAGGTGCTCCTGCCTTGTCTACTTTTGTCACTTCTGTTGACTGAGGTTTCTTATTCTTTCTCATGGAGCTTTTCCATCTCAGAGGCTTCTCTGTCCCTTGCTTTGCCTTCCTTCCAAAACCTACCACTGTTTCATCTTGCCTGCAAAACTTCAGCTCAGCACTTTACTGTTTGTTTGACCTGCCTTGATCTTAAAAATTCAGTGGCTTCAAACTTGTTGGGAATTCTGCGCCTGCCCTTGTCCACCCATGGTAGTGACCTTCAAGGTGCTTGTCCCTTGATGAATAAGTTGATGAATAACATCTCCAGTGACTATGTAACCTTAGCTCTATGTTTTTAATTACAAACAGTTTACTTTTTATCCTAACAGTCATTGAAAGGTACAGTGTCTGCCAGTGTAGCATATTGAACAGTACTATCCACATGGGAAGCTTATGTATTACAAGGGGGTCACAGGATCTCAAATTACATTCTCTAGCTCTTACTGGGTAGGAGTGTAGATCTTTTGGGTTTGCTTTTTTTTTCCCCACATGATTTGGGTACACCTAGAATTGGCCTCCTCTTTTGGAAAGCTTTTATGTATGTTGTCGGCATGTGATGTGGAAACTTTCTGGGACACTCAGAATCCTTGCAGTTGCAGTAATCATTATAAGTAATAATTAATCTGCATGGGGTGATGGAAGAGCTCTGATTTAGGGACACACTCTTCCTGTTCCCCCGCTAACTGGGCATGTGACTTTAGACGAGTCATTTAACTTGTAATGCCTCAGTTTCTTCATTTGTAAAATGAGACCCATGATAACCCCCCTTGTCTACTTCACAGGATCACTCATTTGAGGATTAGATAAGGAACAAGTATTTGAATAACTTTGGAATATTTTGTCAGTATAAGGTGTTTAGTGCTATTAGTAAGGATGAATATCTGGGAATGAGATTAATTTTTGTGTTTCTTGCATTTCAGAAACCACATAACCTTTGTTGAGAAGCTCTAGAAGTTTGTTTTCATTGTCTAAGATTAGAAAGTACTTGCTGTGGTTTTCTTCTGGTAATTGCTTCCCACCCTTGAGCTAAAATGTCACATGGCATTAGCTATTAATTTTCAGAAGATTTTCAAGCTCCCTTTTCTTCTATTACTAGAATGTTCTGAAAGATACCTCATTGCTCCCTTCTCTTGCTTTATTATGATTACTTCATCCAAGTTGTTGACCCTTTATGGGCTTTCTTCATATACTTGTTTGCGTTGTGAAAGAAGAAAATACTGTTAAAGAATTTCTTATCCAGCCCTGTTTTGAGATGGTGACTGAAGACAGGGCAGGCAATAGAACTTTTGATGGAATTGTTTTTACTTTAATAACCTTATCCCTATAGTTCTGGAAGTGTGAATGGGTCCACTGGTGATCGTACTGATGATACCTTTTATGTAGGATGGTTACTCTTCATCCAGCATCATAAGGCCTTGGGGACATCTTGAATCAAAATTGGTTTCAGTTTATGGTGGTAAATAAGAACTGGGCATTTTGATTTCACCATACTCATTGTGTGGTGGTTATTGAGGTCTCTTTGCTAAGTGACTGGCACCATCATGTTTAAGAACTGCTATCCTAGGCCTACTCCACACTGATAACTGTACACGCTTCCGGAATTTCAGTTTCAAATATTCCTTTATTTGACCACCACTTCCTACCTTACCGTTGATGTGCTCCACCATTTCTGCTTGGAAATGGCTAATCCTCAGGCTTCGCCTCTGTTTTACAATCTGTCATCCTTCTCCTGGCTTGGCTTCCCTCCTGTTCCAGCTTGGAGTACGTGGACTGAACTCCAGCAAACCCATTGCCCCTCTCCTTCTGCCAGTGGACAGTCATTAACACAACCCTGATGATGTAAGATGCAAGCATGGAGCCTATAATTGCATGTTCTGCAGACCATCAGCAAAACCGGCTCCCTGGCTCACCATAGCTCTGCTGTACTATTTTGTTCCCAGTCCCTGAGATGGTGGTGTCACGACACCTCTCCTTTGTTCTCTCACCTTCTCTACTGCTTTGCCCAACCTTACACACCCACCCTTCATCTGGTGTCTGCTGCAACCCTACACACTCCTGTTTTCTTCTCCCTCACTGGCTGCTCTTCTCCTGATGGTTTTAGAGGAACCTGCTCTGCTTGATCTACAACGGCTGGAGTGGTTCAGCACTGAGTCCCTGGCTCTTGCCTCGTCTAGACCTTTTTAAAAAAGTGATCTCCTAGTCCCTTGACTATAAACACACCTGTAAGGTGGTGTCTCCTGTCCTCATCTCTCTCATGAGCTCCAGATTCTTGGTCCAGCTGTCTTCCTGGCATCTCCACTTGGATATCTGAAGGGCATCTTCAAAAGCACAAGAACAGGGTTCTAGGTTCCCCATCTCATAAATGGAACCACTGTGCGTGCTCAGCCCCCTAAGCTGTGAATCATTCTTCCTTCCCCTGTGTTGTTCACACCCCCCACCTGAGTTCTGTACCTTAGGTGATCTCTACTTCTAAACCACTCCTCACCACCTCCCTTGTCATAACCCTTCTCCAGCACCACCTTTTGCCCTGGGACTCTCCCCCAGTGCTGATCTCCCTCTTCTCCTTGGTCCTTCCTGACATCCTTTCTCTGTTTATCAGCTTGTATCTTGTCTAAAGCATAAACTAAGTCATGGTACAATTCTGCTTAAAATCTAGCAGTGGCATCTCAGTGCAGTTAGGATAAAAACCAAACTTATTTTTTGCACACCCTCCCCACACCATGTGTGACCCAGCCCCCTTCAGCAAGGCCTCCCCAGCCACACTCGCCCTCCCGCTTCCCTCATTAATACCTAGCGCTCATCTCGGAGTCTTGGAGTTCGCTGCTATTTTTTCCTTGAATGCTATCTGCCTTAGATCTTGTGGTGGTTTCTTCTTATTATTTAATTCTCACTCAGAGGTGGTCTTCCTCAGAAAAACGTCCTCACCACCCTAGCTGAGGTGGCAGCCCCCGCCCCCAGCCCTGGCATTCTTCCGCACACGCCATATTTGCTTGTCTGCTGAGAACCTCATGTTCTCGGACATGTGCCTGTTGGTGTGGATGCCTGTCCGTCTCCCTGTATCTGAGCGGACCTTCTGGAGGCTCTTGGTCTTGCTCACCCCTCCATCGGCAGTGCTTGTGTCATGGTGACGGCGCTGTGACTGAAACTGGCGGGGTGTGATCCCCGCCGTGTTGTGGCTGTCACCCGTAGCTTGGGGTCTTTCTGCTTCTACAGCTGTGGCCTTACAGCCACCCCCCCCCCCTTCCTCCATCCCTCATAGCATAAGGTGTTAGGGCTAAAATGGAAGCAGGTGATTTTGTGTTTGCTCTACTGGCATCAGAGAGAATAATGAATTATAGTTTAAAAAGCAGAATCTTATTACCTTTTCGTTTGTTAGCACCAAGATGGTTTATAGAAATTTGTCTGCTGTTTCATGATGGAAAATTCTGGTAAAATTCTGGTAGTTCCTCTCTCACCATTGTAACCCCATACAAATTGTTGTTCTGTCTCTTTTTTCTAGTTGATACTTTCTTTAGTCTTGGTGAAATCCCCTAAGCCTTAGATTTTGGTCTGATATGCGTAAGTGCTTTGACTTTTGTGTTAATGTTCTTACAACTTGTCAAATTTGGACAGCCTGTTTGAATTTTATCAGCCAAAAAAGTCATATTGAAGTAAAAAGAAATTGCTTATCGGAAGGCTTTATTAATAGTTAAAATACTTATTACTTTGTTTTACTTTTTAAACGTCTCAGTGGAGTTCTTGTGTAGACCACTTAGCAGTTTAGACTATTGAGAAGTGTGCCTTTCTAGTTGATTTTTCCTAAAGATTGTCTTGCATGGAAGTGCCTTTTCCCTGTGGCCTTCACGTGGAGTATTAATCTGTTGTGATGGGAAGCAAGACTCCCAGCACCTGCTTTCCCTGAATGAAATGGGGCTGTAACATAGATATATGTCATCACTGTATTAGGATTTCTGGATAACGTTTTGAGATACTTTTTTAATTTTTTTTTTCTAAAGCAAATTGCTTAATGTGTGGGGTTTTTTTTTTTGTTGTTTATTTTGTTTTTTTTTTTGTCTTTGTAAACATACTGAGAAATAGACCTTTGGAATGATTTAAGACTGCAATTTGGAAATATGTTTTTAAATTTTTGTGTTAGATTGTAAATACTGTTTACCTTTTACTATTTATAATAGAATGAGGTACATTTACCGCCTTAATCATGAATGTAATCATTAATATAATTAATTGCTACAGTATTGATTATCATGGCTAATGACGAGTATTACTGAAGTCACTACTACTGACTCTTTTAACATTTGAGCAGATGGTGATGAAGTTTGAATGGTAGTAGCTGACTCAGAGTTGGCTGTTACTGCATGGGTTGGATGCGGATGACATTGGACATACATGACACAACTTGCTTTCTTATAAATGTATCTTAAGTACGTTCTGCGTGGTGAGCATACCTACCTTATAGGTTGTTGTTAAAAAAGTGTTATATTGAAAATGCCTTGAAAATACTAGTTTTCACCTCTCAGAGGACTCAGCTTTACCAAAAACATGGACTTTTGAAGTTAAAATGTTTTGTTTTTTTTTTTAAAGATTTATTTATTGGTTGGGGTGGGGAGAGAGACTCTCAAGCAGTCCCTCCTGAGCACAGAGCCTGACCTGGGCCTCAATCCCAGGACACTGAGTTCATGACCTGAGTCAAAATCAAGAGCTGGCCACTTAACCCCCAATGGTGGGCTCGACCCCCCAGTCTCTGGGATCATGACCTGAGCCAAAGGCAGACACTTAACCAACTGAGCCACCCAGGCACCCTTGCCGTGTCTGTTTGGAATGTCAAAGTCGTTCTTCTAAAAGTACACTCCGTTGGGTTGATTCATTTGTTGATCAGAAAAATAGCTGTGGTGTAGAGTACTTACTAAGTGCCAAGTGTTCGGCCTTAGTTTAGCCTTAGTTAGGACGTGGGAATCGTAACACCTACAAAGACTACACGAGGGAAGCTGTACAAGGACTTAGGGCGTTTAAGAAATAACTGTGAAGTAATAGGTTGTGAGCTGTAGGCTAGACTTTCTATTCCCTACAACTGCTGTTGCAGCCTTCCCCCTCCTCCCTGATGCCCCCCGCTCTACTTCTCTTTTACAAAATGCCTGCTGCAGCCCACCACTGCTCCTGCTCCTCTGCTTTATTCTGCTGTATCATTTGTGTCTCCCCGTGCTTAAGAATCTGGAGCTTATTGTCCTTTAAGTAGACAGTCAGAAGTTTCATATATTTTAGGGTACTGGGTCCTCTGAAAGAGGGACTACTCAGCTAGCACGAGGGTTTTTCTGGGCTTCCTAATCTGGGATCAAGCTGTGAATATTTTGTGTCCCCCAAGCCGTGGAAACTGCATTACATAGTCATCCTTGTTCCTCTGGGGACCTGTAGTTCCTGGATGGGGCTCCCTTCCAAAATGTTCCAGAAGCTGTTTTTGGAAAGTGGATATTGGAGGGGCAGATTTCACGTTTTTTATTTACATGCAGTAATTTGGAATTCTGCTTGCACAGATTCATTTGAGATCATCTAGAGATTAAACTTACTGTGTGCTGTCTGCATTTCCCCATAGCTTCCTTTTTTCTGTTTTTAATGGGTATAGCATGAGCATGTGTAGAATGATAATGACAGAAACCTCACCATAATTAAATACATGTGCTGCTTTAGTTCTACAAAAGTCCCAGGTGTGTTTCTAATCTCTGCTCTGCTAGTACATAGGAATTTTTGTAAGATGAAAACAAAAGATATAAATGATAAAAACAAAATCTGAGCCAAATACGTAATTATACAGGCGAATGCTGTGGTGTGATTTTGGATGGCAAAGTCAAATAATGTTTCGCAGGAATGGTTTCAGGTTCCCTTGAGTCTGCTCTGACACCTCCATTTAAGATGCTGTGAAATGAAAACCTTGTTGACTACAGAATTCCATTTTCAGCATGTGTTCTTAGAGCCATATGCCTGGCACTTACCATTAAACAGTATTTAGAATCTGAGCCCTCAGAACCTTGTGACTTATAATCAGAAGACATGTTTCCATGGTTCCCTTAGAATATTCACTTTGTTTTAATGTGTTAATCAGTGACTCAACCAAAATTAATCAATAAATTCAAAGTCGCTTTGTGTATTGTAATTATAACAGCCCACATTTGTCAGTATGTGCTGTGGGTTAGGCAGCATGTTGAAGGTTTTGTGTAGGTTGTTTCGTGTCCTCCTCCAGCACCTCTCAGGGATAGGTACTGCTGTCCGTAGAACACAGGCGGGGAAGTGAGGCGAAGTAACTTCCCCGTGGTCGCACAAGCTATAAAAGGTAGTATCAGAGGCCAAAGCCCCATGCCATCAGCATATACTGTATGTTGCTTTGGGTCTTAAGCTGTCCTCAGGGTAAAAATCAGTTGGGAAGTTGATTGATGTGAAGATAACTGGGCACTGCCCTGAGATTTCATTAGTAACTCTAGCTGCAGCCTAGGAATCTGCATTGTTAACAGCCTTCCCCTGTGATACCAGCTGAGTTGATCCAGGGACTTCTCTGAGAAATAGTGCTCTACTGTCCCCAGAATTTTTATTCATCTTCAACAGTACAAGGGACTTTAGGGTAGCAGGGAGACCTTTATGATCTGATTTACTCCTGTGATGATGACCGTAAGCCATGCCTGGGGCAGAGAGGACTCAGTAAATAAGCCAAGGTGAGTTGGAGGACAGAGCCAAGCCCAAACACACCCCTTATTCATAATACCATGTGAAATGGGAGGGGGGGCCAATTTGTAATTTGAAATTTAAATTTATCGTAAAAGGAAGTAGCCTTTGAGGTTAATAAGACGTGTTATTCTATATATCCTTTTAAGGAATGTTAATTGTCAAAATTGTTGTCCAAAACTTCTTTTTACTGAATGCTGCTCTGCCAAAACGTAGAATTTTCTAGCAAAATGTGTGTTCTAATGGTGGAACAGAGAAATAGTAACTTTTTGTTGTTTGAAATGATGAGATGAAGTCCTCAAACCAGTGTTTCATAAACATTCTTCATCTTCAGTTAGTCTGTTTCTTTCTTCAGACCAGGCATTTTGAATAATTGCCATTATGTTAAAAGGGGATTTAGCTCTCTGGGGACAATCCAGCAGAGTTTAACTTAGATTTATAAATAGCCAGAGCTGAATTACTCTGTGTTGAGTAAATGTTTTGAGCGCAAGAAACTTTGCTCTTAGGCCTTATTTGAATGTCTAAAAATAATAGTGATAATAATACAATTTCTTCATAATCTGATGTAAGTCAAGAAACTACAAATGCAGTGCTAGTCTTTGAAAACTACTGTAATTTTTTTGTTTTACGTTAATTTTTTATTGAAGAATTGACAAAGTATTGTATTCGTTTCAGGGTACAGCATAGTGATTTGATATTTATGTACATTATGAGATAGTTACCACAATAAGTCTGGTAGCCATCTGTCACCATTCAAAGTTGTTACAGTATTATTGACTTTGTTCCCTATGCTGTACATTACATCCCCATGTCTTATTTTATAATTGGAATATCCTATCTCTTCATTCTTTTCACCTCTGCTTTCTTCCATCCCCCCAGCCCCCACCCCTCTGGCAACCGCCAGTTTGTTCTCTGTATCTAGGAGTCTGTTTCTGTTTTGCTTGTTCTTTGTTTTTTAGAATACACATGTAAATGAAATCATACAGTTTCCGTCTTTCTAGGTCTGACTTATTTCACTTTGCATAATACCCTGTAGGTCCATTCATGGTATTGCAAATGGCAGGATAGCACTTTCAAAGCTGTTGTAATTTTTACTTGAAAGTATACCTGCCCTGGGTGGGTCAGTTGGTTAAGCATCTGCCTTTGGCTCAGGTCATGATCTCAGGGTCCTAGGATCCACCCCACGTCGGGCTCCCTGCTCAGGGAGCCTACTTCTTCCCCTGCACCCTCTGCCCCACTCGTGCATGTTCTTTTCCTCTCTCCTCTTTCTCTCTCAAATAAATAAATAAAATCTTTAAAAAAAAATAGCTGCTCTAACTCTGAAAGCTTTGTGGTGCTCCTGGATGTGGAGCAGCAGGGCTCCATTTTCTGGGCCTTAACCTGTTTCCCTGTAGGGAGTCTTCCACCCGAAGAGAGCCCAGTCTGACTTAGAAGATACCAGTAGAGGGCCAGAGCTCTTGTGCTCCGGAATTCCAGTTTCTCTTCATGGAGTCCTATGAACTAGCCGCTGTTGTTGGAAGTGATAGAAAAGGTTGATCCTTTTGTGGACTGGAAACACCGGATTGTCTAGCATACAACAGATCTTCCTTAGCACTCATTTGTGCCAGTTTTCAGGCACTTTGTGTGGTAGTGGTGGCCATAGCTGTGTGTCCATTGTACCTGGGTTAAGCTGCAGGTTGGGGGAGGAGGGCACTTGATGGGTATATTGGTCTCCTGGGGCGGTCACAACAAATCAGGGTCTTGGTGGCTCTAACAAGAGACATTTATTTCCTCACAGTTCTGGGGGCTGTAAGTCCAAGATCAAGGTGTTGGCAGGGTTGGTTTTATTCTGAGGGCCTTTCTGTTTGGCTTGTAGGGGACCATCTTCTTCCTGTGTCTTCACGTGGTGGTTTTTTTTCCTCTGTGCTCGTGTCTTAATCTCCTTGGATTTGGTTAGACACTACTCTAATGACTTCATTTAATTTTAATTGCCTCTTTGAAGACCACGTCTCCAAATACAGTCACAGTCTGAGGTACTGGGGCTTAGAATTTCAACATACGAATTTGATGGAGGAGACATAATTCATCCCATAACTGGAAAAATGTTTAGACCCTGGAGTGATAAACATGAAGGGCATATACTGTGATAAAGAGCAGTGCCTTTCAAACTCTTTACTGTGAAGTATTTGAACTCTTTGTGTTGACTTCAAAGGGTTGATTTCTCAGGCTAGCAGGCATTCAGTACTGCTTAATGAAATAGTTACTACAAGGAGAGAGCCTGTGCTGTCATGGGTAATACTAACTGCTACCTTTTGAGTGTCCGTAAGTACCAGATCTTTTACATACCTACTCTGGTCTTTCCAGGGAAGGGGTTGGTGCTGATAGTTGCATTTAATAGACAAGAAGACTGGAAATGAAAGAAATAACTTTTCTAAGTTCACACAACTACCAAGTGAGAGTCAAACCCAGCTGTACAAAACTTGTCCTAGTTTTATTATACCCTGTGGCTCCTGTAGCATGTTTGCTTTTATGATTTGTGGAAAAGAGTGCAAGACTTGGAGTTGAAAAATGAGATTAGTGTCTTGGCTTACCCACCAGCTTGGGTTACACTTAACTCTGAACTGCATTTTCTTTTTTTCTTTAATATCTTAAAAAAAGAAATCTCTACACCCAAGGTAGGGCTTGAACTCACAATCCCGAGATCAGGAGTTGCATGCTGTCCCGACTGAGCCAGCCAGGCCATGCACTGCATTTTCTTTCTTCTTTTCTAGTCTTTTCTTTTTAAAAATAGTTTATTTATTTGAGAGAGAGAGTGCGCACGAGTAGGGTGGAGGGGCAGAGGGAGAGGCAGACTCCCTGCTGAGCAGAGATTCCCAGACACAGGGCTCTATCCCAGGACCCTGAGATCTTGACCTGAGCCAAAGGCAGATGCTTAACTGACTGAGCCACCCAGGCACCCTGCACTGCATTTTCTTGATTCATGAAGTCACATGGGTATGACTGTCTGGGTGGCTGAAAGTTGGCATGACCCTGTGAGTGGACCTCCCAGAGTCTCAGGGAGCTCTTGGTGATGTTGAATTTTATTGGTAGAGGCAGGATTGCATAATGACACCAAGAATCTTTTGTTGGAACTCATCATACCTAACTGACTTCAGTGAGCTACTTGAACTCTGAGCTTTGGTTGCCTTTTCCATAAAAAGAACAGTAGTGGCTGGCATGTGGTAGCCAGTGTACACTGTTTTGACCTCCTTATTAGGATTGAGTTTGTGGTTGGCTTTCTGCATTGCCTAAACTTGGCCTTTTGTTTATAAGGGGTAAATAGTCTTTTCCTCCTAGTTACAGTAAGCTGCAGATTTGCCTGTTGTTCAGGTCTTAAATGGGTGTTCTGTTGTAAACCCATTTGTTAGCCATTAATCTTTTAAAACAATAATGATAACACCCAGAAGAACTGACTTTCAGTTTTCATGCATTTTCTTTGACTATAAGTGAATTTATTTCCTGGGGTGGTAGCATGTGTTCGAGAGAATAGAAATTTTCTGGGGAAAAACACGTGTAAAAATGCTGAAATTTTAAAACAATGTGAAAATGGGATAGGTATTAATAAGAATTTACATTGAGAGATAATTATGGGGCTGTGCCAGTAGAAAGCATATAATTTTCTCTGTTAGGACTTTGTTTTTCAAAGCTAGACTTCTTCTTTCATGTCTGTTACTGGCTTTTTCCTCAAAGCACCCAAAACATTTTTTACAGGTGGCTGTTTCATAGAAATTTCCTGTGAAATTCTTTAATTTTTCCTTCTGTTAAAATTGACACTTTCCACATTCCCAGAAAGGCACCAAGAATATCACAGACACCACCCAGATTTAGCTGTTGTTGACATTTTGCTTTCTTTCAGGTTTTTTTCTAGATTATCAATTTCCTGAAGCTTCAAAATCCTTCATTGTTCTGCCTTTCAGGTAACAGAGAATGTACGTTTTGAGCTTGACCATATTACCTTCAGGGACATTGAAATGTCAAAATGCATTTTCAAAGCCATATTGACATTCTGACTATTGATCTCTTCATTTCCTACTGAGTTTACTATTAAACTCATTTTATATGCAATTATATGATTTCAGTGAAAATCTAGTTAAATTAAGAATTCAGTGGGGTTGAGGTGTTGTACATTGTTCATTTTACTCTAAATTTTGCATTGGAGTGCAGAATTAAGCCTAGTCCCCTATCGCTGTGTTACTGGTGAAACCGATTCACCAGAGACTGAATGTGGGGTAAAGAGAATCAGCAGGGTGTTGGTGACATACTAGCTTTGTGGTTCTCAACAACTCCGAGCCTCGTCTGGTCTGTGTAGGTGTTGTAGTGGATCTTAAGCTTTGCAAAATAAAGTGTTCCACCAAGACTGGGTACCATACTGGCATGTGGACTGCAAACTGTTTGAACTGTAGGACTGATTCTTACCTTTTCCAGCCGGCCACCAGATTCCTTCATACTCCAATATGAAGGAGGATGGCTCCAATAATAGAAGGGAAGAAAATAGTCTCTGCTGGCTCCCTCCTTATGTTGTTCAAGTCAGGACTTGCCCTCTCTGGAACTGGCATGACCCATCTCTGCTTTGGTCCTCCTGGTAGTGCTTCAAGTTTACCTTTTTCCATGTCTTTATTGGATTTACTCATTTTGAATTATGGAAACTACGTGACTTCGCATTCAGATTCATTCTGATCTAATATGCCAGAGGAAACAATGGTTGATGCGTGTGTTTGTATAATATATATTAGGAAAATATTGTATGTTTCTTTTTAACTCTATCATGATGCATGTGGTGTTGGTTATTTTTTCTAACATGTCAAGGTCAAAGTATTAATACTTCTATCATTCTTGCACTTGATAAGAGCACAAGAGAGAAGGACCCTATGGTCGCATCTTGACCTTGTTAGCTGGGCAGGCCTTTTGTCACTGGTGGTCTTTCTCCACCTTTTTTCCCTACATGTGAATCTATGGACACATGCCCATCTTCCCTAGCCCAGTGGATTCACTGGAGCTTCTCTACTAAAGTCTTAATCTAACTTTGTTAGTATAAAATAATAGATGGAATTGTTGGAAGGCAGGAATTGTCACTCTAGACTCTTTTTATTTGCAAAAACATCATTTTCTGTTAGAATCATTGATTTGTTTTTGTTTGTCCAGGACCTGATTCTTCCAGTTTCCTTATCGACTGCGTGGGTGTAGTCAGTGGCTTCCTTATCTTTGTTCCTTTCCTTCACAGTGTGAAAATGGCCAAGCTCTGGATGGCTCCCAACCAGGGCCTCCCCTAGGGGATTCATTTAATGAGTCATTTGGATCTAATGATTAAAAAGAAAAAACAGTACAGTTAAAATAGCCACATGAAACCTCTGTTGATGTATAGTATTTGGATAGAAAAGTATACACATTATATGTGTATAATTTGATGAATTTTCTCAGAGTACATTATACCTGTGTAACCACAACCTGTATTAAGAAAGAGACTCTTCTTCCAGATGCTCCCATGCGTCCCTTCAAGTCCCTGCCACTTCACAGAGAAATAACTGCTGTTCTGACCTCTAACCCTGTGCCTTAGTTTGTCCTGTTTTTGAACTTGATAGAAATGCCCTCATACACTATGCCTCATTGTGTCTTGTTTCATTTTCCAAATGGGATGCCTGTGAGAATCTTGCCTGTCCTTATGTGTAACAGTTGTGTATTCTTTCCCGTTTCTGTTTAGTATCCCATTGTGTCAATTTCTTGTTACTATTGTAACTAAGTATCACAAAGCAGTTTAAAACCACGGAACTTTATTCTTGTACAGTTCTGCAGGTCAGAAGTCTCCAGTTTGGGCCAAAGTCACCATGCTGGTGGGACTCCGCTTTGTAGGCTCTGACGGGACAATCTGTCTCCTTGTCTTTTCCTGCTTCTCATGGCCACCTGGATTCCTTGGCCTGAGGCTGCTTTCTCCATTGTCAAAGCATGGCACTCCAGTATTGGCTTCCTTTTCACTTTACCTCTTCTGTCCTCAAATTTCCCCGCTTCCTTCTTAGAAGAACACATGTGATTACAATTAGGGCCCACTTGGATCTTCTCCCCATCTCAGCATCCTTAACTTAACCACCCTTGCAACATCCCTTTGCCATGTAAGGTAGAAATCACAAGTTTCCAGGGATTAGGATGTGGAATTTGGGGTTGGGAACATTTTTCTGACTACCACAGCCATTGTGTGAAAATAGTATCATTGATTTATCCCCTCTGCCATTAACAAACATGTTGTTCTCAGTGTGGAGTCACTATGAATCTGGGCACTCTTACACGTGGTTTTTCATGACAGTTGCACATATGCATGCATACATATTCCATTGCGTATGTATCTAGGAGTTGGTTATATGGTAATGTGTAAGTTTGACCTTAGGAATCAGTGCCAGTTGGTTTTTTCAAAGTGCTTATGCCAACTTAAACCCCTCCTAGGAGTGTGTGAAAGTGGCTGTTATAAACACCAGAGCATAGTTTTGACCTGGCAGCTTTGTTTCAGAATTTAACCCATCGGTAACTCCCATTTTAGACTCCTTGTATATAATCCAGGAGTTTTCGAAGTATGTTTATATGAACAGAGTCCTGAACAGTACTGTAGGAGAAAAGTCTTCTTTTCAAACTGAGAGTTGCTGAAGGGGAGAAGGGTTGGAGGGATGGGGTGGCTGGGTGGTGGACATTGGGGAGGGTATATGTTATGGTGAGCGCTGTGTACTATATAAGACTGATCAGTACCTGTACCCCTGAAACAAGTAATACATTATATGCTAATTAATTGAATTTAAATGAAAAAATGAGTTCGGGAAATACTGGATCCTGCTAGGAGATTCACTTTGCAAATGAGTATGGTAAAGATTTGAAGCCTGTATTATTTCTGTTTGACTTGTTTCCGAAGTGGAGTTTAACTTTGACTCCGTTTATCTCTATTGAAGTCTGAAAGAAAAAGAGTTCCAAGAAATACTCTTTGAAAATTCTAGAAGAAAGCCATTACTCAGGATGATTTTTTATTAAATTTTTAAAAATTATTTATTTTTTTAAACAGATTTTATTTATTTATTTGACACAGAGAGAGAGACAGCCAGCGAGAGAGGGAACACAAGCAGGGGGAGTGGGAGAGGAAGAAGCAGGCTCCCAGTGGAGGAGCCTGATGCGGGGCTCGATCCCATAACGCCGGGATCACGCCCTGAGCCGAAGGCAGACGCTTAACGACTGAGCCACGCAGGCGTCCTTTATTAAATTTTTTAGAGAGAAGTTTATGGTTCGCAGAAGAATGGAGAGGCAGGTACAGAGATTTTCTTTGTATTCCCTGCCTTTACACACACACATTCTCGTCCACTATCTAAACCCCCTCTACCAGAGTGGTATATTTGTTACCATTGATGAACCTACTTTGACACATCACATCACGATCACCCCAAATCCATGGTTTACCTTAAGTTTCACTATTGATCGTGTACATTCTGTAGATGAACAAATGTGTAATGACATCCATCATTAACTGTATCGCGCAGAGTAGTTTAACCGCCCTAAAAATCCTGTGTTCCACCTATTGATCTCACTCCCACCATCTCAACTTCTGGCAACCACTGATCTTTTTACTGTCCCTATAGTTTAGCTTTTCCAGAATGTCATGTGGCTGGAATCATACAATATAGGCTTTTCAGGTTGGCTTTTTTCACTTAGCAATATGCATTTGAGGTTCTTTTATGTCCTTTCATGGCTTGATAGCTCTTTTCTTTTTAGTGCCAGGTAGTACTCCGTACTCTGGTGTATCCGTTTACCCTGCTGAAGGACATCTTGGTCACCTCCAAGTTTTGGCAGTTAGGAATAAAGCTGCTATAAATATCTATGTACAGGTCTTGTTGGGGACATAAGTTTTCCACTCCTTTGTTTAAATACCAGGGAACGTGATTGTTGGATGATATGGTAAAAGTATGTTAGTTTTCTAAGAAATTGCCAGACTGTCTTCCAAAGTGGCTTGGCCAGTTTGCATTCCTACCAGCAATGAATAATAGTTACTGTTGCTCCACATCCTTGCCAGAATTTGGTATTGCCAGTCGTTTGGATTTTGACTATTCTAATGGGTGCATATGGCAACTCGTTTTAGTTTATGTTTCCTGGATGGCATATGATATGGAGTATCCTTTCATATGTTTATTTGCTGTATGTATATCTTATTTGGCTGGTTGTCTATCCAGGTTTTTGACTAAATTTTTAATTGGTAGCTTTTTTTTTCATTGTTGAGTTTTACGAGTTCTTTGTATATTTTGGATAACAGTCCTTAATCAGATTTGTATTTTGCAGATACTTTGTCACAGTCTGTGGCTTATCTTCTCATGCTCTTGCCACTGTTGTCCACAGAGCAGGAGTTTTTAATTGTAGTCAAGTCTGGCTTATCTCTTTTCTTTCGTGAATTACACTTCTGGTATTAAATTTCAAAAGCCATTTCCATACCTAAGGTCATCTAGGTTTTCTCTTGTGTTCGAAGAGTTTTATAGTTTTCTATTTAACATTTAAGTCTAAGATACGTTTTGACTTAATTTTTGTGAAGGGTGTAAGGTCTGCATCCTGATTTCATTTTCTTGCATGTAGATGTTCCAACACCATCTTTTGAAAATATTGTCTTTGCTCTATTATATTGTGTTTGTTCCTTTGTCAAAGGTTAATTGACTATTTATGTGGGTCTGTTGGGTCTTCTCCGTTCTGTTCCATGAATCTGTCTGTCCTTTCACCAGAACCATATGGTCTTGATTACTGTAGTAATCAAGTAATCTTGAAGTTAGGTAGTATCAGTCTTCCAAGTTTGTGCTTCTCTTAAAATTGTATTGACTATTCTGGATGTTTTGTCTCTCCATAAAAACTTTAAAATCACTTTGTCAGGGGATGCCTGGGAGGCTCCGTCCGTTAAGCATCTACTTTGGGCTCAGGTCATGATCTCAGGGTCCTGGATTGAGTTCTGCATCCGGCTCCCTGCTAAGCGGGAAGTCTGCTTCTCCCTCCACCCCTCCCTCCACTCATGCGCTCTTTCTCTCTCTCTCTCTCAAATAAATAAATGAAATCACTTTGTCACTATCCACAAAATAATTTGCTGGGATTTTAATTGGGGTTGCACTGAATCTTATGGATCAAATTGGGGAGAACTGATGTCTTGGTAATAATGACTCAGGATGATTTTTTCTAAAAAAGTAAAGGAAGTTGTTACATTTGTAGAAGGTAAAAACACTAATTAAATCGGAGTATTCTTTCTATAATGTGAAACTACAAAAACCATCAGAAAATGGGTTGAATTTGCTTCTGTTGAGCTTTCCGTTAGTGAGGCCTATGCTTTTGGGGAAAATTTGTGTTAGTGTCATCTTAAGTTTTGTACCAAGAAGACCAGTATAAAAAACAATTTCTACTGGGAACATTGTCGGTGGGATTCATTCAAAAAGATTTGTCCCTTGTGTACTTGTCCTCTACCTGAGTTTCTCCACACATTCCCCTGCCTCTTAAACCAGCCTGAGGTAGAAGGAACATCTTCCTTCTTGTTTTTTATTCTTTCTCTTGGTCTGGTTTTTTTTTTTTTCTTTTCTTATTTGCATCTCTGGTCTGTAGGGGGGAGCTTGGCCGTCAGATTCAAGGTGATGAGCACTCAGCTAGAGGGAAATAAAGGTTTGCATGGGGCCTTGGACCTTAGGAGGGAAGGTTTCCTAGTGGAGCTTGGACTGAATCCTAAGCCGTGTCCTGAAGAGGAGGACCCAGGATTTGACCAGGACTTTTCAGCCAGGTAAAAGAGGATGGAAAGAAGGATTCACTTTTGGTTTGATTCCTGTTAAAGAAAGAAAGATGGCCAATGTTGCTGGCTCCACGTAGCCCCCCCCCCAAAAGAACTGCCTATTTCTTCGGTCTTTTAAATATAGCCTGTTTAAATAATTGTCTTATCTAGGTAAAGGACAAAGTATTTTTAATGTTATAAAGTCACACCTTATGCTCCTATCCATAAAGAAAAGACTCCTTTGGCACTTAGTTTTGACTATTTTCTGAGAAACTGTGGGTGAGTAGCATATCCAATGTATTAGTTTTGACATATGGTTACACCCAGTGCAGCCTCAGCCAAGCTGTCTCTGGGGATTACAAAGGCATAGAGTTAAATTTCCCAAGTTGGAAAAGAGGCTTTCAGAAATGAATTTCTCGCTCCACTCTCAGTGACTTCTCTGCTTTTTCCCTGGGGAGGTTGCTAGGCATTTAACAGATCTCCACGTTAGAAAATTCTTCCAAGCATTTCAGTCTGAGGTATTTTTTTTGTGTGTCCTTGGCCTCAGTTTGGTGTTGTGGAGGCTGCATCAAATCTCCTTTATGTTCATATTTATGAAAGGTTTCTAGGAGATTATCTCTACCCATTATCACTGGGATAGTCCTCAGATACTAGCTGTCTTAGTCATTGCCGTTTAGGCTTAGCCCTGCTAAGGTCGAACAAGCCACGTGACCCCGGAGTCCAGGCCTGGTTCCCACCACCTCCACACAGCTGTTAGCCTTCCTGCATCTCCAAGCTCTTGCTGGGACATGAGGGACTTCATTTCAGCTGTGACAATGTTTTGTTGCTCTTGGCCATTGCACAGAGGCTCACATCCTGTATGCTTTAAAAAATATCTTCTTTGAAAGACTCTTTTCAGTATCTGTGGGGTTTATATGATATGTGTGTTTAAAACCAGTTTTTTGTTTGCTTTGCCAGGGTAATAAAGCATAAGCAAAATGAAAGGGGACATATTGGAAGGTATTTTTAGAAGTACCTTAAGGTTTACCATTAAGTATGGGTTATCAAATTACAAAGTCTTCTTGCTCATTAAATCAGACACGGCCTCTTCTACATGCTGGTATTTTGTTAGGTTGGTACGGGCTTTTCTTAGTACAGGCTCTTTAGAAATCTACTGAACTGGAGGGCCTAGGACAAGTTCAAGTGCCCAGCAGAGGCAGACCGTTGAGCGCATGACTGGCTCAGTGTGTGGAGGGGATGACCTCAGGGCTGCTGGCTCTGGCGAAGTCACGTGGCACAGACATGACCGCTGTGTCTCCCAGGTGACTGTTTGCAGAGAAATGGGCGGTGAGCCTGATGAATAAACTTAGAGATAACTATTACAGGTCGTTGTGTTTGATAATAACACAATTTAATGGTTTCAAGAAAAACCCTTGTTTGAGCTTTACATGCATTCCTAACCTCCCCAAATTGACCTTGATTGTACTGTTACCATAATGCTTTGTTATCCTCATGTCCTCTTCCTTCGCATGTGTGTCGTGCATATGAGGTCTTGTTCCTTCTTGGTTACTCTCTCTGCTATTCAGTTTTTCTTCCATGCCTCTTGTTTGACATCCAGTCAAGCTCTTCAATAAAACTGCTTTTTTCAAGAGTAACCTTGTTATGTTCTTAATACCGTTGTCTTTCACATGCTTAACTCACTAACTCTGAACTGCCTCCTCTTTTGGTCTTTCACGGCAAGTGAAGTTACATCCTGGCATTTTCTAAGAAACAAAGAATTTCCTGAATTCTCTGGAGGAGAAGCAATGGATCTTTCAAATACAAAATGGTTGCAGTGAGTTATGGAAGTGAACTGTATGTGTTTGGGGATTCTTTTCCTTTGGGAAGCTAGGAATCCGAGTATAGTGGATGTCATGAGGTTGCCTTGCACTAGAGTTGACTACAACCAAGAAGGTACCACCTCGGTTGCTTCCTTTTGCTTGGTGATTTAAAAGGCTTTCTCAAACCTCCAGAGTTTCAAGTGAGGATGTAAGTAATTCTTTTTGGAGGAAATATAAACCAACTAATTCAATACCTAATGAGCTTTCTTCCCAGTGGGAAATCAGCGTAAAATACAGCTGGCAAGTTTTTGAAGTTTTCTTTTCCTCCTTAAGCTGAAGAATTTCTTATTTATAAACTATCAGCTGAGTAAATATATTTTTTTAAGATTTAATTTATTTATTCGACAGAGATAGAGACAGCCAGCGAGAGAGGGAACACAACCAGGGGGAGTGGGAGAGGAAGAAGCAGGCTCACAGCAGAAGAGCCTGACATGGGGCTCGATCCCCTAACGCTGGGATCACGCCCTGAGCCGAAGGCAGACGCTTAACCGCTGTGCGACCCAGGCGCCCCTCAGCTGAGTAAATATTAAGACCAAATGTTCACTGGGTTATACATAATCCTATACCTTTTACAAGGTGAGTTGACATAAAATATTCTTGTCTAACCATTCAGTGTTTTATGAATTTGTTTTTCCTGAATCATTGAAATTAGCACACATACCAAGATCTACTACATTGTTAAAATGCAATTAAAACAGACTTTTTTTTCCTTAGAGAATTTGTGTTTCATTTTAGAAAAGTTTGTGGTCAACCTGCCTGCATTTATGCTTAAGTTTTTTTAGGCATTGGCCATAGTTAATTCCCCCGAGGACAGGGAATAGTTAGCTTTATAATGAAATATTAAATATTAGTGGTAGGAGCAGACATTATTGTTTTAATACAGTAATAATGATAATAACTAGCTAATATTTGTTGAGCACTGATTATGTGCTTCTGAGGCTAATGGGAAGGACTTTGGAAGTTATTTGTGCAACAGGATCTCAGATACTGACTAGTGAAAGATGTTTAATGTGAGTTTACTAAATTATCTTATTAGAAATCATTTTTTGATTTTTTTTCCAAATGCAATTTTGCCATCTAACGGTATGATCACATAATAACTGTATGTGATTTGATAATTAGGATTTTTGATTTATATTTATGAATAAAATAGATGTGTATTTCTTACACTATTTTTTGGAGTTTCTATGTTAAGGTTATGATGGGTTTTATAAAATTAAATGGGAAACTTTCCTTAATTTTTTTTTTGTACCATATAACATTTTAGAAAGCATAAAAATTGTGTCTCATAAAGGTTTGATAGTGCTCCCCTGTAAAATCATTGTCAGCATTGTCTGTTTCCATACAGTTATTGAATTGTTCAGAGTCTACTTCTTGAGTCAATTTTGGCAATTTATATTTTGTTAGGAAACCTTTCTTTTCATCTAGCCTTTCAAATTTTCAGCATACAATCATATATATTCCCTTATACTTGTTTAAATTTCCTTTGTGTCTTTGGCTTATATTCATTTTCTTATTTCCAATGTTGTATAATTGTATTTTCCCTCTTGATGAGTTTTGTGAGAGGTTTGTATATTTTATTGATCTTTTCAGAGAAGCAGCTGTTCTACTGCTTATATTCTAATCCCTTAATTTCTGTTTTATCTTTTTAATGATTCTTTCTTTTGCTTCCCTTAGGTTTATTTGATTTTCTTTTAGCTTGTTGAGTTGAATAATTGAATATTTTATTTTCTTACTTAATAATGAAGATGGCTTTTTTTTTTTAGGGTGACTTTTTCTGATCCCCTCTTTCCTCAGATTTTAAATATCTTTTCTTCCATCTTCACTCTTAGCTCATGAACTTGATCCCTACATTGGTGAGAAAATTGAAACAGAAGAGAGACTTCCCCCATCCAGTGTCTCCACTCATTTCCTTTCTCTTTCTGCTTGTTGCTTAGGTAACCATTCATGCTAGTCAGAGAATAGTCCTAAGGAACTAATCATGCTGAAGTCTAAGGCCAGTCCATTTCCTAGTACCCCCATTCTGTCTCCTCTCACCTGGTCAGAAGAAACCACCCATGGTCATTGGGGGTATGGAGGAGTGGTTGGTTGAAGGTACAAACTTGCAGCTAGTAGATAAATAAGTTTTTGAGAATCTAATCTACCTCTTATTGATTACAATCAATAAAACTATATTATAAACTTCAAAGTTGCCAGGAGATGAGATCTTCGTTATACTTACCACAAAAAAAGTAATTGTGTGTCATGATAGAGGTATTAGGTAACACAGTGGTTGTAATCATATTGAAATGTATAAATGTATCAAATCAACATAATGTACACCTTAAACTTACACAGTGTTATATGCCAGTTACATCTCAATTTAAAAAAGAAGGTACCTTACCAATTCTCCCCTGTCTTTAACACAGTTTTCCCTCTCGCGTGTCATGCTTGACCGCACACAAGCATGCTGCGATAGTTGCGTCTCCATAAACCTTCTCTTGCCCTGCTTTCCTACCAGATGTTCACACTGTCCTTGCTGTATTGGGCAGCCGCCTCCAAAAAGTTATTTTTATTCACGGCCTCAAATTCATTCTTTTCCTAGTCTCCTGAACCCAGTCTAGTAGGCTTTCATCCTCTTACTTCATAGAGACTATCTTGTCGAGGTTATCCCTTGCCTCCATGGCTCCTTGAGCTACAGTGGTCATTTCCCAGACCTCATATGGCACGGCAGAGTCCTTTTTCTTTTCTTCCCTTTTCTTTTTTCTTTTCTTTTCTTTTCTTTTCTTTTCTTTTCTTTTCTTTTCTTTTCTTTTCTTTTCTTTTCTTTTCTTTCTGTCACATGTGGTCCTCACTTGGCCTCTAGGACATTTCAGACTCTTAGTGGTCTTCCTACCTCACTAGTTGCTCCTTGTTACTCTGTTTTGCTGGTTCTTTTTTCTCTGACCTCTTAATATTGGAATGCCTCATAGTATACTCTCATTGCTCTTCTCTTGTCTATTTTTTTTTTTAAAGATTTTATGTATTTATTTGACAGAGACAGAGACAGCCAGCGAGAGAGGGAACACAAGCAGGGGGAGTGGTAGAGGAAGAAGCAGGCTCATAGTGGAGGAGCCTGATATGGGGCTCGATCCCACAACGCCGGGATCACGCCCTGAGCCGAAGGCAGACGCTTAACTGCTGTGCCACCCAGGCGCCCCTTCTCTTGTCTATTTTTAATCTATCCTGTGTGGTCCTATGTGCTATGATGGCTACCACCCATATACTCATGGTCTCTGAATTTACACCTCTAGCCCTGACCTCTCCCACACTCCATGTGTGCATTTCCAACTCCTTCTTTATATGTCTCTTTGAATGTGGCATCTCCAAGTTAATGTGTCCAAACCAAGTTTTCTATCTGTTTCTCAGTCCTGTTCTACAACTCTTCTCTGTTTCAGTCCATGGCTGTTTCCCCTTGCCAGTTGCTCTGGCTACGTTGAAATCGTCCTTGACTGTTTATCCTCTTTTTTGGCTTGCTGGGGCCATAGGACAATTCTGTTGGGTTTGCCTTCACATATATCCAGGATCTGGTGTCTCCTCAATTTCTTCACTACCATCCCTGGGTCCACGTCACTACTATCTGTCACTGTATGTACTACTATGGTCTCTAAATGGTCTCTCTGCTGCCATCATTCCTCACTATGGTCTATGCTCAACAGAGCAGCCAGAGTGATCCTTTCAAAATGTAAGTTGGATCAACTCACTTTGCTGCTCAAATTCTGCCTTTGCTCCACGTTGCATTCAGAGTAAAAGCTGAAGTCCTTATGCATAACATGGCCCCTGTTACTTCATCAGACCTTACCAACTCCTGTTTTTCCTTCCCTCCCTCCACTCCACCTATGTGGCTTCCTTGGTACTCTCGGCTGTGCCAGACGTGCTGTTGCCTCTACCTTTCTATGCCTGTTGCCAGCCTCTGTTAGAAGTTCTTCCTCTGGGTATCTAGGAGGCTCATTTCCTTCCAGTCTTCACCAAATGTCGTCTTCTCTTTGAGAAGCATACTGTTTAAAACTGCTGCCCCTCCCCTCCCTTCTCAACCCCATTTACCTCTCTCTATTTTTCTGTTGTTGTTGTTGTTCTGTTGACGTGGTACTTTTCATTGTCTGTCAAATTATATAACTGACTATATTTGTTTATTATCTACCTCCCTTATTGGAATATAAATTGTGGGAGAGCGGAGATCTTTGTCTCTGTTTTCCACTAATGTCTGTCAAGCATGTAGAACAGTCCTTGGCCCGTCGTGGGAACTCAATGAGTATTTGTCAAATGACAGGTAAATGTAAGCTGTGATTTGGCTGTGAGAAATACTGGCTGCAGCACATCCATTTTGATGTTTAACATACCCATTGACCTTGGTTCCTAAATAGTTTTCTGGGATTTGTAGTCCCATTGAGTGGAGAGATCTTAGTGTTTAGGGAGGTGGTCACACTTGGAGTAGCAAGGGGAGATATTCAGGGAGTAGCGCCCTCCTTATATCCCAGATCAGTGTCTGAGGCACAGGATGGGACAGCTGCCGTCTATTTTACCTGAAAAGGGATGTGCATGGGTCAGACAAGTGGTAGAAAAATTAGGAAGTGGGGCCCTGGGTGGCTCAGTCGGCATCTGACTTCAGGGTCCTGGGATTGAGCCCTGCGTTGGGCTCCCTGCTCAGCGGGGAGCCTGCTTCTCCTTCTCCCATGCCCCCTGCTCATGCTCTCTCTGTCAAATAAATAAATAAAATCTTTAAAAAAGAGAGAGAAAAATTAGGAAGCAATGTCCCAGCTTTGTAAAGAGTATCTACTAATGAAGTCAAGTGAGGAGGTGCTCTGAGCAGTGGTGTGGGTATATCTCCATCTTATCATACAGTGGATAGTTTCCAGATTCTGACAGTACTTTGGTTTTTAGCAGGCTTGGTTTTGGATGTACTACAAATAGTCACTTCGTTCTAAACTTCGGGAACATTGAATGAAAAGTTGGGAGAGATAGTGCCAGGGAATTAGTTGGACACCATTTTTAGTTAGATACGTCTTCCTTTTTTTTTTTTTTTTTAAAGATTTTATTTATTTATTTGACAGAGATAGAGACAGCCAGCGAGAGAGGGAACACAAGCAGGGGGGAGTGGGAGAGGAAGAAGCAGGCTCTCAGCGGAGGAGCCTGACATGGGGCTCGATCCCACAGCGCCGGGATCACGCCCTGAGCCAAAGGCAGACGCTTAACCGCTATGCCACCCAGGCGCCCCCCCTTTTTTTTAATAATAATATTTTTTTATTATATTATGTTAGTCACCATACAGTACACCCCTAGTTTTTGATGTAAAGTTCCATGATTCATTACTTGCATATAACACCCAGTGCACCATGCAATACATGCCCTCCTTAAAACCCATCACCAGCCTATCCCATTCCCCCACCCCCCTCCTCTCTGAAGCCCTCAGTTTGTTTCCCAGAGTCCATAGTCTGTCATGGTACATTCCCTGTTCTGTTTACCCCCCCTTCCCTTTCTTCTCCTACTGATCTTCCTACTTCTTAGGTTCTATAAATGAGTGAAACCATATGATAATTGTCTTTCTCTGCTTGACTTATTTCACTTAGCATTATCTCCTCCAGTCCCGTCCATGTTGCAGCAAATGTTGAGGAATTGTTCTTTTTGATGGCTGAGTAATATTCCATTGTATATATGGCCCACATCTTCTTTTTTTTCCTTCTTTTTTTTCTTTTTTTAAGATTTTATTTATTTATTTGACAGAGACAGCCAGGGAGAGAGGGAACACAAGCAGGGAGAGTGGGAGAGGAAGAAGCAGGCTCATAGCGGAGGAGCCTGATGTGGGGCTCGATTCCAGAATGCTGGGATCATGCCCTGAGCCGAAGGCAGACGCTTAATGACTGCGCCACCCAGACGCCCCGGACCACATCTTCTTAATCCAGTCATTTGTTGAAGGGCATCTTGGCTCCTTCCATGATTTAGCTATTGTGGACTATGCTGCTATGAACATTGGGGTGCATATGGCCCTTATCTTCACTGCGTCTGTATCTTTGGGGTAAATACCCAGTAGTGCAATTGCTGGATCATAGGGTAGCTCAATTTTTAAGTTTTTGAGGGACCTCCACACTGTTTTCCAGAGTGGCTGTACCAACTTGCATTCCCACCAACAATGTAGGAGGGCTCCCCTTTCTCCACATCCTCTCCAACATTTGTTGTTTCCTACCTTGTCAATTTTTGCCATTCTNCAGGTGGTATTTCAAGGTGATTCTGATTTAAATTTCCCTGATGGCTAATGATTTTGAACATTTTTTCATGTGTCTGTTAGCCATTTGTATGTCATCATTGGAAAAGTGTCTGTTCATATCTTCTGCCCATTTTTTGATTTATTTGCTTCTTGTATATTGAGTTTGAGAAGTTCTTTGTAGATCTTGAATACCAGTCTTTTATCTGTAGTGTCCTTTGCAAATATCTTCTCCCATTCCGTGGGCTGCCTCTTAGTTTTTTTGACTGTTTCCTTGGCTGTGCAAAAGCTTTTTATCTTTTTTTAAAAACACAAGTTCATTTTATCTTTTGTTTCTCTTGCCTTTGGAGATGTGTCATGAAAAAGGTTGCTTTGGCCGATGTCGTAGAGGTTGCTGCCTATGTTCTCCTCTAGGATTTTGATGGATTCCTGTCTCACATCGAGGTCTTTCATCCATTTGGAGTTTATTTTTGTGTATGGTGTGAGAGAGTGGTCAAGTTTCATTCTTTTGCATGTAGCTGTCCAATTTTCCCAGCACCATTTATTGAAGAGACTGTCTTTTTTCCACCGGATGTTTTTTCCTGCTTTATCAAAGATTAGTTGCCCAAAGAGCCGAGGGTCCATTTCTGGGTTCTCTATTCTGTTCCATTGGTCGATGTGTCTGTTTTTGTGCCAGTACCATGCTGTCTTTGTGATCACAGCTTTGTAGTACAGCTCGAAATCCGGCATTGTGATGCCCCCAGCTTTGTTTTTCCTTTTCAACAGTTCCTTGGAGATTCGGGGCCTTTTCTGGTTCCATACAAATTTAAGGACTATTTGTTCCAGTTCTTTGAAAAATGTCCTCGGTATTTTGATCGGGATAGCATTGAAAGTGTAGATTGCTCTGGGTAGTATGGACATTTTAACTATGTTAATTCTTCCAATCCATGAGCATGGAATATTTTTCCATCTTTTTATGTCTTCCTCAATATCTTTCAAAAGTGATCTATAGTTTCTAGGATATAGGTCCTTTACGTCTCTGGTTAAGTTAATTCCAAGGTAACGTATGGTTTTTGGTGTTATTGTAAATGGGATGGATTCCCTAATTTCTCTTTCTTCAGTCTCGTTATTCGTGTATAGAAATGCAACTGATTTCTGGGCATTGATTTTGTATCCTGCCACCTTACTGAATTGTTCTATAACTTCTAATAGTTTGGGAGTGGATTCCTTTGGGTTTTCCATATAGAGTATCATGTCATCTGCAAAGAGAGACAGTTTGACTTCTTCTTTGCCGATTTGGATACCTTTGATCCCTTTTTGTCTTCTGATTGCTGTTGCAAGGACTTCTAGTACTATGTTGAATAATAGTGGCGAGAGTGGGCATCCTTGTCGTGTTCCTGATCTTAAGGGAAAGGCTTCCAGCTTTTCCCCATTGAGAATAATGCTTGCAGTAGGCTTTTCATAGATGGCTTTTATGAGATTGAGAAATGTACCCTCTATTCCTACACTCTGAAGGGTTTTAATCAGGAAAGGATGCTGTATTTTGTCAAATGCTTTTTCTGCATCAATTGAGAGGATCATATGGTTCTTGAGTCTTTTCTTGTTGATATGATGTATCACATTGATTGATTTGCGAGTGTTGAACCATGCTTGCATCCCAGGTATGAATCCCACTTGGTCATGATGGATAATCCTTTTAATGTACTGTTGGATTCTATTAGCAAGGATCTTGTTGAGGATTTTGGCATCCATATTCATTAGAGAAATCGGTCTGTAATTCTCCTTTTTGAGGGGGTCTTTGCCTGGTTTGGGGATCAAGGTAATATTAGCCTCATAGAATGAGTTTGGTAGCTTTCCTTCTGTTTCTATTTTTTGAAATAGCTTTAGGAGAATAGGTATTATTTCTTCTTTGAATGTTTGGTAGAATTCCCCAGGAAAACCGTCTGGGCCTGGAGTTTTATTATTTGGAAGGTTGTTTATCACTGACTCAATTTCTTCATAGTTAATTGGCCTATTTAAGAAATCTATTTCTTCCTGTTTCAGTCTTGGTAGTTTATAGGTTTCCAGGAAGGCCTCCATCTCTTCCAGATTGTTTAGTTTTTTGGCATATAGCTGTTGATAAAAGTTTCTAATAATCCTTGCAATTTCAATGGTGCTGGTCGTGACCTCTCCCTTTTCAGTCATAATTTTAATAATCTCAGTCCTTTCTCTTTGTTTTTGGACAAGTTTTGCCAGTGGTCTATCAATTTTATGGATTCTCTCAAAGAACCAGCTTCTAGTCCTGTTGATCTGCTCTACTGTGGTTCTGGTCTCTAATTCATTGATTTCTGCTCTAATCTTGGTCAACTCCTTCCTTGTCAGTGGGTTAGGCCTGTCCCTCTGTTGCTGTTCCAGTTTCTTGAGGTGAGAATATAGAAACTGCATTTTAGATTTTTCTATTCTTTTGAGTGAGGCTTGGATGGCTATGTATTTCCCCCTTAGGACTGCCTTTGCAGTATCCCATAGGTTTTGGACCGTTGTGTATTCATTCTCGTTGGTCTCCATAAATTGTTTAATTTGTTTTTTGATTTCCTGGTTTATCGAGTCATTCTTGAGCAGGATGGTTCTTAGCCTCCAAGTGTTTGAGTTTCTTCCAGGTTTTTCCTTGTGGTTGAGTTCCAATTTCAGAGCGTTGTGGTCTGAGAATATGCAGGGGATAATTTCAATCTTTTGGTATTGGCTGAGACCTGTTTTGTGTCCCAGAGCATGATCTATTCTTGAGAATGTTCCATGGGCATTTGAATAGAATGAGTATTCTTTGGTTCTGGGGTGTAGTGTTCTATATATATCTATGAGGTCCAACTCGTCGAGTATGGCATTCAAAGCCTTTGATTCTTTGCTTAGTTTTTGCCAGGGTGTTCTGTCTATTTCTGATAGTGGGGTGTTGAGGTCCCCTACTATTACTGTGTTCTTATCTATATGTCTCTTTATTTTGGTTAAGAGTTGGCTTGTGTATCTTGCTGCTCCCCTGTTGGGGGCATATATATTAATAATTGTCATATCCACTTGTTGAATACTTCCTTTAAGAATAATATAGTGCCCTTCTGTATCTCTCTCTATGGCCTCTAGTTTAAAATCCAGTCTATCTGATATGAGAATTGCTACTCCAGCTTTCTTTTGAGGTCCATTTGCGTGGAAGATGGTACTCCATCCCCTTACTCTAAGTCTGAATGCATCTTTGGGTTCAAAATGAGTCTCTTGTAGACAGCAAATGGATGGGTCATGTCTTTTTATCCAATCTGCAACCCTGTGGCGTTTTATGGGAGAGTTTAAGCCATTTAGATTGATAGAGATTATTGACAGATATGATTTTAATGATGCCATTTCTCTTTAAAGTCTTTGTATCGGTTGTGACTTGCTGCTCTGTATCACTCTTGGGGCCTTTTTACCTTTATAGAGCCCCCCTTAATATCTCCTGTAGGGCTGGTTTCGTGGTTACGAAATTGGTTAATGATTGGCGATTTTGGAACGTCTTTATTTCTCCATCAATTCTGAATGACAGCTTTGCTGGATAAAGGATCCTTGGCTGCATGTTTTTCTCTGAAAGAGCTTTAAAAATGCCCCCCCAAGCCTTTCTCTCATTCCAGGTCTCTGTAGACAGGTCTGACGTAATCCTGATACCTTTGCCTTGGTACGTGAGAAATTTCTTTGCCCTGGCCGCTTTCAATACTGTATCCTTGGATCTAATATTTGCGAATTGCACTATGACATGCCGTGGCGTAGGTTTGTCCTGGTTGAGCTTGGATGGGGTCCTCTCTGCCTCTTGGACACGAATGCTTGTTTCCCTTGCTAGATTAGGGAAGTTTTCAGCTACAATTTGTTCAAATATCTCTTCTAGACCTCTGTTTTTCTCCACCCCTTCAGGGATGCCGATGATTCTGACATTGGATCGTTTCATAGAGTCAGTAATCTCCCGTAATCTACATTCGTGGGCGTGGATTTTTTTAAGACCAGCTTCTATTTTCGTTTTTTCTTCTACTAACCCATCCTCCAATTCGCTAACGCGTTCCTCTGCCTCGGTGACCCTGGCCGTCAGAGCCTCTAGTTTTGACTGTATTTGGCCCACTGAATTTTTAATTTCTGTCAGATTCGCTCTCATTTCTGCCCTTAGGGATTCTATATTCTCAGCAACGCTTTCTCTGATGCTTTTTTCAAGTTTACTCATCATCTTGACCATTGTTGCTCTGAATTCCATTTCTGATAATTGGGATACATCCATATGTATTAATTCTGTGGCCGAGGCCAATTCTGTGGCAGAGGCCACAGACTCATTATCTTTTCTTTGCTGGGGGGGACTTCTCCTTCTCGTCATTCTGATGAAGAGAGATTGCAGGGTTGTCCAGAGCCCAAGTGTTGACTGGGACCCAGGCCGTGCGCCCTTGTTTTATAGAGATCTTAGGGATGTGGGCTTCTTCCTTAAAGAGTTTATTTATTTATTTGAGAGAGAGAGAGACAGTCAGCAAGAAAGGGAACCCAAGCAGAGGAGTGGGAGAGGAAGAAGCAGGTTCCCGGTGGAGAAGCCCGATGAAGGACTCCTTACGGAGCGTTGTGATCACGCCCTAATCCGAAGACAGGAGCTTAATGACTGCGCCACTCAGGCGCTCCGGGTTGTGGGCTTCTTGATTATTCATNTCCGGGTTGTGGGCTTCTTGATTATTCATCCTGACTTCTGGGGGAGGGGCCTGCTGGCGGGTACTCAGAAAACCCTGTTTGGGTAGAGTCTCCATGTCCCCTGCGAGGGGGGATGGGGATGGGCACCCTGTGAGCCGGTATTTCCGGACTTTTGTTCTCTGGCGGCTTTCCCTGGCGGTTTGCTATGCCTCTTCTGAGAGTCAGAGCAGCAGCGGCTGAAATTCAGCCTCTGTCTCAGANCTCAGAACAGAGGGATCGCGGATCGTTCTCCACTGATGTTCTGGCCACTTTAACTCTGTTTCTGTTGGTGCTGCTCAACCCTGCAGCATCCCAGCCTGTGCGCCCCACACCCGGCGTCCCAGCCCCACTTCCAGGGCCGGTGCGTCTCTGTCCTTTGTGTTTCCAGCCCCGCCAGCCGCCAGTCGCCAGCCGCCCCGCTCGGGCTCCCGGAGCTCCTGTTCTCAGTCTGCTGTCTCGCCGGTGCCGTCCGCGAGTCCGCCTGCTCCCCCGTGCAGGTGGCCGCCAGCCGCCCCGCTCGCGCTCCCGGAGCTCCCGTTCTGCTGTCTCAAGCATGCGGGTCCGTCCTCTCCCCCGTGCAGGTGGCTACCGCTTCCCGGCGCCCTGACAAGGCGGCTCCCTCCCCCTTCTGTTTATCTTCCGATATCTGTGCACGGTTTCACGGCTCCCCGCTTCGTACCTCGATACTCAGCGCTGGAGATGTTCTTTTGTAGAGATCCAGATGTATCTTCCTGCGTCTCAGGCTGATTCCGTGGATGTTCCTGCTGGTCTGGTACCTATCCAGCTCAACTCAGGGGACCGGCTGAAAAAGGGGTCCCCTACTCCTCCGCCATCTTAACCTCCTCCCCCCAAAAGCTTTTTATCTTGATGAATTCCCATGAGTTCATTTTTTCTTTTGTTTCTCTTGCCTTTGGAGATGTGTCATGAAAAAAGTTGCTGTGGCCACTGTCAAAGAGGTTGCTGTCTATGTTCTCCTCTACGATTTTGATGGATTCCTGTCGTCTTCTAAGATGTGAGATCGTGGAAACCTCTGTCTCATATGTTGGTTGATCATTTCTAAGTTTTAAAAGATGGTTTGTTCTGTGGGTTATTCAGAGGATTCTTGTTAAACATGATGAGTTCTATTTTAGAATTCTTTACTCTAGCTCTCCTATTAAGCTTGATTTATTGAGTGGATGAGGAATAGCCCAGAGCGGAGTTTGTTTCTCTGCTGTGAAAGGGCAGTGCTGTACACTATAGTTGCTGAAAGGGAGTTTAGCTGTGGCTCTCTGACTTTGCCTTTTCGAGTACTTCCTTCCAGAATTCTTTAAAATGATGGAGAACCTTAGCGAGAAGAAAAATGATAAATATTCTTCATTTTTAATGATGTATAAAAGTATAAAGAATTTGATAAGGAGAAGTGCTTAATCCCTTATGAAAAAATTGAGCTTTCTTTGTGGCTGGGTGACTCTAAGAAAATGGAAATCTTCAAAGGTGATACTTGTGTGCTTTTCCCAGGAATGATTTCAAACTGATTTTCATTTTTCTTTTTTAATTAGGTGACTACATAATACTCTTCTCACTTTAACCAGGCCATTTAAGAGGAAAGACCAAATTACTTAAAATCAAATCAGATTTTGATTTCATTATGCTTTATGAAGCTGACTTCTCTAAGTCTCCTATTTAAAAAACAACAACAACAACAAAACCAACTTTGGGAAGAACATTTGGTGATGGTCAGATTTACACCAGGCACACTATTCTGGAAGCTATTGCTGGTACACCTCCCTGCCTTCTGCCTTTGCCAGATACATGACTAGGGTATTTCTGGTGATGTAGGCTGAAGGTAGGCAGGGAGATTTTTAAAGTTCAACTCGAGGGTATAAAATACCTACATACATACATATATGTATATATATGTAATATATAATATATATATTATTATATAAATGAATATATATAGAAATTGTCACTTTTAATGGAATGATTTTAATTTCCAAGCAAACATGGTTGGAAATGAGAAACATTGCCTCACCTTAACAGGTAAGGTATTATTTTTCTTACTGGCAGAGGAAAGAGTTCTTTTTGATCCCGTTCTCTTTGCTTTTACAGCAGTTATACTGATGTTTAATTCTTGATATTTGTTGTAAGATGTTGTTTCAAAAATACACTTATAAGGTGTAGAGCACAGAAATCCAGGGCAGGGCTTTGTGTATTAGACTGTCTCCCTGGTTAATGAGAATGTCACAGTCAAAGCAAGTTTTATTTTTTTATTTTTATTTTTTTTAAAGATTTTATTTATTTATTTGACAGAGATAGAGACAGCCAGCGAGAGAGGGAACACAAGCAGGGGGAGTGGGAGAGGAAGAAGCAGGCTCATAGTGGAGGAGCCTGATGTGGGGCTCGATCCCATAATGCCGGGATCACACCCTGAGCCGAAGGCAGACGCTTAACCACTGTGCCACCCAGGCGCCCCTCAAAGCAAGTTTTAAACTCAAATATAGTCATCTGTGCAGGTGGAGTTCTGACTGCCAATGATGAGTTAGGGATTTGAGTCTAGGTCATTCTTGCCCTGACTTAGTAACTGGAAAGTATACCTTTGTCTTACAAAATGTAGAAACCTTTCACATTGTGTTACCTTTAGTGGTTCCTCTGTAGGCTTATAACCATGCATTTGTTTCTCTTCAAATTTTCCATTTTCTTCTTACAACCACTGAAAAGTGGTTGTTTCCTTATTTTTCATCCAACTCTGCCTTGTTCTTAATGAAATATTATGTCATATTTAAGAAATAATGCTACTTTTCTGTTACAGGATTTTACTATTTTTCTTTTTAAGTTTCTGCCAGTTTCAATTTATGTTGTAAGGATGAAGTGATACACTTTTCTTATTAGAACATCTATATTAATCTTTCATTTGATGAGAAGAAATATTTTCTAAGTGGCTTCATATTTCTTTTCTAGTTTCAAGTATGGGTCACAAATTTGTGTTTTAAAGAAATTGCTATAGTACATGTATGAGCTATAGTTGTAGGCTTCAAGAACGTATGCATATTTTATCATTCTTACATTCTTAATCTGATTTTTAGAATGATTATAAATATTGGATGTGCCCATGACTTAGTAGCATGGGAAGGACTTCTTCCCGCCAAAGAATAAGATGCCTTCAGAGTTTTAATGGTTCTAATGTCAACAAACAGGAGTGCTGAAAATAAGCATATTAGAACATTTTAAGCTTTATATGTTTATGCCACATTAGGGAATTTTTTTTTTATAGTATTCACTTTGAAAAGACAACAGATCCCTAAACGTGCCTTAGATGCCCTGCCCATATCCAAGGTATGGTGATATTCTAAAATTTCCACTTTCCTTTAAGTCAACTAACTGGTCTATCTAGCCTTATATTTTTCTTTGTGTCCTTGTTTCTGCTAAAAGGAAAAGAGTATGCAGCAAAATAGAGAATATAGCTTATAAGAGTTTCTCTTTTTACTTTTTAAATGGAAGCATTTATTGTGTACCAACTACATAAGTGGGCATAACTTTGGAGACTCAAAGTTGAATTTAGTTGCAACCTCTGATTTTGATGGTATTTGCTTATTTATTCATTAAACAATTATTTATCAAGTGCCTCTTTATGTGTCAAGCATTAGGATGTAGCAGTAATAGACATAAAATGGAGCCGGCGTTCCTATATGTGGAGACAGATATTAATCAAGGTATTAGGTTAAAAATATGTATGATATACTAACGTTGTCTATTCATATGCATATGTGTAATATGCACACATATAACTAACTCATTATGTGTATTTATGTACTTACACAGGAGTTAGATAGTGGTGAGTGATAAGGGAAAAAAGCCAATAGAGGGAGCTGGGAAGAGGGTGGGGAAACAATGACAGGGTATGCATTTAGGTAAGGTGGTCAGGGAAGGCAGGGAAGCTCTCACTGTGAGAAGGTGACATTTGAGTAAAGACCTGAAGAGGTAGAAAAAATCCTTCGTGTCTAGTGGAAGAGACAGGCACACAGGAAGTCTAATTTTCATGGGTAAGAGTTCACACAGACATCGATTTTACAGGGTGTGTTTAACTCCATTCTAAGATTCCAGGGAGACTCTGGAAGAGACGACCTCCGAGTGGAGTCTCAGACAAAGGCCTGAGCAGAGAGCAGGTAGGTTATGCAGGATGTGATAGCTCCTTGGGGGTTCCTACTGATTGGTGACAGAGGCTGGAGTTGTAGGAGATAAATTTGTAAGGTGTTTGGGGCTGGTTTGTGGAGCACTTTGTATGTCATGTTGAGAGACTTTGTGTAGGCGCTGAAAGACTTTAAGTTGGAGAGTGTGATGGGGTCAGATCTGCATTGGGGGGGGCATGACAACAGAGGTCAGTTTGGAGGCTCTTGTAATGGTTCAGGTGAGAAATGCTTACCTGGGAAGTTGTATGGTGGGGGGGTGCTTGAGGCGTGGGGGTTATAGAGGTCAGAATATATTTGCCAGGTAATCTCAGGTAATCTCAGTAGAGTTTGTATGTGAGAGGTAAAGGTGAGAGGAGTCAAGGAACGCCGCTAACCTACACTAAGATATATATTTTATATCACAGCCTAGTACACATGCTACAAATACACACCTAATTGATTATAAAACATGTTGCTGAAACAAAAGTTTCATAAAACAGTTTTTACCTTAGTGTGTGTAGGATATTTTGATCTTTTCTATTTCACTCTATTTCGGTGTCTTTGAAATGCTGGCCATGACTTGATAAATTGATTCCGCTGGTGGGTCATGACTCACAGTGTAGAAAACATCTGCACAGGCTTCTTTAGGTTATTTCCTAATAGATAGGATGCCCCCCCCCCCGAGTTCTTTATAGTGTCATGTCTGCAGACACCTTCCACTTGGTGGAGGAGGGAGAGGGTGAAGGCAGTACAAAGTATTATTTCCAAGTTCAATACACCGTGGAAATATTTATTTGAGGAAATAGAGTGCTGAGCCAACTGATGGCCTCTCAGTAAGATAGTAACAGAGGAACACACAATATGTCATCATCGATTGCCTAGATAATGTATCTCTGCTGAGAGGGTGGCTAGTTGTGTTGGAAACATTATGTGGATTTTCTTTAGTGGGGTGAGTGGGGAAGGAGAGGGATGTCATCTTTCTTTTTCTACTTTCTTTGCTGCTAGAATGGGAGCCCCTCGCTAGATACAGAATGGCAGAATTTGGAATGCTTCATTTGTGGTGTTTGCCTGAGGCACCCTGAATTAAGCTCGTGTTTGAAGCCATTGTTGGTTCTCTCTGACCAAATAACCCAAAATTTTAAGCTGTCAAATAGAGGATAATGTCACCTGCTTCGTTTGTTTCATGAGGCTTGCCTGAGATAACATGTAGAACATAAACAGTGAGGCATAGGAAACATTTTAAATGAATGGCTACTATGATTTTCTTCATGTAACGAAAGTATTATTGACACAGAACTACTTTGATCATGTTTGCGAGCACAGGGAAAGATGGGGAACCTTTCTGAGTTTTATAAATAGAATAAGCTAAAATTAAAGTTCTGTTGGTGTGTGCTGAAGTTTTTAGGAGCGTAAATTTTCATGAAAAATAAAGAGGCGTTTGAATTCTAGAAGGAAAGAGATTGAAGTACATTCAAGTTGAGACTATCCTAGGGGTGGCTTCTGAAAGAACTTTGTTTTTGGAATAGCATATCCTGAATTTGCTTAGAGCGAACAGAGCTTTCAAACAGGACGAGCATGTGACATAGAGACACGCTTGTATATGTGTACATGTGTATGTGTGTATGCACACACAATTGTAGGTTATATGTATGTCTATATGTATTTATGTTTGTGTGTGTATATGTATGTAGAGACACTTGACTATTTTAATATCTTTGCTGTAGTCCTTTGGTAGGCTTCCATTGCATTTTGGATGATTAAGCTGGAATTTTTGAATATACAGTTTCTTTGAATGATGGGGAAGTAATGGCTGTTAGAGATTAGATTCCTTTTGAATAGCGAAAGAGTTTAGTTCAATGAACTCAATGGGGTAAGTCAGTTGGAAATAGGTAACGGAGGATACCTCCATCAGAAGAATTTTATTGCGACGAGTTTTTACTTTACTTTCAAGTAAAATACAGAGAAGAGGCTGAAGGAAGCTCATCTTCCTTTGGAAGGAATTGGCAAAGTACTCCTTGCCAAAGTGATGATGGCTTTCTTTACAGCAGGAGGTGGTCGATAGAACTGTCTAAAATGGAAGTCACGCCCCAGTATTCGGGTTCAGAGGAGGGGTGGAAAGGGTGAGCCCTGAGAGGAGATCGGAGAGGGGGTTGTTGAGTGCTCTGTGGTGCCTGCGTTTCCTGGTGCACCGTTTGCCTTTTTGTAGTTCTTTTGTTTCGTAAACACAGTACCATATTCTGAGTAAAGGTAACTGAAGCAAAAAACATAATATTTAGCTTTTAAATCTGCTTTTTGGAAAAGGGAAAGAAAGGGAGCAGCACTTAATTGACCCATTGAAAAAGAAGCAGAAGGTGAGTGTGTGTTTTATTCCAGTGAGTCCGATGACTATGCCGTTGGGGATATTTAGTTATGGA
The DNA here is from genome assembly GCF_002007445.2 of Ailuropoda melanoleuca. Lineage (NCBI taxonomy): Eukaryota > Metazoa > Chordata > Mammalia > Carnivora > Ursidae > Ailuropoda > Ailuropoda melanoleuca. The sequence goes on from NC_048220.1 coordinate 45,128,524, forward strand.
ATTTGTGCTGCAGTCTGAGTAAGAGTGGTAGGATCTTTATCGATGCTGGGTTTGGGGTGGAGGCGGTGCGTGTATCTGTTAAGTGAAGGAGTGCGTTAGAAATCGGGTGTGAGGGGCGCCTGGGTGGCTCAGTCCTTAAGCGTTTGCTTTTGGCTCAGGGCGTGATCCTGGCGTTATGGGATCTAGCCCCACATCGGGCTCTTCCACTGGGAGCCTGCTTCTTCCTCTCCCACTCCCCCTGCCTGTGTTCCCTCTCTCGCTGGCTGTCTCTCTCTGTCAAGTAAATAAATAAAATCTTTAAAAAAAAAATCAGGTGTGAGGGTATGTATGTGTGTGAATATGGACACTTAAATCACTAAGGAAATAAAAAGCTTTGAGTGAAATTCCAGAAATGATGGTGTTGATTAGCTCTATTCCTAGAAATTCTCCCTATAAACAATTTGGTATGTGTTATAGTGCATGGCCAGGCATTCGGTCTGCCTACAGCATCATCTTTTTTGTAATGAAATGTATATGAACTATGCAGGCCCTCCATGGAGCGGTGTTTTAATCATTCTGTATTGATTTAGCCATCACTTCGATGCTGCCAGTTGAGGGCCTCTTCTTCTAAGTCTGCTTTACTCAGATTCTCATTCTCTCTACCTGACTTGCATAATGCTTTGGGACTCTCTTCACTTCTGCACATCCCCCCTCCCCCACCTGTGGGAAGCAATCATGATTAGGAAGACACAAAAGGTCAGCTGTATTGTTGCTTTCTCTTAGCTTTCTAAGGTGCAGAGAACAAATAATGGCATTCGAGAAATATTGTCATTGTCCATAACTGATAATGAGTATCAGAACTTACTTAAAACTAATCCATGCTGAGTTTCCAGCTTTGGCGTGAGTCTGAATGATTTATCACAAACTGTGGATGCCAAGACAATGTTTTGCGTTTACCAAAGAAGAAGGGCAGTGATCAGAGGGCTGTGGTGGTGCCTGGTTTTCCTGCAAGGGGAGCATTCTAGGCAGGGCCATGAGCGGCTTCTTGAGCAGTGGCTGTTCTTTGAACCTGGGGTTGTCGCTACAAACTGGCCAATACAAATGAGATTATTTTTTCCCCCTTTTGTCTTAATGTTAATTGGAGAGGGAAATGCAGATCTGGTTGGTGTGGATGAAGGATGCCTACATGGACTTGCATAAATAACTCAAATCCCTTGCCCTCCACCTGCAACTTTTAGAATCTCATTTGGATTGAAAGACTGGAGCTCGATTTTACAGAAAACTCGGCTCACTTCATTATTATTCATGGTCAAATCCCCAAATCTCCTCCCTGAAGAGATGTATTCTTCCCAGCAAATTAAAACATCTTTTTTTTTTTTTAGAGGCCAAATGATGGTGGTGTCAAGTATTGATGAAGATGAATAAGTCATTCTTTTCTCAATTTTTACATTCCTCCCTCACCCCCTACTGTTCAGAATGGGGTTTGCTCATTTAAACCAAGATCCAGTAATTCATTCCCTCTCCTCTCTGTAAATTGTATGCGTTGTGTTAATCTCCAGGTTGGGTAATGGAGAAAAATATTTGAAAATGTGATAGCTCATTATAAGGGCATTTGACATAAGCATATTTGCTGATGACGGATTGCTGATCGTTGGTAATTTAAAGGCATTCTGAGCAGTGGTTAAGGTAGAACATTTGCCTTGCATTAATCAGTTAAGACCATGGTAGCCTAACTTACAGATACCTTTCAGAGGCTCTGAGTAAAATGCAGTTTTGGAAGCTGGCTATTATGTGGATGCACCTACACCCTACGCTTACTGGTTGTGTTTTGTTCCCCTGCTTAATCATGTTGTCATGAAGTAAGACATGGGTTAACAACAGGCCATTTTATTTTATGTACCCATATACTCCCTCCAAAAAAGAAGTATTTTTTTAAAGATTTATTTATTTATTTGGGAGAGGCAGGGGGAGGGGCAAAGGGAGAAAGTGAATCTGAAGCAGACTCCCCCCCTGCTCGCAGAGCCCAATGCAGGGCTCAATCTCGTGACTCTGAGATCATGACCTGAGCTGAAAAGAAGAGTCCCATGCCTAACCGACTGAGCCACCCAGGCTCCCCAAAAGGAAAAGTATTCTTTTTTTAAAGATTTTATTTATTTATTCGACAGAGATAGAGACAGCCAGCGAGAGAGGGAACACAAGCAGGGGGAGTGGGAGAGGAAGAAGCAGGCTCATAGCGGAAGAGCCTGATGTGGGGCTCGATCCCACAACACCGGGATCACGCCCTGAGCCGAAGGCAGACGCTTAAACCGCTGTGCCACCCAGACGCCCCTTAGGAAAAGTATTTTTAAACACATTTTAGAAAATGAAGTCTGGGACTAGAATAGCATGTTGACTTTGAAGATTTTCATGATATTGGCAGTAGACACAGGTATCACATCCTACTCTAAGTAGGTCTTGGAACTTGAATCTAGTGTGTTTTCAGCAGTATGATGTCGTTACACACACTCCTTAAAATATACATTAGCCCATCTCTGAAAATTATTGGGTGGTTATGTTTTCCTTTGTGGAAAAACACTGTGGATGTGCCCCCGGTGAGTAATTGTTGTTTAGAGGCGGTTTGGAGCTCTTAAAGAGATGCACAATTGCGTAATAACACTTCGGATTCGTCCTGACATGCTTTATGATAAATCAGCATTGGGTGCGGCTTTGCAGTATCCAAAGATCAGAGCAGCTGTTATCTACAGAGCCACTGGGGTTTATCTGTCAGGCGTTTGCATCTAGAACAAGGTGTTGCAGATAATGTGTCATGATAGTTTAATTACATCACCTTTCTTGGGAGTTTGCTTGATTCCTGCTTCAGGAGCATCCAGTTGGACGGTAACCTATCAATTTTTCTTTCTTTAACAGCCTTCGCTTGTTACTGTTTGCTTAGGTTATAGCTGCTCATTTCTAAAGCATACATAGGGGGAAAAATGTGCCCTGTGTTTTACTCTGCTTCCCTGTGGCATTTAACCTTGTTCTTTAAAACCACCTTGTCCTGTTTTTGTTTCTGTTTGTTTGGGTTGTTTTTTTTTTTTCCAACTTTTCTTAATAAGAAAAGTTAGCTTTCCCTCTGTTTCGCAGTCTTCTAGTCATCCCCCCCTCCTAACTGTTGGCGGCCTCTTCTTTGTCTGTGTTCTCATTCCTCTTATTGCTGTATTGCCAGCTCCCAAATGGATTGCTTCTGCCCGATGTCTCTCCTGTGCCTCACAGCTGGAGATCCCCCTGCTTTCTTGACAGAGTCCATTACAGTGTCCCAGAGGTAACCTCAGTTCAACTTGTTTAAGGCCAGTTTTCTTATCTTTCCTCTCCAAGTCCAAGCTGCCCCTACCACCACCCCCCCCCCCCCCCCCCCCCCGTCCCCACCAAGTAAGAACTCTGTAGGGATCTGTGACTTCCTGTTGTCCTTTGCCTTCTGTGCAGTCAGGCACACACACTTGCCATTTTGCTTTCACCACCTCTGCCTGCCTGCTCCTTCCCGCTTTTGCTGGTGGTGCTCTCCCCAGGCCCTGCTTTGTCAACAGCCTTCCTTGTTGGCTCCCCTCAAGGCCTCTTGGACCATCCACTTCACCTCTTAGATAGCTGCTTGTGTTGGCTTTTTAAAGTATGGGCTTGATTTGTTCTCTTTTCTGGCTGACAAATGTTTGGTTTCCAGGTGCCTTCATGACGCTGCTTGCCATTGTCACCAGTGCACACAAGATCGTTGGCGTACTCATAGCCCCTCCTTTTGCAGCAGCAGCTTCCTATCTCGGGCTCTCTCCCCACCCCATCTTCTGGCTCCTCTGTAGTCCTCCTTCCTCCTACACACCAGGCACCTTCCCGCTTCCCTGATTTGTCTACGCTGTGGCCCCTGATAGAAAACTTGGTTGTTATACGCCTCTTCTTCTTGGAAGCCTTTGCTGACCCAGGCAGAACCGTTCACTGAGGGCTGTTTGTGCCTCGCTTGGTGCGCACATCGAGCTCCTGCTACTTTGTGCAGTCGTTGTTTAGGAAGCTGATTTTTTACTGTGGTGTCTTGAAGGTGGGGACTATGCTTGGTGAGCTCTGTATCTCTGGTGTCTGGTATGTGGTAGGTCGGCACTGTTGGACTCGTTGAATGAACAACTAAATGGATATAGGCCGTCTAGATGGGCTCAGCATCTGGATGTGATGGGGCATGGAGACAGAGCTTGTCCCTTTTTCCATGGGGGTGTTTAGTCATGGCCTGTTCTACCTCATGGGGAAAAGAAGCAGATTAGATGGGACCAGCGTGGTTTGTGGAGAGAGTTAATGAGGTTTCTTCTGTCTCCTCCCCACCTACATCTTTCCTTTAGTATTTCTGTCACTGGGTTTCAGAAGCTTCTTGTGTTTTTTCTCTTCCCGTTGGGAAGTTGTGCTGTTCCCCAATAGTTCCTTCCTCTGCTTTTTCTTACCATCACATCCAAGTCTTTGTTTCATTAGGTTTGTGTTCTTACACTTCGTAAACAGCCGTGGCCGGCCTACCAGTTCTGTGTGTGCTGTATCATAAGTCCGTTTGCTATTCTGCTTTCTACAGAGCCGCCAGGCACGTCTACCCTACTTTTTGTTTCAACAACAACAGAAGTGGTTTCCTCTTGTCTGGCAAACATAGAAATTCACATATAAAACATTGTATTAAACATGTTTTTCCACCTGTTCTTGCTCTCTGTCACACACACAGTTTTTGATCCTTTTTGTACAAATATGGCTCCCCCTTCTTCAGGTCAACCATTTACAAATTCCTGCAATAGCTTAAAGTATTTTTTATCCTATAGGTTGGAACTCATAAATAGGTCATAAAATTAGCCTAGTAGGTCATAATTGCATTTCTAAATAAAATTATAATGGGGAATATCAGAACATATACATGGAAATGAGACTAAGTTATTGCTCTGTGAAATGTTTTATTTGTATGCCTGCTGGATAATGATCTATAACGTCTTACATGTGTGGTCAAAATTTTGAAAGTTACTGTTAATCAGTAATACAAAACAAATAGTTTCTTCAGTATTTAATGAGTTGATTACTTCCATTATGAATCCTTAAAAAACAACAACAACAACAATCTCTATACCTAGCATGGGGCTCAAACTCACGACCTTGGGATTAAGAGTCACATGCTGTACCAACTGAGCCAGCCAGGTGTCCCTCTTGAACCCTTTTGTGACAAAATAGTATCTCCATCATAAGAGCATTGCTCCTGGCTTTCTTTTTAACAAATGTTTTAAAAAATGGCTCAAACTGAGTTTCTCGTTTCTCCATTATGTCACCTTTTCTAAATGAAAAGCTGTCACCATGTGAACTTCTACTTAGTCACACATGTTGTGTAACTCTTCTGTAGTTCCTGTGTGTGTCTTATATAATTCCCCAATTCCCCAACTTCAAATTTTTTTCCATTTTTTTAGAGCATTCTGAGCAACCAGCAGAGTCATAGACCTTAGAGAACCAAAATGAGAAACAAACTTAGATGATTTGTCCAATCTATGATTTTTCAGGTAAAGAAAGTTGGGCTTTCCAGAAAGGTCCTATTTTCCTGTTGACCTAATCTCCACCCATGAGCCAAAAGGAATTAGGGGGCATGTAATGAAAGTGAGCCTCTGGAAAAGACAATATTTGAATGAAAAGCAAAATGATACCTCACAGCAATAATGTTACGCCTTTCCCTAAATGCTTAAGATTAAATGCAGCATGACTTTGATATGTGGCTGTGGAAAATATGTGGGCTATAAATACATGAATCATAGATACATATCAAACGTTTTTTTCCCTGTCCCTCTGCACTGAATTCCTGAAGCCTAAAACATGTCTTATTATTTTAGCACTCTCTTTCTCCACAGGGCATATATAGATATTAGGAACTCAGTAAATGTTGCTATTGGCTCCAAGGAAGAATAATCCACAGACCTTCCACTGGCTTGGCAGCTCCTGAGCCACTTGAATCTCAGATGGAGTCCAGAATGTTAGGGATTTCATTGTGTAATGTGGGACCAGTTCTCTGTTGCACTAAAAACTCTTAATATTGACTGTTCAGTCTGCCTTGTATCAATTCACATTCCTGCTTAATTGAAAAAACTTAGCTGAAAATGTTTGTGAATCTGTGTATATTCTGGTTAACACTAAGATACTCCATGTTTTCTGAGGTGGCACTTTCTGGAATAGTGCTGTCCTTTAGAACCTGCTGAGAGGGTGGAAATGTTCTCTACTCTGCAATGTCACCTCTGGTAGTCATTAGCCACAGGTGGCTTTTAAGCTCTTGAAATGAGGCTGGTGCAACTGAGGAACTGAACTTTTTGTTCAAATTAATTTAAATTTAAATTTAATGTAAATTGTGGCTAGTGGCTGCTATATTGGACTGCACAGTTCTAGAAGCTGGAAAACACATTAGTTCATGTCTATTTCTATCCTGTTATCTAGCTGTGTCCTCACTCTCTCCCAATCCCTTGCAGTGACATTGTTTCTCTCTTTGTTCTAGCGAGTTCTCAGTTCTTTCACCAGACGTACCCTGTTAGTATTCCATGCTCCACCGTAAAGAGCCCTAAGAACTCCTGGGTTGGATCTAAGAACTTGGCTCTTGGAAGATCCCAGAGACTATGAGAGAGAAATTTTAAAAACACCCCCGGTGTCTAGTTCAGTTGTCATTCATGTTTCCCTTTTGACAGCATGAATAGTTTATACAGAGAAACTGAACTTATTTAAAAAAAGAAAAATTCAAGTGAGTCTTTTTTTCTACCAATATCATAGGCAAAAATTATTTAAGCCATTGAAACTAATGACAAGTGCTCAGCTTGCTATCTTGCAACTACAGAAAATGTTTTATATTCAGAATTAATCATACAAAATAACTACACTTAATAGAAGGATGAGGTTAAAAATTCTGGTTTTGGAAATTTAGGTTTCATGCAAATTTTATTTCTGTTAAATTACTATTACCTGTAAAAAGCGATGCCAGAAATATGAATAAAGGTTACTTTTCCGTAGATGTTACTTATACTTAGATAAGTAAAAGTTTCTTACACATGTGTGTATGCTTTTTATCTTCTGCAAATGCTGGTACTTGAGAAAAGACAGAAGACAAAAAGGTCGATTTTCAGCTGCTTGGAAGAAAAGGTTACTATCTATTGGTACACGTCATGTAGTAAATATATTAAATAAAGTTCTGCATGTTTTTCTCTCCTAGCAGATCAAACAGCGCTTGCCCTAGGAGTCATAGGCCTTGAGGTTTTATGAGTAGCCTGAAATTACTACTAAAGTTTTATGTTTATACATGTATTATGAGAGAGGAGGTGTAATTTTTGTAGGATTCACAAATGTGCTCAGCCCATCAGAGACTGAGTCACTTATTACAGTGAGGTATTCCTGATAGCACTCAGCCCCTCCCCCCATTCCACAGTACCTTCACAGAGAGTAAGCACTCAATAAATACTGTTGGAATGGAATTGGAAACCATTTCTTTCGTAGGTGAGACACTGCCTTTCTTTTTATCAAGGCAAAAGAAATCAATGATGACTTTTATTTTTTCCAGTGCTTCTGATCTTAGCTTTCCATTATCCACCTGATAGGGTGATATGGAACTTTTAATCCTGGAGGAGACAGCAGTGGGATTTGGGAGATCTGGAGAAGTTAATTTTCCCATTTCTACTGCTTGCTTTCTGTTGAAGTGGACTTAAGTGCAAGCCTCAGCACCTTCGTATTTCTCTGTTGTTGTTAATGATTTTATTTACTTATTAGAGAGAGAGCACCTTTGAGGGGTAGAGGGAGAGGGAGAATCTCAAGCAGACTCAGTGCGGAGCCGGACATGGGGCTCGATCCCACAACCCTGAGATCATGACCTGAGCTGAAATCAAGAGTCAGACACCCAACTGACTGAGCCACTCAGGTGCCCCAGCACCGTTGTATTTTGACCTTACCTGGCTCTCGAACCTTCCTCCCTTCCATTCCAGCCCTCATCCAGGGGCTTACTTAACCTTTTCTCAGAAGTTAAACCTTGGAGTGTTTAATGTGTCTCCCTGCTATGAGTTATACCCCCCAACTAGGAAAGAGGCAGGAGATGTAAAATGCTAGTAGATGGGGAGTTCTTTTGTAGCCGTATGTCCTGTCTGTTGTTGTCCTTGTGTGTGTGTGTGCATGCGCGCACGCTCCTTGGCTTACACGTGCGTCCCAGCCTGCTGATGAACTCACACATTCCCACAACTGGAGCTGTAGTTTTACTCTGGGCCCGTTACTGAATTATTGTTGAATAAAAGATTAAATGACCCAGAGAATCAAATGTAAGTTCCGAACAGAAGTAGAAAGGCAACAAGAACTATTTAGCTGTTGAAATTGGCAGCGGGTTGTAAGTGTCAGGGGAGAATCCCTATCAGAGTTACTATACTAGAGTCTTTAACACCTTCTTGGAAAAAGTTAGAATATGAGTGAAGAAAGATTTAGTCATTCCACAGTCCTATCTATGTTCAGGTACTGTTAACAGTGGTCCATTCCTTGCTTTGCTCTTCTTCGAGTTTTCTGAGTCGTGCTAGAGTGAAAGGCCTGTCATAGATAGGGTGATCAAGAAATGAAGCTGGTTTTCACATGTGATACACGGAAGACTGTTGGCAAAAGATCAAGATAGCGACAAAGCTTATATTCTCTACTGGAATATTATAAACAGGAAAACCTACGAGTAGGAACTAGGGAATGCTGTACTTGGTCACACATGCTGAAGTCCTCTACCTTCTGTCTGGGCCGTCTGAGTCAGTGTGTAGTTCATTGCATGATGTCACTGTGAACACATCACTCATACAGCATACACCCCCCCCCCCCCCCCCCCCCAACACACGCACCTATGCCAGAGGACACTTGACATTGAGTTATCTTCTGTGTAAGAAATTATCCTCCAAATTTAGCAGCTGAAAGAACAAAAGAACACAAAACCAGACCCAACAATGTTAGAATGTTTTTTAACATCCGGAAGCTCTCTTAGTAATTCAGGAGCACCCTAGCTGGGCATTTGTGGCTCAGGGTCATTAGTGAGGCTGCAGCCAGGGCTGTGGTCATTGCAGAGTCTGCCAGGGGGCAGGAGGGTCAAGGTCACCTTGATGCTGCTGTGATTCAGGTCTGCCTTCTGACTTTATGATGGTGGTGAGTGTTTAGCTACCTGCAGGCCTTTTGCATTGGAAGCCCCATCATCCCTGTAGGCTGTTCATAGGTTCCTCTCATCTCACTTCCTTGACCTTCTATTTCTTAATTATATACCATTGTTGATGATCAAATTTTGGTAGTGAGGTATTGTGACTACACAAAATTCTGAAATGTAAGAATCCTGAAAAGGTTTTACATAGATTGCTTCCTGCTCATTGAAATCTTGAATTATTGGTACCTTCCTTGTCATTTTCCTTCTTTTTTTTTTGTCATGGTTTTAATTACTATAGTGATAAAATGTGCTTTATCATGAAGTAAAATATGCCATCCCTTAACTACATGGGGTGATTTGTATGACGTTATTTTTGAGTTTTCCAAAAATGATTCTGAGAGTTGACTTTCCTATTTTTTTCCTGTATCTGAATCGTTGGGGAAATGGGTAGATGGTGCATACTTCCCATTTTGAGTGAAATATCATCTATAAATAACAAAAACATAATATTATTTTTCCCTTCCAGTTAATTTTGACATTTCTGCCTCCTTCCCACCTGCTTAGCCACATCTTTCTCCAGTTGCTGGATTTGAGGCCATTCTTGTTTACTTATTTTGACCTCTAGACTCCTTGGGGCAGGAATTCTTGGGTGAAACAGAGGAGAAGGGTCAATCAGAAGGGAATAGCAGTAGGGCGTAGAAGATGACTGGACCCTTCCTAACCCAGCTCCAGGGCATTTTTCACACACTTCATCCTCCTGTCATTTTCCACGTGTGGACGCGTTTTAACCTACTTCACTTTTCCTTTCTTTCCCTCTCAGTGACGCATCTCTTAACTCCTTGGGTTACTTGTCAGCTAACATAATACCTTCAGCTGTAAGTAGATGTTTATTTCTGTGACACACATACTGCGTTGACCATGTCAGGCCTTTTGCTCAGTTTTGGGGGAACAAATGAGAGATTAGGATTCATAGGGGCAGCAGGCCTATTAACTGAGGATGGGATTGTTTTCTTGTGTAAATGCTTAAATAGAGGAGTTAGCAAAGCATTTTCATAACTTTTTTCCTTTGGGCAGGGAAAGATAATTTCAGTTACTCTTGCCATTTTTCCCATCGCGTTTTTTGTTGCTAGCATTTAGTGAGGTGTGCTCCGCACTGTCTGTTGTGTGTTGCTTTGGTACTTTGTTGTGAATGACTGTTGGGTTTCTTAGTAGTAGTAGGTATGGAGGGCTACACTGGGGATTAATCCACATACCTGTTTTGGGAATGCTTGGGAAATCCTGGTGGGTAAGCCACCGAAAGTCTTAATTGCCTAGGGTCCCCCATGCCTCTGGGAATCGAAGTATGCATGTGGGTAGACAGTGGCTTTAGGACTAATAACTTGTGAGCAGAGCATTAAAGTCTGATGTAAACTCTTAAAAGAGACAGAGGAACCAGGAGGGAAGTGTCAGAGAACATAATCAGAGGTAGGAAAGAATAGGAAGTTGCTGTAGATCTTGCCTCCGGACATTGGATGAGGAACACGGTAATATGTGCTGTATCTGAAATTTTTATTGGGTCTGTTCTGGAGACTCCTTAAGCAGCTCCTGCACTGGGGACTGCCTGAATCTACGTGCAAGATGTTGTTGTTTTTCTCCTTTGATATTTCCCCTAAGCATCGTCTTCCAGAAATAAAGTGAGCAGTTTATACATGAATCCTGGCACCCAGAGGCTGTCTGTAAATACTAGTTCCCTTTCTCCTGCCTTATTTTGCAAGTTAGTTCCCTGCCTCTGTGAGCCTTCCATAGCTTAGCGGGTTTGTTCTAGAGGTGGGGTACTGAGAGGCTTTTATAATGATAGAGCTGGAGGAGGTGGGGAAGTTCAGTGAGAACATGGACTAGAAACAGTGGAAAAGACAGCAGGCCCAGTGAAGCTGTCGCCCCTGTCCACATGGCCTGCCACTAGCTCCAGGCCCAGCAGGGGGGTAAAGCTGCTGGGCTGTCGCTACGTGCCATGGCCGGTGCTGCTTACACAAAGGTGGAATGGGAAACCATGTAGGAGGAGCTTGGGTCTGACAGCTAGCCATGGATCTCGGTCATTATTGGGCCTTAGCTCTGATACCTTGGCTAAGTCACTTAAGCTCTCTAAGCTTCAGTTTCCTTATCTGTATAATGGGGATGAAAACAATTCCATGTTGGAAGGTGGTTTTAAAGATTAAATGAGATACATGCTTGAAGCAGTTAGGACGGTGCTTGGCATGTATCAGGTGCTGTGCCTAGCTGGAGGAGGCACTGGTGGTTTGAGACGGTGGAGAAAGGAGACATGGTCTAGCCACTTAGCTTGCTTTTACGCAGACATGCTGAGCTCATTCTCACTTTGGGCCCTGATATGGCTCCCTCCTCTCTGTCCTTCAGGTCTCTGTGGATATGGGCCTCTTTCAGTGAGAACCTCCTCCAGTCACCCACAGAATTGAGTGGCTGTTCTTCTCTGTCCTCATTGGGCCATCCTTCTCTGTCCTGCTGCTGCTTCTTCACAGCCCTGTTACTCCCCGAAGAAGGGAACTTGGCTATGCTCACTGTTCTCTCCTCAGGGCACAGACTGTGCTTGGCACGTGGTAGATGCTCGGTAAATGCATTGAAGAAGTCAGGCACTGGCAAACTTGTCTGGTAGAGGGCCAGAGAGCAAATGTTATAGGTTTTGTGAGCCATATGGTTTCTGTGGCGACTGCTCAACTCTGCTGTGGAAGGCGGAGTGTGGATGGTCTGTCAATGAAGCGTGGCTGTGGTCCAGTACAATTTTATTTGGCATGTGTGGGCTTCTGTTTGCTGATCCCTGAGCTATCAGTGAGTGGTGAATGTCAGGAATGGACCTTGAGGGCTGTGGTGGTTTGAGCTTGGTGAGAATGGGTCCTCTCAGCAGTGGGGGGTGACTGGAAGCATTAGAGGAGTATATGAAATTGGAAGACAGAACTCACAGCCCTGGTGGGGAGGCAGCCTGGTTCCGGCAGCAGGGATAGTAACAAATGGGTGCGGGGTATGTGCTTCACTGACCAGACGAGTCCGGTGGGCATGGCCTTGTGAATAACCGCTGTGCTTTCATAGGTTGTGAGCTGGCTTTTGTCAGTCTTTAGATAAACACTTACATGGAGGAATTCATTGTTAAAGTCCCCATGTAAGAAGAAATCTAATTTATCTACCTATAAGAGCCATAGATTTTTTCCTCCAAAGTTTACGCACAGTGTATTTTCCATGTGTTCGGCGTGCGGCTATTCCCGTAGGCTTCTATACATAACTTTACAAATACTTACATCTTAGTGCAAGAAGAGGTTACTTGCAAGAAGGTTTGTCTACAGTGCAGTTTCAATGAGTTACACATGCGGGTATTCCCACATGCTTCTAACATAGATTTGCAAACACTTACATCTTAACAAAAGAAGGTGTTACCTGAAACACACATTATACGCCGTGTTGTTTCATTGAGATAAGAATAGTTCTGTTCCCACATGCTTCTTCACATCCATTTACAAACAGATTCCTGTCAGTGAAAGGAGAGGTTACTTGAACAGTGGTTTATACATGACAGTGTCATTTCAGTGAGGTAAGCAGACAGCTTCTACACAGACGTGTAGGAACTTTTAATGAAAGAAGGTGATACAAGAGCCATAGATGTTTTGGAAAGAAGGGTGGTCTCTCCCTGCACTGTGGACTGCCCTGCTGTCAGGTAGATTGCAAGGTCAAACTTGAAAGTTGCCCTAACATAGCATGTCCTTAATTCCAGCCTTTAGATCTGCATGTGTTCAATGCAGAGCCCTTCTTCCTTCCACCTGAGTCTCTGGCAAGAAGGGGAAATAAAGACTTGAGATGTGGGAGCCAGGCTGGGTCACATGCTGACCGTGAAGTTGCTTCCCGTTTTCATCTGCCAAGTCCATTTCAGACATGAACATGGTCAGATGTCAGTGTGTGCGTGCTTTCCTAGGTAGGCACCTGTTGGCACTCTAGCTTGTCAGCTGCTTCCTTGGATTTCTTGAGTTTTGGCTGGTTTTGTTTTTGCTCTTTCATGGGAAGGGAAACAGAATTGCTTCCTTTTATTGGCTAACATTGGCTGTGTTTTAAGTAATAGTCTTAGAATTAATGTTTGCAGGCGCCATTAAAAAAAATGATGAAACTTACTCCTCTTTAGCTCTTGGTTGTTGCCTGGATCTTATTTATAGAACTCTCCCCAGTCCTGGGAGGCTGTTTTGAGAACTCAGGGGATTCTCAACAGTGAATTATCTTCTGTCTGTTGTTACTACACTGTGGCTTTGGATGAAATACCTCCTTTCGTAGAGTTGGGAACCTGTCCCCAAAGGCAAAATCTTTACTTGCTTTCATTTGGTTGTTGGGAACATCTTAATTTGTTCTTTGCTCCTGTAACCCGGAGAAGAGTTTTCTTCCTGGTAAGGAAGGAGGGAATCAGAGTGGAGGGCCCCTGTTCTTTTTGTAAAGAGTAGGTTAAACATGTCAGGAGGTTCCAGTAGTGGTTGGTCAGCCACTCTGAGTTTCAGAGGATGGTGTGATCAATCAATCATAGCATCTGAGTGATCAAGTTATTCCTGACCCAAGTGGAACAGTGAAATAGGAAGACAAGTTAAGATGGATAAATTTTCTACAGAATCTACCGAGCTATTAATTGTCCTCTTTTCTCCTCCTTGTGTCTCTTGTTGCATTGCCCACCCCTTCCCTTCTTCCTCTTATATATCTTTCTGTGTCATTTTCTCCTTCCCATGTTGAGAGCTTTAGTTCCTGTCCCCCTGGGGGGCTGGCAGGTTACACATGGTCTGACTCTTGAGGACTGGGAGTTGAGGTGGTGGAAAATGGCTTCGGATTGAGCCCTTGGAAGGTGTGAGCTGGACTAAGGAAACCTGGGATGTTGGCCCATTACTTAACTTCTAAAGCAAGCCTTAAATACAACCTGTGGCTCCCAGCAGAGGCAGGGCACAGGGTCTGTAGTTGGTCAGGCCCCAGGCAGGCAGGGAGTCCCGAGACCCAGCACCATGGTGGGATCTGGTCTCCAGCAGGCTGTGCTTCAGAGGCAAGAGCCAGTCAGGGCAAAGCCCTGGGCACAAGGCAGCCCCTAGACCTCAAGCTCGGAGGGCACATGTCAGGGAGCCTAGCATTTGAGAAGCAGAGACTCAGTCCAGGGAAACAGGGTAGACATCAGGGCGGGAACCTGGTCAGATAGTAATCCAGGAGTAATAAGGAGCAACTGACTGAGGGTCTTGGCGTGTCTTAGTTTATAGTTATGGAATATGTTTATTGATAGTTATTTAATAAATTTATTTACTTATTGTGGTTGTTTGTTTTTACTCCTTTTGCCAAGAGAGAAGACTGATCTTACGCTCTGTGGTGGGACACAGCCCAGAGCAGAGGGGGAATGATGTGAGGATGGGCGCGTACAGGGGAGCATCTTCCCCATAGCTCTTGCAACATCACTTACTCCTGTTTCCAGCTGCTTCTCCCTTCTTTTTGCTCTCAGTCCTTTCTTTCTCTCTTTTCCCTCATGTTCCTGGATTATTATTGTTTTTTTACTCTTGAAGAAGAAATGAAGCTGGTAAAAATAGTTAGCATGACTGTTACCACCCGCCATCCCCAGAACCCTCATTTGAGTTCCCCATTATTTGCCAATTTCTCAGTGACAGTTGTCTCTGTCCTTCTAAATGATTTTTGTTTAACCAGGTGAAACCTCATGACTTCTGAGGACTTATGGCTCAGGATTCTTAGGAATACTTTTCTTAAGAATGTTTATTTTGCCTCTTGGGTCAGAGTTGGGTTTGCCACTCCTATCCGGGCAGACTCGCTCAAACATCCCGTTTTCCCTCTTAATGTAAAAACATGAAATGAATATTCATTCATATGTTTGTTCAGCTAAAGAGCTTAAACATTATTTTACAAGGAGAGCGTATTTTGAAGTTTTTTTTCCCAGAAACTTGTATAAAGTTTGTTTTTAGCTTTAATAGATGTTATTTGAAAAGAAGTTCTAGTTCTTGATGATTTTTTTTTTTTTATGGTTCTAACAAAATGAACTAGGCTAACATAAGGAAGGGGGAAGACACTCAAATGTGTCACCTCTTGCTTTATATACTAATCAGTTAATTTAATCCAC
The DNA here is from genome assembly GCF_002007445.2 of Ailuropoda melanoleuca. Taxonomy (NCBI): domain Eukaryota; kingdom Metazoa; phylum Chordata; class Mammalia; order Carnivora; family Ursidae; genus Ailuropoda; species Ailuropoda melanoleuca. The sequence goes on from NC_048220.1 coordinate 45,143,766, forward strand.
AGAAATCCTGTGAGGGAAATAGAATTATCCTTATTTTATAGATGAAAGGATAATTGAGCCCCCTTTCTATGGTCAAGTGGCTGAATGCCCTTCTGGCTGTGGGCTTGCCTCAAACCACTATCGTCTTCCTCTCTGTTTTCTGGTCCTCTCGGGAAATAGGAAGTGATGCCCGGCACGACTCCTAGAGCATCTGGCCCCTGGTGGGCAGTTAGTGCCTCAAGAATGTGGAAAAAACTCTGCTCTGTCTCTCCTGTACCTTAGGACATGGTGGTTAAGTTTGAAAAGTGCCAGTCCAGAAACAAAATGAGCCAGTGTTTACACACCGCTCTGTGCTTCTCCTGGTCTGGCTTCTGAGTATCTGAGAAGACCATCGTCTGTGAGAGTACGTGCAAGTCACCCCCTTCGCGCCCCCCTCCCATTTCAGGCAAAGTAATACCAGCATTTTCAACCAACACAGACAAATTAATTAGGTGCCAGGCCATAGCTCTGCTCAAAGCCATTGTAGTCCCTCATACCTAATTCCATCTTTGCATCTGGCATGTTGATTTATGGTTGGGTTTTTGTGTCTGTCTCCTGCACTTGGGTAGAAGTCTCCTGAGGAAGGTGACTGTGTCCATTCTGCTCTCGGTTTTTCAGCCCTTAGCACAGTGCCCAGTCCTTAGTAGACATTTGGCTAAAAAAAATATTTGAAACAACCCTGAGTTAATAGAGCATGTATGAATAAAAGCCCCCATAGAAAATCCCATAAGTCACCTATAACAGAGTGGGGAATATCTGCCAGGCGGCAGGAAGCAAAGTCGGTAAGAGAGCGTGGTGTAAGATGCAATAGATGGTAGGTCTGGAAGTTTGGGTGCTGGCCAGCATTCCTGGGCGGTTGACTTATCTGGGCCTCAGTCTTCCAAAAAGCAGGAAATCAGACTGAAGATGGTTTTTAAGTCCTTTCTACTGCTCATATTTTGTGATTCTGTAACTCTGGTTTAAGGATTTCAGCTGTAGAAGCCCTAGAAATGGCTTGTGTAGTGTAGATTGCCAGTTAGGATTGAACTGGTTGACATCAGACTCTAAGATCCATTCTCCTCTAGGGAGTCTTCTTATACCAGAGATGGAAGAGAAAAGTAAAGTGAACTTTCTGGGGTTTGCTGTGCTTCCCCACTGTGAGCCCCTCTCTAGGGACTCTCTAGGAGACCACTGGGATTCCAGCAGAAGAAACAGGGGCTTTAGTGGAAGCAATCTTGGGCTTGATTCCTTTTGTACTGCCCAAGAGGCTGATCAGTTTGGAGGGGCTAATCTTGCTGAATATGTGTTCTCACTGGTAAAATGGGAATAATACTACTACCTACTTGGGGGTCTACTCCCTCTGCCCGAGGGGGAAGTGGGCACATCATGCAAAGTTGTGCAGAGTGCTGAGCATTCCCCTCTCTGACTTGAAATGGAGGGTAGATGTGTCCAGAGGAGTGTATTGTCTTCCTGCTTTGTTAACTGTGGTCTGAGTCTTGAGTTAGGTTGCTGATGGAAACATGATGGTACCAGGGAATTTAATGACTTCAGATAAGTAAACAGTTTCAAGCATGGATCAGATCCCTAAATAAAGGTCAGGGAAAGATCAAGAATATTACAGTGACAGGAAAACAGGTGATACATGTGAAGTCAAATCAGCATATTCCCTGTGCTTTCCCCAATGTCACGGATCCCATTAAACTTTGAAAAGCACTGTGTTTAAAAAAAAAAAAAGCTAACATAATATTAGCTATTTTTTCTTCTCCTTTTTTTTTAAAACATCTGTAGATTATTGAATTTATTGCTTAATGTAAACATCACAGTTAAATGCCTGCTGCGTGATGCTCTCTCCTTGGGATTGTGATAATACTGCTTGCTGGTGGGGCGTGTGTGTGCACGCGTGTGTGTTTAGAGATGTTCATAAGCAAAGGAATTGACTTTCTTGAAGTTGAGTTGACAGACAAAAGTGAGATAGTGGTATCAAAGTGCTAATTTACATATTTGTCTCAGAAGGGAAGAAAGAAAATCAATTCTCCTAAGAGATGAAACCAGTGGTGCAGCTCTGTTTAGTTGCATGCCATTGTAGTTTGATCTAATCATGTGTTTTTAGGACGTTTCTGAAACACTTTTTATTTTGCTAATTGAAGTTTGCGATTCAAAGAATTAATTAAAAACTGAAGATGGAATATGATCCTGGTATCTGGTACATCTCCCAGTTTAAATACATTCGATTGATGTATTATTTTTCAAAACATGGTGTTCATCGGCGAAATGGAATTGCAGCAAACAGCTAAGTAGGTTGGGTAAATTAATGTGGCTCAGGAAATTATTTGCTTAACAGACTCATTGACATGATCAGTTTTTACTAAGATTCCATCTGCGCTCTCCCTCTGTTCCTTTTCTTGTTCTCAGAAGGTTTTAAGATGACCTGAAATAACGCGTAGCTCAGCAAGTTGAATAACTTAAAAATAGGTGAAGATAGACAAATGAAAAGCGAGTGCAGAACAGCATTTCTCCTGAGTGACATGAGGGACATGTTATGCTGGGTATTTCTTTCTTATTGGGGCCTCTTCTGTGCCTTGTCCTGTGTGGACTAGTGTCTTTGGTCTCTAGCCAGTAGATACCAGCAGCATCCCTGCCCCCTTTAAACTGCGGAAATAAAAAATGATTCCAGACATTGCCAAATGTCCCCTCGGTGGCAAAATAACCATGACCTGAGAATCACTCTGTAGGGGGTGTTTTCATCAGCCTAGCCTGCCATAACACCTGTACCATAGACTGTGTGACTTAGAAACAACCATTCATTTCTCCTAGTTTTGGAGGCTGGTAAGTTCAAGAGCATGCCCCTGGCAGATTCAGTGTATGGTGAGGGCTTGCTTCTGATCCATAGAGGTTATAGCTGTGTCCTCACACGATGTGAGAAGTGGTGTTTTGTGTAAAGTGCTAATCTCATTCAGGCGGATTCCATTTTCATGACCTCATCACTTCCCAAGGGCCCTACCTGCAAATACCATGACACTGGGGGGTTAGTGTTCAACATAAGAATTTGTGGGGGGTGGCGGAACACAAACATTCGGTCTATAGCATAGGGCAAGGTGAAATCCAGCGTGAGGTTGGTGCCGCAAGCAGACCTATGATGTGTCGACGGAGATCGGACCAGCCACACTTGGTGGTGGTGGGCTGCACAGACCTTGCCCTGTGATTTCCAGTGGTTGAATGAGAGAAATGTGATGAATTCTCTGCTTTGTGGGGTTCCCAGGGTAAAATCAGACCATAACCCAGCAGAAGCACACCTGATTGTACTACAGAGAACTGACAGCGTTTTCTCCAGGTTTCTCTCTCCCCAACTAGGATGAAGCTTCTGGTGGGCAGGGATTTTTGTCCCCTCTTGTGCCCAGAGGCGTACCGTGACAAGGTAGATACTATCTAATAGAGGCTCTTCCTCATTTGTCTGTACAACAGCGTGGCAGGATTTACATGGCTGTTTCTTAAAGTATCGTTAAGTGGAAGCATGCATTCTGGGTGGCGTAATCCACAGTGAATGTCAGCAAAATCAATTACATGAGCCCCACGACAATGTGGGCCAAGATTATAGCCCTGTCAGTGTCTGACTCAGTCTGTGTAGTTAGATTTTAGGATGCTGGGGAAAGGGAGATCGCATATTCTTCTTGCACTGGTGAGCATGTTAACTGTTTTTTTCTCTACTGGAGTAGTGTAGAGGTAAGAGTGCCTGAGAGGTGCCACTCGGAACGGTCAGGTGAATAGCCATGTGCTTTACCAGTCAGCAGGCTAAGAGAACGTGGAACTTGAGCTCAGCTCTGGTGACAGTTACCACCAACATTATTGAGTGCTTAAATGTGCCAAGCACTGTGTTGAGCCCTTTTCATCCATCGTCTCCCTGCCTCATCCCTACCTCGAGGCCCATCCTTCAGAGAGGAGTCAAGTAGCTTGGCCAAGGCATGGCTCTGCGGTGCCAGATTTGGGCTAGGCTCCTTCCTTGCATACAGCTCTGCTTCATGCACGCTGAACACCGTATAGCATGAGAATAACAGCCTGAAATAATTGTAAGGCAGTTCAAGCCAAGTTCTCCTTTGAGCCATAAAGAAAAATAAGACAACTCAGTAAAATTGTAATCAGTTTAATTTCCTTGCAAGCCATTTGTGATGAAGTAACACATGCAGAGATGTTTGCGATTGGGGTGACTTCCTATATGGCAATTTTAATAACCACCCCGGCTAACATTTACTATACACTTACCATGTTCTATGCCTTGTTCTAAGTGCATATATGAATTTTTTGAATATCCACAATAACCTCGGGACATAGGTAGTATTATTACTAACATTTTGCAGATCAGGAAATGGGCATAGAAATAGTTAATTGTCTTAATTAGGTAGTAAGTGTTGGCGTTTCTAACCACCGCGAAATTAGTAGGAATCCAGTAATGACTGTCTTAATGATGGAACTCTATTCTATCAATTTTAAAATGTTGATTATAGGTTTTGGTTCAAAAGTAAATGAAATCCTGTTTTGAAATAAAGTCGTTTCAGGTTGCTCGTTGGATTCCTTTTTGGATGGAGGCAGTAGGGCTGTTAATTAAGATTATGGGCATAGTGTGTGTAATTTTTTAATTATTCATTTTCATACCTATGGTTTTTTAGAATATTTAATATCAAGAAACAGAATAACTGAACATTGTCTTCATAACCCCATGTTACTAGTCAGTGTCTTTCTCTTTTTTCTTTCATTTCTTTTTCTTTTTTTTTTTAAGCATAGAAAGACTTTGCTGGTGAGGCTCATTGTGTATGCAGGTGACATTGATGATCCTGGTGAACTAATGAACTTTGGCCTTAGGGCACATGCATTCTGGATGGGTCTTTAAAATGCATGTGCCACATCTTGGGAATGAGTGAGGAATTACAGAAAAGAGAAAAGAGTGTAGGGAAGGGCATGGATTGATGGACACAATTGAATATGCTAGTTAGGATGTAGTTAAGAGGCCGAATAATTCATTATTTAGGAATCACCTTCAGAGATAGCAGTGTTAAAAATTAGCATATTAGTTTGTTATATAGAAAAGATTCTTTAAAAAGATGGCGTTTGCTATAACCTCAGGGTCTTTTTCATACATGAAGCGTTCAATTTTGTCAAAATGCTCAAGACTCAATTGAGCATTTTCACCTTGAGTAACATTTAATATAATTTTATTCAGCTTTCTCCAGCAATAAAAACCCTTAATTTCATGTGTTCTTTATTTTGCTGTTGTATTTTAAACTAAATACCAGAGATTGCCATTCATTTATTCTTTCAACCAATATTTACACGGTGCCTTTTAGGTAGAGCAGTGGACAAATGGAACAGACTAGTGTGTAATTTCATGTACCTTAGGATCTAGTGGAAGGACAATAAACCGATCTAAAAGATCTAACATAGGGTGATAGATGCTAGGAAGAAAAATAAATAAGGGAATGAAGTGGTGGGCATGCTGTCTTACACAAGGCAGTTGGAGACGGCCCCCTGGAGGAGTAAACTTTGAATAGGGACCTGGAGGAACGGGGGGGGGGGGGGGNGGGGGGGGGGGGGCGGTGATGGGGGAGAGGAGCGTGGTAGTTAATACCTGGAGTGAGTCCTAGATACATGCTGTGGTCAAGGTAAATGTGCTAGGTGGCAAGATGCCTGGGGCACCAGAGGTCCAGCAGCATGCCAAGGGGGATTGAGTAGAGTTGTACTAGCAGGGATCAGAGACCTGGGCGTAGAGGTGGTACACCTGGTAAGACCTATAGGGCATTGCCATGATTTGGGGTTTTGTTCTGGGTGAAGGGAAGTCGTGGAGGACTCCAGCAGAGGTTGTGGAACATCTGGCTTGTGTCTTAGAAGGGTCCGTAGCTGCTGTGCTGAGTCAAGGATGGCAGCAGAGAGATCCGGATGGCAGGGGTCAGAGCAGTGACAGTAGAAGGGGGGAAGTGATTGGATTCTGGATATATGTATTTTGGAGGTTGAATTGGAGCATTTGCTGACTGAATAGGAATAAAAACAAGTACAGAATAACTGTAAGGTTTGCGACTTGAGTAGCTAGAAAAAGGAGTCACAATTTGCTGCAAATGGAAAAATACCTTTATGCTCATATGATCATTGGGATTATTTAGAAACTATAGACTAGAGAACTTGTGGACTCGAGCATGAAAGTGTCTAGAAGGGGAGTTTGGGGAAAATGGTCAGTTCAAAAGGTGCAAGTTGAATGTTCATTGAAAGTTGGAATGTGCCCTTTTAGAAAGAGATGATACTATTCCTGGGGAATATAGCCATGGAAAGAGACACCCATGGTTTCTTGATTGGCCTTTACATGTACTTTTCGCTGATGAAAGAAGCCACAGTGTGATCATGGTGGGTTCTTCTGTTTTTCTCAGGATGATCATTGTAAAACATCCAACAGAGGGTAGATATGATAAATAAAGAAAATACAGACGTGGAATTCTGGTGATGACCATTTCCGTGGGACTGAGGATTTTGGAAACGTTGCCCCAAATACACCTTAGACTTGAAGGAATTGTATTATAGTGTCTGTCCGACTTTTGTTCTCTGAGATGCTTCTGTGTTTGCTGTAATAAACTCAAGCAATGGCAGTTGTTTCCATGTGAGTGGTATGCATGCTGCCTATTGTTCTGACCTCAAAATCCTGTTGCTCTTGGGACTACAGGAGGTTAAGAAAACTGACCTAGGAAATTTGGAGCAACTGGAGTCCACCACGAGTTGATTATTTGCCATTGGTGAATGAAGTAAGGAAGGATTTCTGGAGAATGTGTGTCGATCGGGGCTACTCTGTGGCTAGCAGTGGGCGAGGTAAGTATGTGACAGGGCAGTAGGGCTGGCTCTCCAGCTGTCTGTGGTCTGCTTAGGGAGGAAAATTTGAAGTGTGTGAAGCAAGGATGCCGAGTTCAGGTTTAGATGCCCTTAAATGTCACTGGAAGTTTCAGGACAAGCTCTGTTGTTAGTTGAGCTTCTTGGAGTTTGGAAAAGTTGGCAAACGTTAAACTGGAATCATTTAAAGGGCAGCGTCCAAAGTGATAGGTTTGATGTCTACCATAAGCTCTAGGGTGTGCTGAAGTGTTTGCAAATGGAGCATGAGAGTTTGAATCAGGACAAAAAATGAAAAATAAATTGCAGGGCTGCACTGGACCATTTTGGGAAGCTTTGACTAATTGTAGAAAGAAAAGTCAAGCCACTGACAACCCAGCAAATTTGGAAGAATGATCTATTTAGGGAGAGCCCTGTTGGGACTGTGATTTGATGTGAAGAAGGAAATGGGATCCTGGAACCTGGCTCTATGCTTACAGGTTTTTCTGCTTATATTGTGTTTGAAGCATTTACAGCCCTCACAGTTCACTGACTCTATTTTCCCAGATTTAAAATAATACTCTCCCCTCTTGGGATTATGATTCTGATTAAAAATGCTGGCTGACGGACTAAGAGCTTGTGGCTCTCAAATGGATTTTCTTTTTTTGTTTTCTTACACTTTCTCCTTGATTTCCTTCTCCTTCCTCTGCATTTGTTTTGTCTTGGAGGGCTTTGTTGGAAGTAGGTAAGGAAATCACATCATTCTTATTTAGAAATTATCTTTCTCCTCTCTTATTTTTCCACCCTCTGTTAATTTGTGATATAACAATCTTCCCCAGAGAGAGTAATTGTAATTCTGCAAGCAAAAAAATTTAACTTCAGGTGAAAAGTAAGTAGCAGAAATTGATGAACCTTAAACAATAAATATTTGTATTTGACGCAGCTGCCACTAGTAATTAGGAGAAGATAACTAAGTGGAATGGAGTTGAAGTCACTCAGATACTCTGAGGGGTTCTTGGTGCATTTAGAGGACCTGGTAGCAAGCTGTTAGGGAACGTTTTGTTGAATGTCTGGGGCACATTGCCACCTTGTGGCTGCAAGTTTTCCTTTTAATGCAAAAGAGCAAATATCTAATATTAAGTCTACATGATAGAATCTTATTTTACCTTTTCCATGCTATTCATAATTTAGGTTGGTAACAAAAGACTTGAGACATCGCAAAAGGTTACATACAATACAGGGTAGGAGAATTGAAGAGAATGTCCTTGACCTTAGCAGAGGCCTGCTGAAGTTTTAGTGGGGGAGATCCATAATGTCTGCAAGGAACTCTCCACTGTGTGGGGATGGGAGGAAAAGAGAGAGAAAGAGAGAGCAAAAGCAGTATGGCAAAAGGTTAACTGTTCACCGGGGTAATAGGAATAAGGGAGCACATTGTACTCTCCTTAAAACTTTTTTTGTTGTTGCAAATTTTGTTCTGAAAATTTTCAAATTAAAAAAAGTATTGGCAAGGGGGGGGCACCTGGCTGGCTCACTCAGTAGAGCATGCTTGATCTCGGTGTTGTGAGTTTTAGCCCATGTTGGGTGTGGAGCCTGCTTTTAAAATTAAAAATATTTGAAGAATTGGCAGGGAAAAAGAAAAAAAAAAAAACTGGGTTAAGGGCATAAAATGGAGCCAAGAAGGAAGCAAAAACAACCTCTACATTGTGTAATAATCAGACTGCGTTTAGACCAACGATTGCATTTTCCAGTAGCTGATGTGTCACTGACCAGGGTTCCCTTGCTCCAATTTGGTGTCCATAAGGTTTAAGGCCAAGGTGTCTAAAATTAGATACAGTTCCTTCTTGGAGGTCCTCCTAAGTAGGACAGTGTTGTAATGAACAGCAGACTTCCAAGAGTGCAATCTGGAATCCCTTTTCCCTACTGATCTAGGTTGATCCTGGAGGGGATGGATTGCAAATTTTGGGGGGACCTCTCACAAGAATGCTAAGTGGCAATGGAATGCAGTAAATAACTGATAGACAATGAATTTGAGGCAGTACTTCCTGACCAGTGCTTGAAATCTAGCTCTTCAGTGTTACTAATGAATACAGCGAGTTTGGGGGAGAGTTGACATCTTGTAATAGCCGAGCCAGTGAGGTCTGTTCCATCTCAGTGCACTTGGGAGAAGTTACTCACTAGCAGGGCTAAATTTCTTTTTGTGCCATGGTTTTTGAATATGCTTCAGTACAAAGACAGACAAATGAATGATTTTGCCCCTAAATTTCATTTTCCTATAAAATATATCCCTGGTAGTCTTAATCTGAAAAAAAAAGGAGACAGGTATAACCAGATATCCTTCTCTCTGCCCAGGAAAACAAAACAAAACAAAACAAGTCTCAATGAAGCATCCTTAAAAATGCCCAGATTTGAGCAGTGCTACTGAAGTCTTGTCTGAATTTAGATTTCTACAAATTTTCTGTGACATTTGGAATTTCCATGAATGCCCTTTGTACTTCTTTCTTGTCCTTAATAACTCTCTGGATATAGATATATGCATGTGAATATTTTTGTCCTTAATAACCATCTAGACACATATATATGCATCTATACTTTGAAGGTGAACATTTTAGAAGATGTGGCCCTATTCATGTATGAGAGGTCTTAGAAAAGGAGGAGAGATCTTGAAATAAGTGTTGCAACACAAGGGATTCTTTTGTAGAAAGCTGTTGCTTGAAGTGGTTGTAGTTTCTCTGATTCTGGTGACAGATTTTCTTTTAAAAAGCTATAAAGTGATAGAGGGATGTATTGATTTGCATTAAGGGCTCTGGTGCTTAGAAATTGCCCTTCCCTGCGTGTATTTCTGAGCACCAGAAGCTTGTGGATTTTCTTTTGTGAACAACTAAAGCAGTGATCTATTGATTCTCTATAGAGCAATATTATTTATTTTTTTCGAGAGCTCGTGGCCCATGGAAAGATGTATATTTGACACAGTGACTCAGGACACATGCACAGGTATAGCTTTATCAGACATTTCATGAAACAGTACTTTTCTTTCCTTCATTAGACTCTAACAGCTTTTACTGTATTAAAAAAAAATATTGCTTAGATCTACGAAACTTCATTTCCTGACCCAGTAGTTTGTTGTGACCCACAGCTTAAAAATCATTGCCATTGAGATTTTGCAGTAAGCCAGAATGTTTTTCAGATACAGGACATGACAGTGAAACCCTGAATGGTCTAAAGTAACCAAATGAGCAGCAGGCTTGGGCGGGAGGGATTTAGAGAAGGATAAGAAAAGAAGAGCACCGGACGGGTTGGTGTTGCATGCTGGCGGTGTTGGCAGTGTCCTTAGCGAGTGACGCCCCTGTCTTTCTCTCTGCAGCTTGACCACATACTCTCCCCACCGCCCATGCCATTTCGGAAATGCAGCAACCCGGATGTGACTTCTGTCCCTGCAAAGTCCCTGAAGTTTAAAAGACAGCTGAGTGAGGATGGTCGAGAGCTGCGGCGGGGCAGCCTAGGAGGGGCTCTGACAGGTGAGTCCTGAGGGGCAGACGTGGTAGAGGAGGACCCGCATGGACCCACCAGCAGGTGCTGATAGGCGCAGGAGTCCCATGTGTGAAAACCGGCCTGCTTCAGAGTGGGCCCGCCCCTCCGCAGACTGTTTGGTAAAAGCTGATCCAATCCAGACAGCAGTAAAATGGAGGATTGTAGGAATGAAGTTTCTTACTGAAGTAAAATTTACATACAATAAAATGGACCCGTTTTAAGTGTCCATGTGTATGGATTTTGGCAAATGTATACTGCCGCATGGCCACCACCACAGTCGAGATATCGAATGGTTCCTCGGCCCTGATCTCGTGTTTCTCACTCCCACGCCTCCTTTCTTGGCCCCAGGCAACCAGAGATCTTCTTTTTGTCACCGCAGCTTTGGTTTAGCTGAAAGTTGTAACATGAATGGAATCAAACAGTACATGTTCTCTTGTGTCTGGCGCCTTTCGCTCAGTATGTTTTTAAGATTTTTCTATGTTGGTGCATGTATCAGTAGTGTATATTGAACTTGATGAGAAACTGCCAAACTGTTTCCAAAATTGTACCGTCTTTACATTCCCACCAGCAACAGATGAGCGATCTAATTGCTCTGTGCCGTTGCCAACTTGTGGTATTGCCAGCCTTTTTAATTTTAGCCATTTTAATGGGTAGATAGTCCTGTCAGATGGTGGATTTAATTTGTATTTTCTTGACGACTAAATGATGTTGAACATCTTTTCATGTGCTTGTTGGACATTCATTTATCTTCCATGAAGTGTCTCTTCAAATCTTTCATCCTTTTTTTTCTTTCATGCACTTTTTCATCATGTTGTAAAAATTAATTAAAAAACTTTTCAAATACAGAGAACCCACAAATCCCTTGTAATGACTTGAAAGATAGCCCACTTAAGATATTTAAGAATTTTTTAATAACACACTGTATAAATTTTCATGTTACTAGACTTTAAGTCACTGAAGGTTAAATTTCTGTTTCAATCCGAGTGCTTTTTCCTCTAAATATAAATATCTCAGAGAAACTGTTTTTTAAACCCTACAGTGGAGCTTTTTCTGTACATGATGGTCTTCTCTGCCAGTTCTTAAATGGTCTGAAAAATAAGCTGAGTTACTCACATTTTTTTGGAGAATTACAGATTTTGACATCCTGGAGATGAAATTTCTGGGAACGGAAATGATTCTGACATTAAGCTCAGTAGAGTCTAGAACATTTGACCCATTGTGGCATCCTGCTGGAATGCACAGTGAAACTGACCTCAGGCCAGAGGGAAGAAATTCATCAAAAAACCTGTTGTGCTTCACTAAATTAAAGTAAATGTCCATGCCTGAGTTACTGATGTTCTTTTAATGCTTGTTAAGGAATTTTTCTTTGCTTTCCTTTTATAGATTCAGACTATTTGCTTTTTTCAGGGAGATCCTAAAAATTAGGTAGTCCAACCTTTATTTTGTAGGTGGGGGAATTAAATATTAATGGTTGCTCATCAGTTTGCTTACTAATTTCACTTAGGAAGTTTACTTACTTTAGTTAAACTATTTTTGACCAAAAGTAGGGGCAATAATGGTTCTCTGCAATTTTGCTGGAGGAGTTGACTTAAAGCTTTAAAACAATGCAGGGGTATAGGTGTTGATGCAGATATATGAGCCGAATCATAAAATTTGTCTTACAGCTTAAAAAAAAATTCTGAAGTTGATTCCCATTTCATAATCTCAATAGCTCTGGTATATCTACTCTTACAAAATTTAGTGTGCTCTACAATCATTTTAGATAATTAAATGTTAGGTCAGATAATTTTCAAAAATATTTATTAACCCTTAGGAGAGAGAGAACGTAAAAGAATCTCATGAAAATCAGTCTGGTTTTAAAAGCAGTTGCTTGTAAGTTTTATTGGAATATGAAGAAAACATTCTGACTGGTCCCGTAAATAGCTTAGCTGAGGATTTAATGAAAGAATTTATGCAAAGCACTTAGCCAGTGATGGGTGGCTGTTACTATTATGTGCAGCAGGAATTGAATCGCAGTTGATGGAGAACTTGGGCTTCTGAACACCAGTTTGGGTGTCATATCCACTGAGTTTCTACTTTGTGTCAGGCAGTGTGCTAGTGTCCAGTTGGAGCAGAAAGAAAATCTCCTTTCTGATCTTTAAGAAACATAGTTTCCACTAGTTATAGGCAACTATGAATAATCACATGTGATCTTACCTTGGAGCATATTTGTTGCTAAACTTAATTAAGTCAAACTGGTTTTGACATCAGAAGTCTGTGCCCGATAGATTTTGTATGGTAAAGACCAGCCATCTTCCTCTTGCTTAGCCTTGTTTTAATCTAAAAGTTTTTTCTTTGGCAATTTTCTACTGTTTTCTTTAAAACAATTTTTTTGTGAAGGTTTGTAGCTGGAAACTTTTGTCACTGAATTATCCTTGATAAGTTTCATTAAACTCAGCTCTTTGAGAAGAAGATCTGTGATGTTTTCATCTTATCACTAATAATAATGACAGCTAACTTTAAAAGCTTACTATGTGACATGCACTGTTGGCAGGGAATTACATTTACTGACTTACTTAGTTCTTACCATATTTATCCACTTGTGAGGGAGGCAGTCTTATCCCCATTTTACAGATGAAAACACTGAGGAACAGATAGTTTGAATGGCACAAGATCGTGGTGTTCACGAATAGCAGAGCCAAGACTTGAACCTGAGTGTTGTGGCTCCAGAGTCCATCCTTGTAACCACTGCACTGTTCCTAATACAGAAAGTACTTAGTAAACTCTGGTAGGATTATTTGGAGTGAATCCTATGTGGGAAAGTTTATGTTCATTTGGAAGTCAGGGCTGACTCAATCCATAGGGATCCTTGTCCCTTAATTACAAAAGTAAATTAAAACCATGCAGTTGATCTATAGTAAAACCCATGAAGTTTGCACATTTGTTAACCTAGCCATTCTTTTGCTTGGATTTCATCACAAGGAAATAGTTGTGAATGTGTGCGGAGAAATAACACTAGTTATATTTAGATCAGCACTATTTATTATAATTAAAATTGCATGTCATCTAAATATCTGGCAAAAGATACTGGCTACACATATCATGGTATACACATAAAATGTAAGACAATTGTAAATATTAAATACCATGCTGTAAAAGAATAGGTTTTAATGTTGACAGAGGCTCACAATATGTTTTTATGTGAAATCCCATTGTTGAATGGTCTCAGGGCATCACTTGCTTCATAGGACTTGCTATAAATGTGATTAAATAATTATATGTTTAACAAGGTGGAGGAAAACAATTCCTGTCTGCTAAGGAGTTTTCTCATACTGGAATGGTGGTTGACTGGGTTCCTTTATTAACAGGCACATGATGGATGCTATGGCCTTTTTTTACACCCTGCAACTCAATCCACAAGACATTTTTTTTGCCACTGAGTTTTTTGGTGGCAGTAGTTGGTTTATCAGTTGGTGATAATAATATTGTATAACTACAAAATTTCATTGGCAGACAAGGGTTTCTTTCTTACTCACATGGCTGCAGGTCAGCTGGGTTTTGGATAATTTAGTCTGAGCTCTGCTGGGATTGGTTCTAGGATGCTGTTTGGGTCCAGATTAGCTCCATGTGTCTGTCTTCTTTCTTGGACCAGCAGCTATCCAAGGCATTACATTCTGGTAAAAGACAGGAGCATGAGAGTGCATGTCCTTCAGCTCCAGCACGTTTCAAGCCTCTGTGAGCATTACGTCTGGCGAATTTTCTATTGGCCAAAGCAAGACACATTGTCAAGCCCAGAGTCAAGGGGCGGAAGCATGTTCTACCCAGGTAATACCTTGACAAAGGTGCAGATATATAATGCTACTGCAGGGGAGCAAAGAATCGGGATCAATACTTCCATTTGCCATAACTGGTCTCTGTAGTTTAAACCGTCCCTTACAATAAGACTATTTGCATGTGCCTATTTTTTATTTTAACAGTGATGTCTGTTTAGTGTAGACAAGTTAGAAAATGAAGGGGGGCAAAAAGCGAGAAGCCCTTACCTCCACCGTGCACTGATAGCCGTAGTTTAACTTTTGGCAATTTCTTCCCTAAAACTGGGGTAACTTAAAGTTATTAGATTAAAGAAAAAAAAACCATCAGTACCCTTTTTACAGGGCTAGCATTTAAACAACAAACCCAGAGCTTATTACGTCCAACGCTGCCTGAAAAAAAAAAATTTTTTTTTTTTTGGAGGCGAATGATATTTTCTGTCTTCATGGCCTGCAGCTTGCTAAATAGACACCCAGAAACATCCTGTAAACACTGACTGAGCTCTGGAACCCCCTAATGAGTAAGAGGAGTAATCATTATGCAGACCCCTAAGTCGATTCATAAATATGTGGTAAGGTGCCAGACAGTTCTCAGCAAGGAAGCTGCATGGAGAAGGAGAGAACCTCAGCCTTGAGTCCTGGCTTCTTGATAGGCAAAGGAATGCCCTGAATCCTGGTCCTGAATTTCACAACTGGGATGTATGTTGCAGCCCTAACGGTCAGAAAAGGCGTGATCCTTTCCCTATGAAGAAAATTGTGGTTTTCACAACATAGTGGCTTGTTTGGAATGTAAAACAAAGAAGAATCTGTATATTTTTGTAACTTGCATTTAATAATAATAAACCAACTTTGTGGATAGTATAAACTGGAATTTCTAACATAGTAGGATCTGGTGTTCGTTCTATGTTGGGGGAAATATTGAGACTTTTTCTTTCTCGGTTTGTGGTAATCAGTTTGGAACGACATCTGAAAAATTTTTAAAAGCATTTCAGAGGGAATTTTACTTCAAGAGGGAAAGGGGAAAATAGCACAATCCTAGAAAACATTTTTTTTCTTTCAAATTAACCTGGAGGCTTTTGTGTTTCAATGCTGTGTAGAGCTTAACGGGTTTCTCATCCTAGACGCCTCCTTAGCTTAGTAGCCGAGACAAAGAATTGAGATTAAAGTGAATTTAGATAAAATAAGGCTTTTTTCTGGGTAGCCTTGATACTTAGTAAATTTTGCTCCTAAATCTCCTTGATACCCTAGATTTCTTTATTTTCATAATTCCATCAAAAGAATGCCAAGATAAAATGATGTGTGTTGGAATGCTATAGCAAGTAAACGAGAACATATCAGTGGCTTAGCACAATACTCATTTATTTCTTGCTCATGTATGAGTTGCTGGTTAGCAGGCAGCTCTCCTCCTCATGGTGAATCAGGGACCCACGCTCCTTCCATTTTCTGGTTTTATTCTTCCTTGTGGCTGTAAGACGCAGTGCTTCCAGCTGAGAGAAGTGGAAAAACAGAGGCGAAAGCTTTCCAACGTCTGAGAAGTCCCAGCCTGGAAGAGACATATTCTTGTCGTCCATTTACATTTTTTCTGTCAAAATTCTGTCACATGGTCACAGCCAAACGTCAGCCTGGTGCCTCTGTTGGGGGGCACTAGAGTGGTCCTTGCTGGGCTGTTGCCTCTGTATATAACTACACAAGAGGCAATGGCAACATGGCACTTGGCCTGAGAGAGAAGCAGGTTTTAATAAAGAAAATGGGATAAATTCAGTTTTCAGTATGCTAAAATTGAATACCCGTAAGACTTGTGAATTGACGTATTGTCAGATAGGACTGTGGAATCACAGAAAGGGAGAGAATTGTATTTTGGGAAGGAAAGGATTGGCTCCATCACCAAGAGGAAGATGATGATAAGGAATTGTCTTTCAATTCAACAATACTGCAGTAGTGAGGTGTGGAAAGAAGCTAGAATGGAGTAGGTTAAGAGCAAACAGTAGTTAAGGGATGAGAGGTAGCTAACTGGTTGATCGTTGAGTGTAGATAACTCTTTTGAGAATTGGTGCTGGGAAGGGGGCTAGAGACGTGGGTGGGAGCTGGAAGGGTGTGAAGGGTCAGAAGGAGACCTCTTAGTGTGGGTGCATGTGAGCGCATTTGTTAGGTTGGCGTGCTACTGAAGAAAGAGATGATAGCCAAAGGAAGCACTTCGGGAGGAACCCAGCAACGTATCTGCAGCACATGTAAGAAGGTTGGCTTCTTTATAGGAGAAGGGGCACTTCCTCCCTTGGAATAGGAGGAGGGGAGAGCAAAAGGGTGCAACAGCCGGTAGTCTAGGTACATCTATATCATGGAATACTATTCAGCAATAAAAAGGAATGAACTGTTGATGGGGATGACAGCCTGGGTGAATCTCCAGAGAATTAGACTGTATAAAAAAAGCATGCTGTTTAATTCCATTTGTATATGCCATTCTTGAAATGATACAGTTGTAGAAATCCACTGGTGAGTGGTTGCCAGGGCTTAAAAAGGGGGAGGTGGGAGGGAAGTAAGTGTGACTATAATTGGGTGACATGAAGGATCCTCTGGGGATGGACATGTTCTAGATCTTGACCATGTTGGTGTCATTCTACTGATGTTTATAGTATGCTGTAGTCTTGCAAGGTGTTACCATTGAGGAAGACTGTAGAATGTACCTGGGATCTCTGTGTACGGTTTCATCCTACTACATATGAATCTACATGTATCTCGAGAGTAAGAAGTTGCATGTTTTAATGTCCCCTTTGAATATCGCTGTTTTCAATAAATTTGCTTACTAAAAAGTAGGTAGTTCAATAGATTTGGTGGCTTCACTTTTGTCAATGCATTATGAGACCCCTGTGGAGTGGTCAGGAGGATTATATGGTGTGAAGTAGAGAAAGAAGTCATAGGGTCTTGGAGAATAGGAAGGGACCTATAAATGTAGTAGGATTGTTTGGAAGCATTGACAACTGATTTAAGGTCTGATGTTATGAATCTAAAGTGAAGGCTATCTGCATGTTTGAGGAAAAGTTAAGACACCAGGGAGATGTGTGTACCAAGAATAGTATTTCCACAGAACATAGTGGAGAGGCCTGGTTGGGCGTCATTTAAGACAGAGGTGGGGAGAGTGGAGCTGAGCTGTGTAAGAATGAAGGGACTTCTGGTGCCCTTGGTGGAATTGCTCAGCAGTGGAGTCAAAGCTCGTGGGAGCTTCAGAGGAGGATGGGAGGTGGGGACCTGGGTGTGTGGTTGTATTGGGGACTGAGCATTGGGTAGGCTGAGTTGGACTTAACCAGACCCTTAAGGATATAAAAATGTTAATATTTGAAATATGGCAAAATTTGAAACTCTTAAAGAGCAAAGACATTTACAGTTGTTGTAAATGGTGCTTTTCTGTGATGCTCTCAGTTTGGGTTCTTGGCTTTTGGCCAACAGAGAGAAAACCCCATATCCACAGATAATTCTCACTTAAGGTTGTACCCATTTAAAAACCACCTGTTTCTGTTTGTTTTGATATTTGTCAATGTTTAAAAAAATCTCCAGGCTGAAAACCTATAACTGGGAGCAGGCATTGTTTTAGTTTGGTTTACTGTTTTGTTTTAGAACTTGTAAAATTGTGTAGTTCATCAACAATAGTTGATGAAACCGGAGGATGTCTACCCATTCTTCTGGGCTGCGAGGCAATGAAGAGGCAACTCCTTTAGTATCTTCTTCCTGGTGAGAGTGCCGGCTTTGAAGTAGCCTTTAAAACCACTGCTGTCTTCACTGCTCCTATGTCCATTTATGTCTGGATATTTTGTTGGTATCTAGGTGCTCTAATTAGAAGATGACTCTTGTGTGTATTTTTGTTGTACGATTTCTCCTTGTCAGAGTAGGAAAATCCCCAGAGACTTCTACTTAATGTGGCCTGCAGCTGTTAGCTGGTTCCTTTGGCAGATGCTGCCTCCCAGTGGCTCTCTGTCAGGGGGCCGTCTGCTGTGGCTCATCTCCCATGCAGATGGCCTACCAAGGAGTCATTGCTCCCTCTAACAGGGCGATCATAAGGTGGTTCCCAGGCCCCTGGTCACCTGCTGCTTAGGAACTGCCACCTTGTTCGGAGCCAGGTTGCAGAGCCCTACTTGAAACTCCAATAGCTCTTTCAGGACTTTGATACCATGGAAGCCTTCCCGAGAGGTGATGATGTCAGGCATGCTGGGAGAATTAATTAAGGAATGAGTCTACATGAGGACTTGAAGACTCAAACGTGGTTTTCTGATACGGGGAGTCAGATGAGACATGAGCCTGTTAGCTTTGAAGGGATGGAGCTCCAGAGAGTGCTGGGAGCCAGGCTACATCCATCAGCAGCGCTGGCTTCTCAGAAAGTCATGTGACAGTTTTGTACTAGGTCGAGTTCGAAGGACTTAAAAATTAGTTCTGAGTATTAAGATGTTGTTGATAGAAGACTCAGTTTCTCTTAAGCTTTTTGAGGTGCCTTCTGCAGACCAAAAGTAGCTTGGGCCTTACATCATTGTTGACCTAGAGTTTCAAGGTTGCCAGGGTAGGAAAATCAGCTGAACACTAGAGCTGAACCATTCTCACTTGCAAAGTAAGGTCATCTGCTTGACCTTCTCCTGGGTGTGGTGGATGTGGCAAATCAAATGTTGTACCTGAACTTCTTTAAAGTACACCAAGGAAGAATGTCTTTCAAAGTTTTTGCTGATTTTATTTTAAAAGTTGTATGTGTCTAAATAGATAAGGAGGCTCTCTGTATCAGGCTAATGAAGAAACTCTACAGAAACAAATGAAAGAGAGGAACATCAAGATCCACCAAGCACTAGACCTCCCCCTGCCCCCTTCCAGTCTCTCTCTTGCTCTCTTAATGTCTCCCCCATATTTCTTATGTTCTAGTGTGGTTCTATAACTAACGGACTTTGGTTCTTCCTGGGAGAAAAATGGAATGTATTGAATCCATATATCAAAGATTCAAGTTGTTTGTTCTTCAAATTCTCTTTAGAATACAAAGTTGATTTCAGGGGGGCGGTGGTTTGGGGGCATTTTTATCAAGGGGTTGATTTTTTTGAACAAGCATAATCATGTTCTTTTTTGTTTTCTCTCCACTGACTATATATTTGTGTACATCCCTGAAATTTGGTTTGTTCCAATAGGGTAGCCTGAGGCCTGCATGGCTGCACATGGTTTTACTATCCTTTATGACTTGCCTACTTTCAGGTTCTGAAAAGTGTACAGATTCCAAGCTTTTCTTCTCAGTTCCTTACATGTTTCATCTATAAAAGATGAAATGGTTTTAAGTCCCTGTGACACTTCACTATAAATTAAGGAAGCCACAAAAGTTGAATTGATTACACTATAGTTAAGAACATGAAATACACATTGAAATAATAGAAAATCAGTGTTGCCTGTTAAATCCCACACGGAGTACTCCTGGGATTATTAGGGAGGGGAGATAAGGTTGAGGAAAGCCAGGAAGATTTCGTGCCATGCTGGAGCACACGTATGCAGCTCTATATGGCTAAGTGGCTCTCCTGGTGACATTTTTTTAGCATGTACAATGAAACCGTACTGCAGCTGCTCAGAGGTGCATGCAAGGTGCTAATGGCTTCTGTGCTGGAATCTTCTGGGTAACACAGGCATGGTGGTTGGGTGTGATGCAGTAGCGATTAGGGGAGGTGTGTGTCAGGAAGAGAATGAGATACATGGATTACACTGAAGAGGGTTTAAAGATCGAAAGCTAGTGACTTGGCTGGGTGGAGCTAGGCATCTTGATACGCTGTACACTGCTGTTGCAGGATGTGATAGGAATCATGAAATGGGGATCAGACGACCAGATTCTAGTCAGAAATCCAGCCCTAAGTAAGGCGTGTCTTGGTTTCTGGTTCTTAATTTAATCATCTGTAAAATGAGTGGATTGGGTCAGACAGTCTCCAAGTCCCTTCGAGCTAGAGTAGTAAATAATTTTAGCTACCAAGATGAGAGGGGGGAAATGTCTTTGCAGCGACTGGTTTCCCTTCATTTGTTCCCTTCCCACATAAATACTTGCTCCATTGTTGAGCACCGAAGCCACTGTCTCCACTGGAGGAGCATTCCAGTGATGTCCTGTCATCAGCCCCTGAGACCAAGTACCCCAGGCCATCCATCTCTTGTTTAAACCTCATTTTCAGTGGCTAATCAGAGATCAAGAATGTAGACCTTTTTCTTAACTTCCTGGGTGGAAATGGAAAATGAAGCTGACTTGATGTCAGCTCCGCTGTGGAAAGAGTAGGCAAAGAAATGCAGATGCCACCAACCGGGAAGTTTAAAGATTTATAAAAATTAGTGTTTCTGCTATATTAATGACTCCAGTGGTGGTAGCCTGCATTTGTCATTGTCATGTTCCATTGTCATTCAAGTACTTAATCAACGCATATTGTCAGGGCTGCATTTATTTTCCTGTGTCTGCCTGGCCAGATCATTTCTCCGTTCTCTGACTGTGTCAGGTGCCCTGCATCACCCCAGGGACAGAAGGGAGAGCTGGAGGGCCAGTTGCTGCTTTGCTTTTAACCCATTGCTAACCTGTTAACTGCCAGGGGTGAAACTTTTAAAAAGAAAACACAACATTATGGAAATGTCTGGTTCCCTTTTTCTGAACAAGAATACAGGTGAAATCGTTACCACCTTAAATGATGAACCCTGAACCAAATTAGGCTTGAAGGATCTTGCATAAGGTGGCAGAGTTCCCAGCATCCAAGTCCCTGTGAAAAGAGAGTCCTGGATGTGGGTATAGTAATGTACCTGGACATGCAGTGTGTGTTGACATGTACGCATGTGTGCATGGCTGTGTACCCTCGATTGTTACTTAGTGTCCCACAATGTAGGATGTGCTGTAGTTTTTTGCCTTATATCACTCTAGAGGACAGGAATAATTATGTATGCCAATGCCCTTTTTTTTAAAAAAAAAAAAAGCAAACAAACTTAGAAGCAAATATCTCAGAACAAGCAAATTTCTCTGGGCTCAGAACAAGGAAAATAGGGGTTAGTTTGATAAATTTGAATTCTTTCTTTGGTTAAGGAGGGAGAGTTGGGTCACCCAC
The DNA here is from genome assembly GCF_002007445.2 of Ailuropoda melanoleuca. NCBI lineage: Eukaryota > Metazoa > Chordata > Mammalia > Carnivora > Ursidae > Ailuropoda > Ailuropoda melanoleuca. The sequence continues at coordinate 45,164,986 of NC_048220.1, forward strand.
TGTGCTTGCCTGGGTTGCCAGGAATGTCAGTGCAAAAGCATTTCGTTGTTCTGTGCTCCATTATACTAGGTTTTGGCAGCAGTGGCATATATAAATAATAATAATTTTTTAAAAAGGGGAAAATGATACACGTATGGACTCCCAGCAATAAGGGGCACCTTGGTGGCTCAGTTGATTAAAGGTCTGCCTTTGGCTCGCACCTTGATCTCAGGGTCTTGGGATCAAGCCCTGCGTCGGGCTGCCTGCTAAGCAGCGAGTCTGCTTCTCCCTCTTCCTCTCCCTCTGCTTATACTTGCGTGCACGTGCTCTCTCTCTCAAATAAATAAATTAATCTTAAAAAAACAAACAAACCCAAAACCCACAGCAATGAGATGCCTATTCAGGTGTACGAAACAGGAAAATGAAACTCATGATCCTTTAATACATTCAAATTTTCTTCCTATCACTTGCTAATTCTTCAATAGCCCTCTTTGAACTGTCTCCTTCCCCCTCCTTTGCTTACATTGCTCTCTTCTTAGAGGATGGGTCACTATACATTTTCTATTCTTGATATACCTATCATCCCTTTTACTAGTTGATAAATCCCTCCAGGAACTTTTCCTTGTATCCTCAAAGCAAAATTTCCTACATTGCACATATTAAGTGCTCAGTAAATGGGGTTGCCAGACAAAATGCATAACACCCACTTAATCATAACAGAGAAACAACTAATAATATTTTTAGTATATTTATGTCCAATATAAAATTTGGGGCATATGTATTCAGATTTATTTGAATCCAAATGTATTTAAACATCTTATATTTTTGTTTGCAAAGTCTTTCAGTAAAGACTTTGGAATGGTTTTGTACCTAGGCCTTCTCAGACATGTTGTCCCATAGGGACATGCATAGTAAGAAAGGCAAGAGGTTAGAGGCCTTACACATAGATATTAAAGTATCCTTTTCTTATGTTTTCTTTGACCCTCTGGTTGGTTACTCGGCTCAGAGACAGTACCATCTTTGTGGACAACCCCAAGCAGACCTGGTACATGATATCCTCTCTGATATATGCAAGGTTGTATACAACCCTTTTGCCATGCTTTCAACATAGTCCTCTCTGTGGATTCATGTAATGGGAGATTAAATGCATTTAATTGAGCTGTTACAAGAAAATGATCAGACTGTCAGTCTTGAGAGGTGGCTATTTGGAGGGTGACTGGAACAACCAAATGGCTACCTTCCCCCACCTCAGCACCAAGCACACTGATTTTCCTATAATCATGGCTGAATTCTTTAAAAAGGAATGCTGACTAGTCTAGTGATACTGTTACTTCAAAACATGAAGAACTGACCCTGGAGTTCAAGGCTGCTTAATGCCCTCCAAGCTTTCAGAAGAATGCATAGGGGGCGCCTGGGTGGCTCAGTCGTTAAGCGTCTGCCTTTGGCTCAGGTCATGATACAAGCGTTTTGGGATCCAGCCCCGCATCGGGCTCCCTGCTCAGTGGGAAGCCTGCTTCTCCCTCTCCTACTCCCCCTGCTTGTGTTCCCTCTCTCGCTGCATCTCTGTCAAATAAATAAATAAAATCTTTAAAAAAAAAAAAAAAGAAGAAGAATGCAGTGACTAAGGGATAGACCAGAAATGGGGGTGAATTCCAATCCTATACCTCTCATTAATTTCTAAGCAGTGCTGAGGAAATCAGGAAGATAATCGTGGCTTTAATTTTTCTCTTCTTAAAAACAAGGGCAGTGTTGTGTTAGGTTTTGGAAAGCACTTAGTGATCTTTTGGAGCTTAATTCAGGGTATCGATGGCAGTTTGGATAACATTGGTTCTTAGATTTCGTTGCTTTTAAACCAGGTAGGAGGAACATTAACTTTCCTACTAAGAGAGGAAGAACAGCGGGCTATACACTCCCTGGTGGAGGTCTTTCTCCCCGGAAATGGGGTCTTCAGCAAACTACCATTTGGAATCCCTGGAGGAGATCTACTATATGGTATTTTTTGGAGAATCATTCACAGTTGTGTTCTAGATTTTTTTTGCTTAATCATTAACCGGTATCAACAACATCTCTGAAGACAAAAATACTAGTTTCTTCAGGAAGTATAGACATTGTTATTGAGGAGGAGGAATTTGAAATCTGTTTGGAATAAATGTCAGCTTGGAACTAGAAATTGTTCCAAATAAATATATGTGGAAGTACATTGTTAGGTGACGTAGATTGTGTATATAAAAGTTTCCTTGGGTAAACAGAACTTTTTGGGAAATGAGGACTTGTCTGGAAATTTCTGCTTGGATTGTGACACAGAGTTTGTTTTATCCCGTTGTGGCTGCCTTTGTTCTTTTTGTTTCTCTTGTAAAGCTCCTGATGGCTAGCTCCTCCTTGGCCTCTGTCATGAGGGTTTAGATGGAGGGCAGTTTTCAGGAATGTTTAGCCTCTCAGGGCTGCCAGTGACATTTGGGTGTGTCAGTCAAAGCATCTTCGTTTGCAAAAGAATGGTTGTGTAGGATTCATAACTTCTTCCAAAGCAAGATGACAAGTACAATTGTCGTCTAGTGTTTTGAGGCCAATCAGATTACTTTGAAAAGTTACAGAATTTTGTGGAGGTGTGGGACTTCTTTGGAGATGAGTTTTAGAAGTGAAAGTCAAAGCCAAGAAAAGTGACAAGTAAGGCTGCTGAGTCTTTGGCATTAATGTTACAGAGCTAATGATTGGACCAAATTTGAGTATTTTTCTAGGCAATGCGGAATCACATAGTAATGGAAAAATATGAACCCTGGTAGAAATATAAAGGAGAGAGAGAATGGAGAGTTACTATGCATAGACATTAAGCATGTGATCATGTAAAAGTTTGATAGCTTTGGTGTCCGGGATGCGATGTAGGGCTGCAAGCGCATATGGGGTACAGTCCCAGGTGACAGTTTACAGTGGAGAGAGCATGTTGTGCGTTACAATAAATGGGACTCTCTATGCAAGGAGCCATATAAGAACAGGTTGTATGATGGGGAAAGGGAAGGCTAGCAGCGCCTTGAGGTATGGGTTCAATGCCCATGATGCCAAGATGGGTAAAGCATCCTGGAGGGGGACCGAAACGACCACTGAAAACAAATTATGTGTTCCACACTGTCCTGTAGCCATGCAGCTACTGCATTGTAATAGGCTGTGAATCTTGGATTTCAACCTCGTGACTGGGGCCAAATGGGATGGACTTGAATTCAACAGTTTCATGAGCTTAAACATTGAACATATTTCCAGGATCCAGAGGGGGCAGTGAACATGTTTATATGGAAAGATATTTTGGAAAGAATTGGACATACTGGGTTGGGAAGAGTGTGATGGGGAGGAGGGGATGACTCCTACTCATTTGGTTGGTGTTTTGAAGTGTGCAAGATTCTGGTCCTCCCGGGGATTTTAGGGAGGTTTGAAGGCAGATGGGGAAGAGGAAGGAGCAAGAGGAAGGGAGAACTGGGAGCTTGACAAGTAGTTTAACAGCTGCTCCACATATCCGCAAACTGACTCTGAGAAAAAATGGTTCTATTTATTTGCCATTTCCTTCCATATATCTTCCCAACAGCATTCATCAATATCTGTCATTTCCCAGGGGGTTTAGGCATGTCTAGCAATTCATTCTGCTGAATTATATTTCAATACGCGGATGGAGGGAGGCCAGATTGCAGATGTTAACTCTGACCTATGCCCAGCGTTGCCTAGACACGGCCACCACCCAGCTCCTGGGTGCCCTCACGCAGACAGACATTCCAAGCCATACCACTTGCTATCTGATTCTTGTGACCATGTTCTTGTTAGAGTAGGCTCTGTTTAATACTTGTTTACAAATCAATTTTAAGTTATCCCATTAGCATTTGGTCTATACAGCTAGCGCTCAGGGCAAAACCATCATTTATTTTTTGATAAGAAATTTATTTTTTTTTATTTTTTTTTTTTTTTAAGATTTTATTTATTTATTCAACAGAGATAGAGGCAGCCAGTGAAAGAGAGAACACAAGCAGGGGGAGTGGGAGAGGAAGAAGCAGGCTCATAGCAGAAGAGCCTGATGTGGGGCTCGATCCCATAACGCCGGGATCACGCCCTGAGCTGAAGGCAGACGCTTAACCGCTGTGCCACTCAGGCGCCCCTTTTTGATAAGAAATTTAAATTCAGATAATCATCATCTGAATGGAGACATTTTGGTGGTGGAGGTGAAGCAGGGATTTGCAGGCTAGGGCTGGGTCTCATTACAGAATGGGAGGATTTGGTGGGTGTTGTGAGCACTTGTAATAATAGGAACACTGAAGTTTACCAAGCTCTCTTTCATGTACTAGTTCATTTGGTACTAACATCTTCCTGTGTTAGAGTTTCAGAGTGGTAATCTTAGTGGATGAGAAAAAATACTTCTTAAGGAGCAATTGAAGGGAAAAACAAAAGAAAGGAAAAAAGGACAAATACATTTCTAAGCGCAGATTCAGGTTGTTGGCATTTTTCCCCTCTTATCATAAAATGCCAAGGGCAACATGGTGGCCGTCTATGATTGAGGGTGAAGAGAGTACCTTTGAATCATGTTACTGTATTGCCCACAACTAAAGTTACTTTCGATGTAAAACTTCAGCTGTAGTTGATAGTGGCAGTGGCAGCCAGAGATGGTTTGTCTAAAGGCTTTGACTTCTGTATTGTAGACAGGAGTATGCTGTTATTTTTCCACAGTCCCAAACACTCTCATGGTGTGAAACTGGCCTTTCGCGACTCCCTGAAACCTCTGTCACATACCCAGTCTGGGGTCGGTACACTCGCACTTTCTGCTACCTACTCCGCTTGCTGCCAGCTTCCTTCTAAAGTGTCTCCTTAACTTTCTCACCAGGCCCTTGTGGTTCATATCGTTGCCTTGCCATCCTTTGTTAAATATAGAATGCTGGTGGTAGTTTTCAACACAGTGAGACTGCGCATCTCCATTGGGTTTGAGTCTTATAGCAGAACCGAGGTTTAGAGATGGCTGCATCATGCTGTTAGTTGGGTTCAGACCTTGGTGTCCGGATGGCGTCCCATACTTTGACTGCCAGCCTCTCAGAAGGCATGCACACCTTCTCCTTCAGCGTTCACTTCCCTTGTCAATTAGAGATCCCTGTATAGGGGGCAGTGGTGTCTTTAAGGACTTAGGGTCAAGGCTATGCTTTGGACTTTCCTTATGTGAGTAAACATACACTTTTTTTTTTTTTCCCTTTTAAGGCGAAAATAGCAGCTCCGTATAGGAGTCAGTGAACTTTGCTCTCTGGTCACAGGTCTGTTGGTTTCTCAAATAGTATTTATTTGTGCCATTAAGAAGAATGATTTAGCAGCATTTCCGATGCTGTCTAGGTATAGTTATTCTTTTGCAGTGGGACAAGAAATTGGAAGTCAGTCACCCGTGTGAGAGGGAAGATGGAAGGAGCCATGTCTCTGTGTTGTAGTAGCAGCTGAAGATGAATAAAGGGAGGCTGTAATTGCTGGGAGTCTGACAGTCGCTATGATGAGGAAGCCACTGTTCAGGAGTGAGCAGTGGAGCAGAGAAGAGGGACATCTTGAGGATGATGGAGGATACTTGAGACGGTGGCTGCTGACTCATACATTCTTCCTGGCTTCAGCCAGTGACTTCTCCTAGCCTTTAACCTTTCTCCATTTCTAAATTTGGGAGTGCGGTGGGAAAAACTCAGTTCCTCTGACTTGTCAGTGATTCGAACGGCTCAGTTATTTAAGTGTAATTTGCAAGAGCAGGTGCTGACGTGGTTTAGTGTGGATGCCTCCCAGACAGTAAAACAGAGTTGTTTTTTCTCAGGAAGGTGCATAGTTACAGCTAAGCAAGTGAAGGGGTGTGTGTGTGTGTGTGTGTGTGAAGATATACCTAACAAAATTCACCATTTTAACCATTTTTAAGTGTCTCAGTTCTACAGCATTAAGTACATTTACAATGTTGTGCAACTGTCACTGCCATCCATCTCTAGAACTCCATCATCTTCCCAAACTGAAACTCGGTACCCGAGAAACAGTAGGGCTCATCCCCTCTCTCCACAGCCCCCATATCCACGGTTACACATTCTGTCTCAGTGAAACTGACCATTCCACGAACCTCATATACGTGGAATCATACAATATTTGTCCTTCTGTGTCTGTCGTATTTTGTTTAGCATGTCTTCAAGGTTCATCCATGTTGTGGCAGGTGTCAGAATTTCACTCCCTTTTAAGGTGGACTCGTACCCCACTGTATGTGTATACCACATTCTGGTTATCTACTCCTCTCTCAGGGATGTTCGGTTTGTTTCCACCTTTTGGCTCTTGTGATTAATACTACGATGAACTTGGTATACACCTATCTGTTCAGGTCCCAGCTTTTAGTTCTTTTCTCTATATACCCAGAGGTGGGATTGAGCAAGGGAGGTTTTAGCAGGAAGCAGGGAGTGGGGGCAGGGGGTAAAATGGTGGGATGTCCCTCCTCCCGCTTCAGTCGTGGACGTGAACTTTCAGGGAGCTACTCTGAGAGCCTCAGGAGATGCTCCAGGTTGGCAGCAGGCTGGTAGCTGAAATGTAAAGATGAAGGACGAGGGAGATGAGTGCGTGGCCCCCTCTGCCTGCTCCTGGCACCCGCACGGTGATAGCTTCATAGCGTTCATAGTGTCGCCAGCCCTGTGACTCCTGTTGGGCCACGGCCACGCCCATTCTCCTTCCCTCCCTCCTGTGCTGTGGCTCCCCCTGTAGCTCCCTGGCCCCACCTCCCCAAAACCCTTGAGAGTAACACAGCTGTTCCCTCAACTTCCTTTTGTTCCTGGTTGGTGCCTTAGAGGGATAAACAGACTTTTTCAGAGTTTTATGTATAACTGAGCGCCAGAGCCATATCCAAAGACTGCTTTGTTCGTAGTTACTAGGTCTTATTTTCCCTTTGATGGCTTGTTTGTAGTCCAAGAGAAATAACCCAAAATGTAAGACTGTGGACTGCCTGCGAAATCTATGTTGCACTTCAGGTGATAAGGAACTTTTTTACTGGAAGCTTTTAAATCTACTCAGGTACCATATTCCCTGATGATAAAGTAGTTCTCCAGAGGCTATATTTAATTCTTTATATAGCCGTTCTGCTAAAATTATTGCTGACCTGGTATTTTCCTACTTCAGAGGGATACTTCATGCTTTGGGGGGCTTTGAAAGCATGTATTTCATTTTTGAAAGCTTGCATTTATGGAGGTCTTCTTGTTTCTTGGGATTCAGGATGGAAACAAAGGAAAACACACCCCATTAAAGAGACCATATGTAGCGTTCATAGAACCAAGGCACAATCCAGGTCTAGGCTCAGAAATCTACTTATTTTAATATATAATCTTAAAAGGCTGCATATCTTCCACTCTGTTAAGTAGAGGCCCTGTGACCAAAACAGTAACAATAACCAATATAAAAAGCCCATTCAGGTAACTCATTCCTCTATGGTTGAAGCCTGACAAGTTCTTACATCAGTCTGGTCAACGAATTTCAGCTTTAATATGGACCTCTATTTATTGCCTCTAAATGTCTAGTTATGTCAGTAGAATATATGTAATATATGCTATAATTAAGATATCAGAATTTTATAAATGTGTTTCCAAAGAGCATAGAGCTGATCACAGTTCCAGTTGTAACAGCAAGCTCAATTTGGTATTAAGATAAAGCAGCCAGATTGGTAGGCAAGCTCACCTCTCCTACAAGAAATTAGGAATGGTATTACCCATTAATTTCCACCCTGTGCAGCTGAATAATGCAGCTGACAGATGCTAATTTTCTTAAATTGTAGGCAGCAAATGATGCATGAATACAACAGCAACACACTTTTTAGAGGCTCTTGGTAGTCATCAGAAAGCGAATTTATATAAAGTTTGATGTAGTCACTACCAAGTATGGCATGATGTTAGTGCCTTCTAATGACTGCCTTAAATCCATCTGTTGTCCTCTTTTCCCTATTAACACTAATGGGGGTCTAGGCAGGAATAAAAACCTCCCATGTGTTGTGCTAACAGACCATTCAATTTATAACATTCATGTGATTCCTAAGGATAAGACTCATGCAAGAATAATGACATCTAAAATCTAACCAGTGACAGGATTATAAATATTTCATTGTATTATGTGTGTGTTTCCTAATTTAATTATTTTTCCAGTGGCTTAAAGAAAGTTTGTTTCTTGCTCCCTTTATCATATGTAGTCTCATGGATAGCTTTTTGTGTTTCTTACTTTTTTAAGCTGATGTTATTGAATGTCCACTGTATGATGTTTTTTCTTTTTGGATTTTAGGAACACCCTGTAAGTTTACCCCTATTTCACAGCTGAGGAAACCGAGACTTGGGGAAGTTCATGAATAAGTGATAGAATCACTTTTGGGGGGTCAGAGTTGGCACTCAGCAATTAGGCTGTAGAGTCAACCATAACATTACTGGCAACTTTGATTGTTTATGTCCTTTTGGGTTTGAAGACTGTATGAGGTAAATATATGAACTAAGTTGAAAAACCTAGTTCAAACTGAATTCCAAAATTGATCAATTATTGAACATCAAAATGTGTCCTTGGGGTTTGGGTCTGTTGACATAATAAAAGAATTGAAGCCTGACGGAGAGCCTCTTCTTGACCAAATTCTGGCCAATTTCCTCTGAGCCCTCCTTCTCAACCAGGCCTCAGACTTGGTCAGTGAAGACGCGAACAAACACGCATAGGTTCTAACAGCTCAAGGCAACCTTCTTAGCATGACCCTAGTCCTCTTAAAGTGCCTGCCTGAGAGAACTCGGGGCAGTCAAAATTTCTTCTGTTTGGGCCAACAACTAGGGTCTCTGCCTCCCAGACTCTGTGGGAGGGTAGAATGTGAATTGGCAGTTGCCAGCTGGCAGGCAGAGCTGGCCTGATTGCAGTTACACTGAATGACCCTGTGTCATTTTTCACTTCTGTTGACTCGACTGAGCGCCCACTGGCTCCCTGCCCTACTCCCTCATTCTCTTAGTAAAACACTCAGTTATTGTACAAACTGAAGGTGAGTTCAGTTCACACTGGACTCTTTTTTTCCTGTTGCAGTAGTTACTACTGATTAAAGTCTGCCCTTACCACTTACAGTGTCGTACTTGGTTTTCCTTTGATAAGGCACATATCTGGCCTTGCTACCAAGATGAGACTTAGACATGGTACAGTAACACATAAAGCGTATGGGATGGTGGTAGACAGGGTGACTTTGGAGGAGAGGATGCACAGGGGTCCTGTTAGCAGTGGTCTCTGCTTGCTTTTGAGTGCACTGTGAGAACTAATGAAACTAAAGTGTTCAAAGTGTGCTTCCGAGTGAATGGAGGGAAGGGAGGTGGTTCTGTTGCTTGTGCCCCTCCCCCAGTTCTTGTTCTGAGTCTGACCTCCCTTCTGAGGTGGGGCTGGATTCCCTGAGCAAGGATCCTAGCATATGAATTTCCTACACTGGGGATTTATTTGAGAACTGTTTCTGTTTCCATTCTGCTGTCCCACTGGCACAAAGGGAGTCTTTCCCAGTGTCCGCTGCCATGACTTTCATTCTGGGACTGTGGTAAGTGTCCTCGTGGTTCCTTTTGGCTCCCATTCTTCATGGAACCTTTCCTCTAGCTCCTTGCTGTCCTACCCAAACCCATTAGAAAGTTCCCACCATCAGCAGATCCCTTCCTGATGTGGCCTTATCTGTGGAAGGAATGTACTCCCAGCTAGTTGGCTGTATTAGATGATGGAGCACGTGTTTTGATAGGAATTGTTTAAAAGCAACATTATATAATAGCATATACAGAAATTAATAGAGAATACTTCACTACAACCCATATATCCACCAGCCAGCTTTAGCTAAGCTTAATAATTGACACATTCTTCAGATGTATTAATATTAAATTTATTAAAGCCACAAGTGAAAACTTAATTCTTTGAACTTTTAAGTTCAACTTATAGACCCCATTATTGCCTGCATATGATTTTTAAAACAATAAAATATTACAGCATTTTCCTCCCTAAGCCCATTCCCCATTTTCCCTGCCAGAGATAACTACAATTCTGAATTTGTTGTTTATCCTTTCCACAAAGAAATGCTAGCCTTTATTTTAATATTATTAAATATTTCTCTTTACTTAAGAGCACATTGCCCTGTTTTGTTCCTAGGGTGGACGTGGGGTTGACATTGACAGAATTAAAAAGTTCTCATGATAATGTGAGTAGTAATAGTGTATTGACTGTTGCCCATGTCCTAGGCTGAGTGTGTTAAGTGCATTATATCATTTAATTCATTCGGCTACCATTTCCCATCTTTTCAGCCATTTTCTCTCTTCCTCCCCTCCCCTCCCCCATGTATATCTATAAATCCACTTAGTAACTTACCCACTTAATAGCTGTATGCCCTCCCTGGGCACTATAGTGGAGGTAATATTACCTAATACACATTGGGTTGTTAAGATATTGGAAGTACCTGGCATATAGTAAGGATGTTTAGCTATTAGGCTATACTACAAATGAAATTTAAGAAAATAATCTGTTTAGTTTTATTCTTTCTGTTTATATTTGATCAAGGATTGTTTAACTGCATTTCAAGCAACATTTATTGAACACTTCCTAAGGGCCAGAAACTGTGCCTGGTACTAGGGATAAAGAAATAAATACCTATTTATTCACCTCAGGGGGGATTATAGGGAGATAGTCTAACAATTATTTTCTACTAAAAGAAAAAAAAAGGACTAATATGTAAAATTATTCAGTTAACTGAAATGTTTGCCCTCTAAATTTTTCCACTGCTACATTAAATTCTTCAACTGTTTTTTGTATGTACTCTTGGTTTTCTTTAAAATGAAGCATCTGGGGCAGAATAGTGGTGAGGCCAAAGTAGATTTTCTCCATCCTGTAAACCTTGACATCACATAGCCTCTGTATCCTCTCTCAGGCTTCTTTCTGAAATACGAACAAAGAAAATATAAAACACAAAATATAGGAAATGAAATAGAAGGGATCAGAAGAAAAAAAATCTATGGATTCCCATCACTGGAGGTTCGTATATTTTTAACAAATGATGTCCTTCAAAGACAGTGATTTCTATGTTAAATCATTTATTCATGTAATACTGATTGTAGTTTTCTTAAATGTAGTCTGTAGCTCTCCTGTCCTTCTTTATTAATGTCCTGCTTTTGGATCTAAAGGGGGCAGATTGCCCATAGCCCCTCTTAGTCCAGCTTTTAGTTCATGTTTTAAAATAAGGCAAGGAAAAAACAAATTCTGGACTTCAAATTCTGTAACCTTTCCTGCATAAAATAGGGCTGAATGTTTTTGAGGTGGTGACCAGAATCACAGAGGGTAATTATATTTGAATTTTCAGTAGTAGAGTTTATGCTTCAGTTAATTGGCATTGGCTATATGTGTTTTTTTGGAAAAGGTCATAATCTATTATGTGGGGTTGGGGGGAGCAGGTAACAAAAATCATTATAATTCCATTTTTGCAAGAAAATAGAGGTTACCGAAAGAAAGCCTGGTAGAAAATCACTGAAATGTTGATAGTGGTTTTCCTTGGTGTGATTATAGGTGACTTTTTCCCTTTATGTATGTGTTTACACTTCCTGCTTGTGAGTGAAAAGGAACAAAACCCAAGTGAAAAAAGATACTTACCATTTTTACTACTGTTATGGCTAAGTAGCTAACATTTACTCAGCACTTGACTTAGAAAATTCTTTAATCCCCCAACAATTTACACTGTCCCATTCTCCCCACTTTAGAGATGGAAAAATCAAGGCTGGGAAAGGTTGGCTAACTTCCTTCCCCATTTGTCACCAAGGCAAGATGAAGGTCTCAAAAGCAAATCTCAATTTCTCTAGAATCTATGCTTTCACTACATAATATAGGAAAAGAGCAATTTTGGCAAAATAAGTAATTGTTTGCTTTGCAATTAAAATACAAATTTCTGAAAGCACTGGGATGAAAGCATTACATGTCTTCCCATGGACAATGATGGGAGCTGTAGCTCACTCCTGTGCTCCGATAATGCTAGTGATTACCATGCACACTGCTAGTAAATCAGTTAATATATGGCAACAGTTATTACCTAGTGGGATATGCTCATTGCCTGAAGTAAGAGAGTGAGGCTCTTTTACAAGGAACAGATCTGGGGAAAATCCAGATGTTGCTTCTGCTACAGGTCACATAGTCACACAAGCGGCAATCCCCTCATGTTTCTGAGAGGAATGTGGCTGGATCCCCACCCTGCCCCCCCACAACCTTGAATGGGGTTCTGTGGGTTGCCTGCCATCTTTTCTCTTTGCCAATGTGTTTTCTGGGGGAAAGAAGCGCCTACTTGTTCTTTAATCATTCATGGGATACTTAATGAGCACCTACTATGGCCAGTCATTATGCTAGTGTTAGTGTGAAACACATAAAAATCAAACATGTTTTCTACTTTCACTGAGCTCCACTACTGCATAAATATTCATGTCCATCCTAACTCCCTGAAGTCAAGGAACCTTATTTCCTGTGTGTTGGAAACTAGTTTAGTCCTTGTAGTGAGGGAGTAATGTAATGCGAATTGCGTCACCTGTTTGACTGTTAAAGGCATACACATGTAGTAGAGTTCAAGGTTGATGTAAATTGCTCAGTGAACCTAGTCTGACACTGATGTCCTGACGTATGTGAATGGATACCACGTGTGTCCTGTGGACATGGTTGGATGACCACCAGTTCTTCAGAGAGCGAAGCTTTGAGAATGAGGCCCCAGCCCTATTTCACCTTGACAGAATTCTTGTTGTTCTTTTGTTGGTCATGATCTCTACTTTGTCAACTCTTTTCCAGTTGATCTTGAGATCATTTTTCATATTAGATATTTCAGTAGTCCATTTGTAAGTGCACGTTTACTTCTTTGATGCTGAGGATGCTTTGTGTATTTTTATGTATCCTCTGCAAGTTCCTGTGGAATAGGCAGTAGTATTTTACCCTGCCCTTGCTGAAAGCTGCCGATCCTTGGGTTTATGTGGGAAATCAGGGTCAGAACTTGGGACTGGATCCCCTGACGTAAGTAAAACAATATTCCTCTGGTTGCGATGAATAAATGTAAGGAGTATGACAGAAGCAGTATAGAAGGATGGCCAAGAAGGGACTTGCCATTGTCACAGAAGTGCCGATGTTCTGCCTGCCACTTACACTGTCTTCTCTTTCACCCCAACAGGGAGGTACCTTCTTCCAAACCCTGTGGCAGGGCAGGCCTGGCCAGCCTCCGCGGAGACGTCCAACCTCGTGCGCATGCGCAACCAGGCCCTGGGCCAGTCGGCACCCTTGCTCACCGCCAGCCTGGTGAGTGTCCGCTGCCCGTGTCCGCGGTGCCTCGATGCGGTTTCATCTCCCCACCACCCTAGGGACTATTTTAACTTTATTGAGTTTAACTAGGTTTGAACTTAACCATATTTAACATGAAGCAATGTGAAATTTTTTGCGTCGAGTGTGCTAATTTTTTTCCAAGTTCCCTCTCCACGCCCCTGACCTAATCTGTAGTGTTTCTTTCCCCTTGACTGTCTCCTCTCTTCCCTTGCAAGAAATGAAAATATCTCTGAGCTTTATTTCTTAAATACTATATTTGAAAATAATTTCAGACTTACAAGAAAGTTGGAAGAATATGAAAAATATGTAGAACATTGTTGATCCTTACCTTGATCCAGCTATTAATTTCTTGACAAAGTTGCTTTTTCTCTCTCCTTGGATCTATGCTGAGGTAGATATACACATATGTGTGTATATACATATTTATGTACACACACTGAGATAATTGCTTGAACTTTGAGAGTAAGCTGTGTCTTTCATGGTCTTTTGTTTTCACAGTTATAAACGTTGGTAAATTTATGGTGACTACAAGCCTTTTATCTACTCTGTGTTCTGGATTTCATTTTTATCAATTGGCTCAATCGTGTCCTGTATAGCATTTCTCCTCCAGTGTAGGATTCAGTCTAGGGTCATATTTGGCATGTAATTGTCGTATCTATTTCGTCTCTATTAATCTGGAATGTTTCTACAGCCTTCCTTTGCCTTTTATGACATAGACATTTTTGAAGACTTCCTCCCCCTCCCAATTTTAAAGAATGAAATGGAATGCCTGATGTGTCTGATGTTTCCTCCTGGTGAGGTTCACATTTTGCACTGCGGGCCGGAATAGGAAATGGGTGGTGATGTGTCCTTTCAGGGCTTGCCTTCTGCAGTCCCATGATGTCCATCTGCCCCTCATTGTGGTGTTAAACGGCCCCTCCCAGTGGGAGGGTGGAGTTGATATCTCCACTGGAGTTATTAGACTTTTAATCTTGTGATCAGTAAGCATTCTGTGGGAAGATAAATTTCAGGCCTTGTGAAAATATTTCTTTTCGTCAAAAATTTCCCCTAGATTGCTTATCCATTGGTGATTCTTGTCTGGACCCTTCTTTTTTGTGGTAATTGAAACTGGTCATTATTCCCACCTCAGGACTCTCTCCACATTTACTGGTTGGCATATGGCATCCATGTTTGTGTATTTGTTCGCAGCTTGGCCTCCTGCATTCTTTGTTCACTTTTTCCAGTGTTGATCTTGATTTCCAGCCACGACACTTCCTAGAATTTGTTTTGTCCTGGGCCTGTTACTTCTCTCCTTTAACCTCTGGCACAGCCTTAAAGTCTCTACAAGTATTTTTGGTGGTAGGGTTATATGTTTTGGGAATAGATTTTTAAATATCTTTTACTGATGGACATGCAGATGATCTATTAGTGCCTTATATGCCTTATAATTTTATGCATTAGTAATAAATTAAGTTGGATATTTGAGAATCATTCAGTAATGCAGAGAGATTTGATTTAGGTCAGGACTCTAGCCTTACTTTTGCCACTAGATAGCTGTTTAAAGTTGGGCAGATCACTTAGTTTCTCCTATTTAATCAACTCAGCTGCACCTGCGAGATGAAAAGAGATGTTTAAGCACTCTTTGGAAATCAACTTTGGAATCCCCTCATTCTACTTCTGGAATAATGAAGATTGTGAAGGTAGTGAATAATTATCCCTAAAAAAGTTTCAGAGTATTTTATGACTTCAAAATTGACTATGGTCTTTCAACCAAAGTTTGTCTTTTTCCTCTCATGAAAATTTTAGGACTTTTTTTTTAAAGGTACAGTTAAAATGATGGTAGTTACCATTTGCCATCATCCCATCCCCAAGTTCAATGTTACTTTTTCTTCTCGGGGAATTTTATTAAAAGCTTATTTTACTGAAAGCATTTATTTTTTAAGGGAAGAGGGAAATGCCTTACAATTAGTGATTTTTTTTTTTTTAACAGAAGTGCTTTTTGGGTCACTGCAAAATTACTCTTAACACTCAGATAGTAATCCTGTATGTTGATTGCCAAGTAAATGATTCTGATTAAAACAGTACTGTTAAAAGGAATATATCTTATCTAATACTGGTAGTCCTATACTCAGAAACAGAAATTGATTAATTCATTGGTAAAACACATGTCAGGTGACCTAAGATACTTGGGAATAAGATAAAAAGATAAAGAGAACTATTAATAGAAAACAGGAAAGAGTACTCCTCAAAACAGGTCTGGTAAAATTCTTACCGAAGAGTCGTTTAATTATTAGCTTATCAGTCCTGTGAGTTTTTATACTGTTTGCTTGAAATTAAAACTAGAGAAAGTGCTAAAATCCCATAGGCAGCAAACTTAACATAGTACCTGGCACATAACAAGTCTCAAATGTTAGCGGTATTACTACTTCTGTTAGTAACATATTATGGGTAAGCTTGACTACAGAAGCCAGACTGCAGTTAACCATTCACTGGACAGTGAGGGTTTCACTCATCATGTCTTTCCCTCAGAGACTCCTTACTTCCTTATGGTTGTCGAAGGAAAACTATTTGCAGACTGTTTGACGGAGTCCTCTCCCTCTGCCCCCCGCCCCATTCTGTTCTAGTAAAAGCAGTAGCAGCTGGAGGAGAGCTGCCAGGCAGGGCACCATCTTGATTTCCTCACTGTTCTGCTATCTGCCCAGCTTTCTGGGCCGTTATCACTTATTTCAGTATGTCGCTCAGTGCAGATGAATGACTTTTTCCTGCTTTTGGCACCTTTTGCAGACCATTAATCTGTTTCATAGTTCTTGGATTGGATTACATCTAAATTATCTTACTGATTACAATTAACTACCTCTATAGTGATAGAGAAGGATGGATGAGAGATGAAAATGTCTACTTATTAGAACTTTTCCTTTTCTTTCTTTTCCTTCTAAACAAGTGATGTGTCACATGGTGCCCTGAACCACAGAAAGTGCTTCACTCTGACCCTCTCGCCAGGCCACTAGTCTCAACCCATTGCCCCTGTCTTAGAGCTCTAAGTCACTCTTCCTCCTGACTGTGTTTGTCATGGTGCATATTTGTTGTAGTTGTTTGGGTTGGTGCTTTATATCCCCTGCTAGACTGCAAGCTCCTTGAGGGCAGAATTCCTGTCTGCTCTGACTTCGTACTCCTCACTGCTCCTGGCACAACTCCTTGCACATAGGAGGTGTTCAATAAATATTGTTGATGGAACGAATAATTATTCCTACAAAGTGACAGATGACTCTAGTTGCAAGGCAAGAGTGATGATGTGATTCTCTGTGCTGTAATGGGTGGCCTAATAAGGCTATCCATCTAAAACCTCTTTGTTTTTGTTTTGTGTGCTTCTTAAATTCGTGATTAGGCCGTGTAATGTGCCAAATCTCATGTAGTTCCACATCGGCCGCTCAAAAAAAATACGGTGACAAAGTAGTGAAGAGTGGATCACTGTCCACATTCTAGGAAATTTGATTAATATGCTTGTAAGGAGTCAGTTGATTTAAATGTTCAGTTGGCTCATTGAAGAAGTAAGTTGAAGCACTGTGTGTCTTCATGTATGGAAAAATCGGAAAAACAGGAATCAAAATGTCCAAATGACAGCATTACAGTTGATAAAACAGAATTTCCTGTTCAACACACCAACAAACATTTCAGAAAAGTACAGACTCTCAACCTGAGAGGTAATTCATATGTTAGTAAGATATAAATGAAGGCCCGTGGTTTGGTAGGTACGAATTTTAGTAAATGCATGACCTATAGTGATTTAAATGCCATAGGCAAGCTTGAGGGTAATGCTAACTACCTTCTCAAGGAGGAGATTAATTCCTAGCCTGAAGTATCTAGTTTTCCTTGGCAATGCTAAATGTAGTTGTGCTCCCTCTCCCAGACACATTGGGCATTTCAGATAAATGGCATGTTGCCAATTCATCCTAAGTAGCCTGGTAGCTGGCAGAATCCATGCTCAGCCAGTGTCCGCCTGCTGGGACACCAGCCGGGAGTGCTGATGAAGTGTCAGATGTATACTTCATATACATTAATCTGAAGAGGGGAAAAACTCATTTCTCCATTTGCTTCTTCCATCTTTCTGTCCCTCCCCGCACACATGGGTAGTTTATCAAAGAAGTCAGAGTTGTCAGGAGCAGGGGGATTTATACAGATGCTGCTTTCTGGCAAGAAAGATGGAAATTTCAAGAGACAAAAGCAGGACCAGTGGTAACTTATTTTTCTGTAGGAAAATAAGGTTGTAAGCCTTGATGATTAAAGTTTAAAAATAGTATATGTGGCCATCATATGAAATCCTCACTTGTTTTGTACTTTGGAGTAATGGATAGATGGCAGAAACACAGTGAAAACTAGTTTACAGTGTTTTTCTCCAATTTTCTCTTTGGTTTGAATCGTGAGCTTTGTCTGCTTGGTGTGTGTGAACCTCCCCATATCACATTTTTTTCTTGTTGAGGTCTTTCTTGACCATCTTGTTTGAAACTGCTCCCCACACTGCAGGCCATACACCCTGCTTTTCTCCATAGCTGTATCCCCTTTCAGTATACCACACAATTTAGTTTATTACTTTATTACGTGTCTGTTAACCACTCTAGTGAAAAATTGTTGATAGTAGAGAGATTTTCCCTGTTTTCTCAGCTGTCTTCCCAGGGCCTAGACTAGTGCTGACACATAGTAGGTGCCCACTGAAGAGTTGATGAATGCATGAACAAATGTTTTTCCTATCTGTACATTTTTAGATTCCTAGAATGGACCCTTGTTTATCTGTGTTTCCTTATTTTTATTTTATTTTATTTTATTTTATTTATTTTTTAAAGATTTTATTTATTTATTTGACAAAGATAGAGACAGCCAGCGAGAGAGGGAACACAAGCAGGGGGAGTGGGAGAGGAAGAAGCAGGCTTCCAGCGGAGGAGTCTGATGTGGGGCTCGATCCCAGAACAGCAGGATCATGCTCTGAGCTGAAGGCAGATGCTTAACGACTGAGCCACCCAGGCCCCCCTGTGTTTCCTTATTTTTAATCTGTAGTTAACATTTTAGGTTTAGCCTAATCAAGAAGCTAATCTTCAAGCCAGAGAGCAATTCACTATGGAAACTATATTCAAGAGTTAAACTACAGGGGTTAAGTTGAAAAAAGGGAATTGGGGGTGGGGAGCAAAGTGGTTAAGAGATCAGGTCCACTCTCTAGCACTTACTAGCTGTGTAGCCTTGGTTTATTCATCTGTGAAGAGGGGTAATGGTTGTAGTAACCTCGTAAGGTTATTGTGAGGATCACATGAACCAACTCATGGGCAGTCCTTTGCCCGTGCCTGTTACCTAGGAAACGCTGGTGTTGACGTACTTGATGTTTATCAGAACACTGTTTCCTTGGGGTTGTCAGGCTTAGTGGAGATGGTATGATTAGAAGGGAGGGAAATGAGCCCTTTCTCTTGGATCACCTGCTAAGAGCAGTAGTGTAACCTTTTTGTCCTTCCTGTGTGGTGGCGAACCAGCTTGTTTCTTGCTTTCTTATTTTGACTCAATATTCACCAACCTGGCACACTGGAAGATACTTTCTAGATTAGCTAATATTGTTGAAGGGGGGAAGTGCTTTCAAATAATGTTTCTCAACTTTAAATATTAGGTTCAGTGGTGTAATTTCATGTTTCTTCAATGGCCCTCTTTTGACATAGTATCCATTTCTTTTAATGAAAAAATTATGTTTCATGATGCACTATAAATATTAAGACCAAACTATTTAAACTGTAAGATATTCAAAGAGCCTTGATGAATATTCATCTTTTCCATTTGCACAAATGCATTATGAAGAGTCAGGGAAAATTCACTAAACGTATGCAAAAGTGCATTTTTCCTTTTTAATTCATTCAGAATGCACTGGCATCATGTCAGCATTTATTTAGGGTACAGACTTTATTTGCAGTCATTTAATATTATATCAATACTTCATTAGCCTTATAGCTCAAAAACAAAAACCTGAGCTGAAGTCCAATTAGTTAACTCTGGGAGAGTATCTGTTAAATATTGATGTAGGAACAATTTGAATGCCCTTGGATAAATTGCCTAACAAAAGTTGTAGACTACAACTATGAGTTCGCATTCTCTTTAGCCGTTGTGACTCAATTTAAAGACTGCATCATATTTCAGTGTGTGGATTTCTCAAAATCTCTCCCTTTAGGTTATTTCCAAATTTTTCTTATTGTAGATAATGCTGATGAGCGGGCTTTTAATAACTCCTTGTTCACCTCTAATTATGTTTTCAGGGTAACCTCGTGGAGTGGAATCACCATGGCAAAGGATATGAGCACTATGGAAGTTCTCTGTACTTCTGCTAAATACTGTTTCTATGGATGCTGTTCAGATTTATACATTCCTATATTGAGAAAGTGCATCTCACTATGCTGTGGCCAGTAGTCAATACTGTCTTAAAAAAAAACAACCCAGCTTTGCTAGGTTATTACGTGAAATCATTACTCTTTTAAATTTGTTAGATTTTTAGTGAAGTTGATAAGGTTATTGGACGTGTTGAACTCTTACATCTAAACCTCTGGATAAAGCAAATAGGAAGTTAGGGTTATCCATGCTTCTTCCCACAACTTCTTCCTTCCATTCCTGAAATCAGCTCCCCATACCAACTGTTGGTAACCTGTGTTGCTCTTGGGATATAAGAACTCCTGAGTGTGATTACAGTGTATGTAGCTGAAGGCATTATTCCATAGTTCAGAATTTTTTTCATCTGGAAAGTAGTAATCTCAATTGTGAAATAGTGCCTTCAGCTGTGGACATTATAATCAGAGTCTCAAGAGTGCTTGCACTCCAGGAGTAATACATCTCCTAGTTATTACCCTCTGAGCTAGGTTCTGTTTATAGTGAAGGGATGAATTTTCATAACTCAGTGCTGAAATAGCCATAGGGAGCCCTGAGCAGATTATTATAGGTCAGGCCTAATCCATGAAGATAAATCTCATTATAGGCTCACCTGGGCCCATCCACAGAGTAGCTGGTTTAACATGAGTCTGTAAATCAAAGATCAGATTAAAGTCAAACTATAAAATCCTTGTCATCATCCCAACTACTGCCTCTGCGAAGAGATATTCTAAATGTGCCTCCTTACTCTAAACATGCTTGGGTGCCATGAGAATAATTAGCAGAAAAGCATATGTTGAGCTCATTGTGATTCAGTCTATTAACGAATGAAAAACTACTTATTTGGCAGGTGAGGGGGGGGGATTTTTTTCTAAAATGAAATTGCAACCAGAAGTAGTCACTGAAAACTTCCCCTCTCAGTTTTCTCTTCTTGTCATTTGCAAAGGTTAAAGACTAGTCTTTACCTTCTGTTTTGTCCTTCCTGGGAAGGATGGGGTGCCTGCTAAAGTTTCTTTCTGTGTGGGGGTGCCTAGACAGACTGGTCAAGTAGGGACCGGATGTCATCAAAGGCATTGGAGTGTCAGTGAATGAATGGTGACCATAAATATCTTGGGGATTTAAAGAGTAGAAATGCGTGCCTTGTTTTAATTACTTATCATCATAGAGAGATTTAAAGCAGTATTATAGCAGTAATACCATATATTTGTATATATATATTAGTGCATGTGTATATTAAAGCTTAGGTTTCATTTATTGCCCTCTTACCCAGCCGGTATCCCTGTTTAGGAGCTGCTGGTCAACCTGTTCACCAAGCATTATGAGATGATCCAGGGAATGCCAAGTTCTAGAATCTCAGCTGTCTGATTCCCCACTATATTTTTTAGCACCAAGGGCACTCCCTGATAAGTATTTAGTACTTAGGTAATGGTTGTTTGGTATTAAATGTTTAGGAGGTCTTAATTAAAAGAACCTTGAGTTTCTGAGGCTCCTGTCATTCTGCTTCCTGGAGCCCAGACTAGTTGAATTGCTAGGCTCTGAGTGATTTGATTGACCTTTGTGTCTGGGGAGGTGATCAACATAAAGGTGGTAAAGCAGTTTTGGCTGCCATCATGGCAGTGTCCCTTGGTGCACTGGTGGACAGGTTTCCCTGTCGTAGACTCCTCGTCTGACACATCTTGTCCTTTTGCTTCCCTGGTAAAACATGAGCACTTAATTATTTGCTCTCTCATTGTCAAAGGGATTCTGCAAGCCTGGTGGAAAAACCAACAGACTCATAGTAATTAGACAGTGGTTTGTGGGAAGGTGGGAGTGGGGATGGAACATTTCCTTTCTTGGGAAAAAAAATGAAAAATTATTTTACTTATTAGGCATCTTAGGAAACTTTTGGTTTTTGTGGTTCTGGAAAAGCCTGCATGTTTTGATACTTTTCCTAGTGTATTTTTCTAGATATACTTTCATGGTTAGTGGAATGAGTAGTATTGGTGAAAGTATATTTATTTCATTGGCACCTGAAGTATCAATCTAGCATTAGACTCTGAATCTGTGTATATTTCATTAAATTTATTTATCAGGTAATTGACTATTAATGGAGTTCTTATTGTACAATTCATATTAAAACCTATAAAAAGCTTCTGCACAGCCAAGGAAACAGTCAAAAAAACTAAGAGACAGCCCACGGAATGGGAGAATATATTTGCAAATGACACTACAGATAAAAGACTGGTATCCAAGATCTACAAAGAACTTCTCAAACTCAATACACGAGAAACAAATAAACAAATCAAAAAATGGGCAGAAGATATGAACAGACACTTTTCCAATGAAGACATACAAATGGCTAACAGACACATGAAAAAATGTTCAGAATCATTGGCCATCAGGGAAATTCAAATCAAAACCACACTGAGATACCACCTTACACCAGTTAGAATGGCAAAAATTGACAGGGCAAGAAACAACAATTGCTGGAGAGGATGTGGAGAAAGGGGATCCCTCCTACATTGTTGGTGGGAATGCAAGTTGGTACAGCCACTCTGGAAAACAGTGTGGAGGTCCCTTAAAAAGTTAAAAATTGAGCTACCCTATGACCCAGCCATTGCACTACTGGGTATTTACCCCAAAGATACAGATATAGTGAAGAGAAGGGCCGTATGCACCCCAATGTTCATAGCAGCATTGTCCACAATAGCTAAATCGTGGAAGGAGCCGAGATGCCCTTCAACAGATGACTGGATTAAGAAGTTGTGGTCCATATATACAATGGAATATTACTCAGCTATCAGAAAGAATGAGTTCTCAACATTTGCTGCAACATGGACGGCACTGGAGGAGATAATGCTAAGTGAAATAAGTCAAGCAGAGAAAGACAATTGTCATATGATTTCTCTCATCTATGGAACATAAGAACTAGGATGATCGGTAGGGGAAGAAAGGGATAAAGAAAGGGGGGTAATCAGAAGGAGGAATGAAGCATGAGAGACTATGGACTATGAGAAACAAACTGAGGGCCTCAGAGGGGAGGGGGGCGGGGGAATGGGATAGACTGGGGATGGGTAGTAAGGAGGGCACGTATTGCATGGTGCACTGGGTGTTATACGCAACTAATGAATCATCGAACTTTACATCGGAAACCGGGGATGTACTGTATGGTGACTAACATAATATAATAAAAAAACATTTAAAAAAAAACCTATATGAAAAAAAAATAGAAGGAGGAAAGCTTCCAAACACATTCTACGAGGCCAACATTACCCTGATACCAAGCCAGGCAAAGACACCCCAGAAAAAGAAAACTGTGGGCCAATATCCCTGATGAACATAGACATAAAAACCCTCAAAAAAAGAGCAAACCACATTTAGCAATACATTTAAAGGAGTAATTCCTGGGATGCAAGGGTGGTTGAATATTCGCAAATCAATCACCATGATACATCACATCAACAAAACAAAGGATAAAGTTTATATGATCATCTCAATAGATGCAGAAAAAGCATTTGACACAATTCAACGTCTCCTGATAATAAAAAAAAAAAAAACTTCTAACAAAGTGGGTTTAGAGGGACTATGCTTCAACATAATAAAGGCCATATATGAAAAACCCACAGTTACATCATACGCAATGGTGAAAAACTTGAGAGCTTTTCCTACTGGGCAAGAACAAGATAAGGAGTCTGCTCCCACCACTTTTATTCAACAAAGTACTGGAAGTCCTAGCTACAACAACCAGACAGGGAAAAGAAATGAGGCATCCATATTGCTAAGGAAAAAGTTAAACTGTCACTATCTGTAGATGGCATGATATTATACATAGAAAACTCTAAAGATTCCACCAAGAAACTGTTAGAAGAAGTAAATGAATTCAGTAAAGTTGCAGGATATAAAATTAATACCCAGATGTTGGCAGCATTTTTATATCCTAATGTAGCAGAAAGGGGAATTAAGAAAACAGTATCATTCACAGCTGCACCAAGAAGACCAAAATACTTAGTAATAAATGTAACCAAAGAGGTAAAAACTATAAAACATTGATGGAAGAAATTTAAGACAACATAAACAAATGGAAAACTGTTTCATGGATGCTAAGAATTAATATTGTTAAAATGTTCGTACTCCCCAAAACAATCTACAGATTCAATGCAATCCCTATCAAAATACCAACAGCTTTTTTTTTTTTTACAGAACTATAACAAATTATACTAACATCTCTATGAACAGCAAAACACCCAAATAACCAAAGCAATCTTGAGAAGGAAGAACAAAGCTGGAGGTGTAACAATTCCAGACTTCAAGATACATTACAAAACTGTAGTAATCAAAATAGTATGGTACTAGCACACATGTGGAACACATGAATAAATGGAACAGACTACAGAGCCCAGAAGTAAACCCATGCTTCTTTGGTCAGTCAATCTAAGACAAAAGTGGCAAGAATATACAATGGGGAAAAAACGGTCTCTTCAGCAAATGGTGCTGGGAAAACTGGAAAGCTTCATGCCAAAGAATGAAACTGGGTCACTTTCTTACACCATACACAAACATAAACGCAAAGTGGATTAAAGACCTAAATGTGAGACCCCAAACCATAAAAATTGCAGAAGAAAACACAAGTAGTAATGTTTCTGACATTGGCTGTAGCAACAGTTTTCTAGATATGTCTCCTGAGGCAAGGGAAATGAAAGCAAAAATAAACCATTGGGACTATATCAAAATAAAGAGCTTTTATACGTGAAGGAAACCGTCAACAAAACAAAAAGGCAAACTTTTGAATGGGAAAAGGTATTGGCAAATGATTTATCCAATAAAGGGTTAATATCCAAAATACCTAAAGAACTTAGCACTGAAAACAAACAAAAAACCAAGAAACAAAAAGAAAAACCCCAAGTACTGTGATTAAAAATGGGCAGAGGACCTGAATAGACATTTTTCCAAAGAAGATGCACACATGGTCAACAGACACATGAAAACATGCTCAAGATCATCACTCGTCATCAGGGAAATACAAATCAAAACTATAGTGAGATCACCTCACACCTGACACAATGGTAAAATCAAAACCACTAGAAGATAATAGCATATTGGTGAGGATGTGCAGAAGAAGGAGCCCTCGTGTGCTGTTGCTGGGAATGTAAATTGGTGCAACCACTGTGGAAAACAGTATAGAAGTTCCTCAAAAAATTAAAGATAGAATTTCCATATGATCCAGTAATTCCACTACTGGGTATTTATCCAAAGACAATGAAAACACTAATTCAGAAAGATACCAGGCTACCCCTATGTTTATAGCAGCATTATTTATGATAGCCAAAATCCAGAAGCACCCCTCAGCACACACACTCAGCCATTAAAAGGGTGAGATCTTCCCATTTGTGACAGTGTGGATGGACCTGGACGGTATTATGCAAAGTAGAATAGTCATTTGTGGAGTCTATAAACCAGAACAAATGAATAAACAAAAGCAGAATTGGGCTTAAAAATGCAGAGAACAAGGTGATGGTTGCCAGAGTTCCAGAAGTTGAGGGGAGGGACAACATGGGTGAAGGGTAGCGGGCAATAAAGGCTTCTAGTTATGGAATGAGTAAGTCATGGGAATAAAAGGCTCAGCATAGGGAATATAGTGGATAATAGGGTATTCGTGTTTTGTGGTGACTGATGGGCAGTACACTAGTGGTGAGCATAGTATAATGTATTGGGAAGTTAAATGACTATGTCCATATACCTGAAACTAATGTAACATTGTGTGTCAACTCTACTCAAAATTTTTTTTAAAAAAACCTTCCATGAAAAAGATGTGACACATAGTCTTTTTAACAAGGAGCTTCAAAGCTAGCTGAAATGAGACTTGTGAAAAATCAGAGCAAAGTAGAAGGAAACAATGTGTTGGACAGTGTGCAGCTCTGAGAATTTATAGACCTAGAAGAAGGACGCGGGCTACAGACCTCTAGCAAGTAGGCACACTTCAAAGTGTAGTGGAATTAAGTACATAGTGGAATGGGGTGGCGGTGGTAGAAAAAAGTGGACAGGGTGGTTTGACAAGCAATGTTTTTTCTTAGAACAGTGTTTCTAGCATTGTCATGGTGGGCAAAGAACCACATGAAAACCCAGAGGCTCATGGCTATCAGTGAAAGAATGGTTTCTGGTTTAATGCGAACCCTGGAAGACCACGACCATCTGTCTTTTTGTAAAAAGAATGGCCTTTTTACGTAGGAGATCTCCCAGATGTGCAGTCTGTTATCTGTAGGGATTTTAGCCAAAAGGCAGTAAGTCTTCATTTTTGTTGGATTCATGGCTAGATGGTAATAATGGCTTCCTGAGTTAATAGCTTTTCTTTGTGAACTAATACTGCTAATTTGTTTTTAAGGGAAGAATAGGGCATGTGCAACTTTAACTGAGCTATTTGTGATCTCTTAAATACCTGATTGTTCATGGCAGTTGTTTGTGTAAGTGTATGTCAGGTTTTTTTTTTTTTATTCCCAGACACAAGTAAGTGATAGATTTTAGTCTTATAAATAATATGAGTAGATGATATCATTTTGTCCACTTTTTACATAGCTTTGATCAAAAAGTTATTAATTAAACTTTAAGGAACTTCTCTGTTGCCCCTATTTTTTGGAAAACATCCCTTCCATTGACAGATTCATGTGATAGAAGGTCATGAGTTTTTCATATTTGTTTCTATACATATTTCTTCTTTTTGTCTGATCACTGCCAGTCTGTACTTAAGCACATTTACTTTCTCTTGTCCTCCTTGACACCTCTCCCCACCCCAGTCTTCTTTCAGTTATGCATATCTTAACCAAAGCGTTTGTCACATAGGACTGTAAGGGTCTCTTTGCTTGTCTTCCCCTCCTTCCCTCTTCATCCTTAAATGGTCTGATTACCTCAAAGGCCCAGTATAATGATCTGTGGCTGATAAAGGTGAGTCTGGAATATTTCATGGGTTGGGCCCTCAGAAATAACACTAATGAAATATGAGCTTATATTGGGTGTGCCCATAGCACCTCTCTGAGCCTTGTTTTTGAAAATGAATTCTGGAATTGGAGAAGTCTGTGGATGGAACAGACCCTGGTTACCACTCTCCCCTTGCCTAGAGAGATCGTACACTACAGTGTCCTTTATCTAAATTGTGTTCGTTTTTTACAAGCCCTTGATTTAGAATTTAATTACTGTAGGCAGTTTAAGAGCATGAGCTCCAGAGTCAGGCTGCCATGGTCGGAATCTGGAGTTTACTACTTAATAGTTGTATGCCCTTGACCAAGGAGCATAACCTTCCTGTGACTCTGAAAAGTGGGAATATTAAGGGTACTCATCTTATGTGGTTGTTGCTGGAATCAAGGAGCACGTCGGAAGAGCCCAGTAATGTTAACTGGTACCATCTTGTTTAAAAGTAGTAAGTTCACATATTTATTAAACCAGGGAATGTTAAGTTTTATTGAATGCTTATCTGAAATTTATAATTTAAAGGAGTGATGAAACTGGCCTGGTAAAGATAAGTTTGTCTCTGATTATTTCCAGATAACTGCAGGTCTACTCCATTTTCTCTAGGATAATTTATAATACGTAAAGTTTGTTTGAAATTAAAAGTTAAGAGAAAGTGTAAATTGGCATTTTCTTTCTTTTTTTTTTCTTAAGACTTATTTATTTTAGCGTGAGAACACACACACAAGCAGGGGGAGAGGCAGAGGGTCACGGAGAAGCAGACTCCCTGCTGAACAGGGAGCCTAATGTGGCTTGATCCCGGGACCCTGAGCTGAAGGCAGACACTTTACCAACTGAGCCACCCAGGTGCCCCTGTAAATTGGCATTTTCAACATGAAGTAAATGTTTAGGGATGATACCATCAAATAAACAAAAGTAAAAGGCAACCAGAAAAAGGAAACCCCAACTACTTTTTTTTTTCTTTCATTTCCCTTATTAGGTTACACAAAAGACTTACCAGGATCTTGGTCTTCATGCATACTCTTTTTTCTTTTTTTCTTTCTTTCTTTCTTTCTTTCTTTTCTTTCTTTCTTTCTTTTCTTTCTTTTCTTTCTTTTCTTTCTTTTCTTTCTTTTCTTTCTTTTCTTTCTTTCTTTCTTTCTTTCTTTCTTCTTTCTTTTTTTTTTAATACATGAGTTGCTTTCTTTTGAGTTAACTTTTTTTTTTACTTTTTTAAAAAAAGATTTTACTCATTTACTTGAGAGAGAGTATGCAAGCACAATGGGGGGAGGGGTAGAGGAGAAGAGGGAGAAGCAGACTCACTGCTGAGCAGGCACCCTGATGTTGGGCTTGATCCCAGGACCCTGGAATCATGACTTGGGCCAAAGGCAGCCGCTTAACCAACTGAGCCACCCAGGCACCCCTGAGTTCACATTTTGTATACTTATTACAGCGCCTTTGTATCTGGATCTTTGGTATCCCAACATCTATTTTAAGATACTGTTAGTTTTGCCATCACTTATTGCCATGGCCAGATTTCACTATCATTTATGCAGACGTAACAAAGAGGATGCCTGTTGGTCTTCAGATATTTTTGCTGACTCACTTCATCAGCGAAGCATTTTTGAATGTGTGTCCCTACTATGCGAATATATTTTAAAGGGATAAGCATGTATTTAGAGGTGGTATTAAAAAAACAATTTAACAGACCTGTGAATCTTTACTAGAAAACTGTAAGAACAATTATTGTAGGGTTTTAACAGGGGTCTAGAGGCAGCTCCGTTTGCCAACTTTAACCATTTAGCTGCCATGTCATGGAGATGTCCCAGGAGTTCCAGGGTTGGTGATGAGTGAGATGGAGTGTACACGGAGAGCTTGAGGCAGTGACTATTTGCCAACCTCTAAGGAAGTATTTTAGCCATCAGAACTGGTGTGTATTGGCTGAGCATCATCCTGAATATCAACTTAGGAAATGTACTAAAGCCAACAAAAAAGAAGAAACACCAAAAATGGCAACTGGTACTCTAATAGTTTTTCCCTAAATTCCATTTGATTATATGTATCCTGGGCGTGCCCATATTCCACTTTGTAGATTCTTGGAATAAACTACAAGGTCTTCCTTCTTAAACCTGCTACCGTAGAATTTTATTGATTAAATGATGTTTTGAATGTTCAGTGAGGCTGCCTTTTCTCTTTGGGAAGGGTTTATTTTATTTTACTTGTAAGTGAAAGGAATAGCAGATCTTTGCTACACATGTCATTAATTGCCACCAAATTGACACAAATGTTGACAGTTACTGTGAGAAATGTTTCAAAGCTAATTATGCTAATTAGAATGTAACATACCAGTAATTGCATGTATTCAGACATCATACCATCACTTTTTGTGTTTTCTTCTCCAGATGTAAGACATTCATTCATTTGTTGCTTGAAAAGCTGCAGAATTACAGCTAAGATAACAAAAAATTGCCAGCAAATAAAATTGGTTCTTTAGAAATATGCTGTAATTGGTTAGCGTGTAAAAGACAGAAACAAATGTTCGCCTGTTAAGCATGTAAATTAGGGACATTGCTTATGAAATCCTTAGTTTTGGGTTTTTCATTTAAATAAGCCTTCTTATTGCAATTAATATTTTCGTTTGGTTTATGACCCTTAAAAATATATTCCCTTTCAGCATTTCTTGGGGTTCTAATTTAGCTTTCTTATAGATGTTAGATGATTTGCAATTTAGATTTTAATTTGATTTCTATCCTTTAAAATACCATTTTTCTTATATTTCATTTTTATTTAAAGCATGATTCTCTGTGTTCGTAGAAGCTAGGCATAGATGACTAGAAAAATCAAGCTCTTAAGTGAGCCTAGAACATAAAACATTTTAATAGGAATCTCACATAACTAAACTAAGTATTTGAGAGTCCAACCAAGGGATTATGGTTGTTTGGAAACAAACTTTATGGGACATAGTGTTCCTAATTTATCCTCTCTTATAGTTCTTTTAAAAATAGCATTTCTTTGGTTGATTTAAAATTGGCACTTCTTAACATATGCTGAGTGTTAAATACGTGTTTCCCTGATGATTTTAGGACCATATCTACCTGAAGAGACAGTTTTGGTCTCTGTAGTTTTTTAGAGTTTTGAGTATATTTTTTCTTCTCTAAGTTTGGATGTGTTTATCTTATAATTGGAGTGTGTGTGGGTGTTTTTCCCCCAAATCTTGATCCACATAAATCAGCCCAACACTTGCGGAACCATGACCTTAATTCTGTAGGACTTGAAGTATCTATCCCCTTCTAATTGAAGTAAACTCACACCCTAGCTCTGATGTGATGTGCTTAGAAGGGAAGAGGGTTTCTTTTAAACCCCTCTTATAAAGACCACTGTGTAATTCTGCTGACAGATGCTGTTTTTTTCTTTCTTTCTTTCTTTTTTTGTTTTACCCATTGCTTGCTAAGACTTTTGTTCAACATTTGGAAGCTCCTGTTAGCCTTAGTATACAGGCCCTTTGGTTTATTTACCAACTTATCTTTACCAAGATAGCAGATGACAAAAAAGACTGACATGTTTGGGGTTGGGAAACTTAGGACTGAATTCTAATACCTGGCTCTGTATTTTTGGGCAATTGTCACTTAGCCTCATTGAGCCCTGGTGTCTTCATTAGTAAAAGGGGAAGAGTTAATCCTGACAGCGTTTGTTTTAACAATTCAGGGATATAATACAACATACATCAGAATTATCTACTAAGTACTAGGATTTCTTTGTGTATTTCTCTATTTCTGGGCTTCTCTTTCTTGTAATCAGTCTATTTGTCTATTTCTGAGCCTCTATTTCACTTTCTTCATTCCTTTAACTTGATAACAAGACTTACTATTAACTGGTCAAGAAACGTTCTTTATGTTACTGTTGTTCTTAAAGAGTCTTGGCTGTGTTGGCATGTTTATCTTCTATATAAATTTACTTGTGAAGTTCTGCAAGCTACTTAGATTTTGATTAGAATTATTTTAAATCCAGAGATCAATTTGGGAAATTGATAGTTTTATGACATTGAGTTTTACTATTGTAGAGCATAGTCTATTGCTCTGTTTACTTAGGGCTTTTTAAATGTTCTCATCTACAGAATGAATTTGTATATCCTTTATTAGATTTACTCTTAGGAATTTTAAATAACATCCTTTAAAAATAAACATGTATACCTATTTGCTAATGTCTGGAAATTGAATTGGCTTTTGCATATTTTTAAATTAATCGACCTTGCTAATTCTTACTGATTTTTACTAAGCTGTATATTTGGGGGATGGGAGTTTTTTGTAGACAATGTAGGCAGTGATGATCTGCAGATAATAACAGCTTTATTTCTTCCTTTTCCAGTCTTTGTAGATTTTATTTCTCTTTTAAAGGTCTGAAATCACTAACCAGAACGTCCAAAATTATGTGGAAAAGAAGTGATCACATGCATTCTTGTCTGGTTCTTAAACACAAAGAGAGTATTTTGAATATTTCATATTAAGTATGATGAATGGTTTGGTGGTTTTTCTTTTTTTCTTCTCTAGAAGCTCTGTCAGGTGAAGGATTTTTTTTTTTTGCTGTTCTTTTTTTAAGTTTTTTTTTTTTTTTGCATTTGTTGATTGTTATTGATCTGATGTTTTTGAAAAAATGCAACATTGTGACAAATAACTTTAAAAATACATTTATGCAGTCAGTTTACTAGTATTTTGTTTAGAATTTTGCCATTTGTGTTTATTAGTGGTATTAGCTTATAGTTTTCCTTTCTTGTATTGCCTGCGTTAGGTTATGTTAGCCCAACAAAATGAATTAGGAGTCTATAAGTCATTCCTTTATTCCTACCATAATGCTAGATAATAAGCCACAGTTTCTCAGTGGCATTTGTCAATAGTATTTATTTCTTGCTGTGAGTCTGTGGGTTGGCTGGGGTAGCTGCTTTAGATGGTGAATGTTGGGTTGTCTTGGCTGGAATCTAATCTGTAGGTCAGGGTCCTGTCTGCTCTGCATGGATTACTGTGGGACCCAGGATGAAGTGGAACACTTGTCTGTAGAATGGTTTTCTCATGCTGGAAGTTGGAAACTTCTAGAGGGATGAGCAGAAACAGTGCTTAAGGAATAGGCTTGAAACAGCCACTGTGTTACTTCTCTTTTTTGGTGAAAGCAAGCCATGTGATTAAATCCAGCACCTGTAGGAGAGAAGAAATACTTGCTAAACAACAATTTTATCTAGCACAAGAAAAGTTCCTTCTTTTTCTAATCTCTGAAAGAGTTTGTTAACAGTAGATTGATTTCTTTCTTGACTATTCTGAATGTTACCTAGAAAGCAGTATGGACCTGATAATTTCTTTTTTGGGGCACTTTTGACTGAAGAAATTTTTTTGATGGTTATTAGACTGTTGAGATTTTTAATTTCTTCTAGAGTCATTTTGGTGTTTTGTAGTATTGTGTGAATCTGTTTATTGTGTTTGAAAATTATGTTTATTGTGTGGCAGCTGCAGTTTTGACTCCTTTCCCATTCTTACTGCTTAGTTGAGGGGCACCTGAGCAGCTAAGTCTTTTAAGCCTCTGATTCTTGGCTTTGGCTCAGGTCATGATCTTAGGGTTGTGAGATCGAGCCCCATGTCAGTCTCCACACTCAGTGCAGAGTCATCTTGTCCCTCTCCTTCTGCTCTTCCCCCCCACTCATGAGCACGCATGCTCTCTTTCTCTCTCTCAAAAATAAATAAATATAAATAATATTTTTAAATATTATTTATTTATGTATTTATTTGTGTCTTCTCTCTCACGCTTTTTTCTTCCCTCTCTGCTTTTCCAGAGGTTTGTGCATATTACTCAATTGAATGGCTCTGAATCTCATATCATGGCTAGAAAGCTTTTCTTCTTCCCAGATTCTAACAATTTATCTCCTATTTTCTTTTATGGGTTAACTTCTAATGTTTAAATCTGTAATCTGTTTGGAACTTATTTTTGTTGAGCGGTGAAAGAGCAGTTGAGCCTACTATTCTTTTTCCCAGCGGCTAGCTAGTTTTTCCAGCACTATTACCAAACAGCTTCTTTCCCCCCTAATCTCTAATACCACTTTTAGCATACGCTAAATTCCCAAGTACATTATGGGTCTGTTTCTTGGCTCTGTTCTGTTCCTTTGATTTGTCTTCTTGTATTTATATCATGTAATCGAATTCATCTAGTTTCATTGCTATTTTTAACATCTAGGAGGGCTGGTAGGGGAGCCTCATAACTCTTGTAGTTAAATTTATTTGCAACTACATTTAAAAGACTGTCCCTCATTTTAACATTTTTTTCTATCTCTGGAAATAACTTCCTCATTTTCTTTGAAAACCAGTGAGAGGAAAAAAAATCATCCCCTGTGAAAATATTACACATCTCTTACTTTTATAAATCTTAGTTGCAGTGGGGAGAGAAATCATTTATTCTGCTGTCAGGTTTCCGTGTCGGCCTCCTGGCCTGTGCGCTGCGCTGCGTTGGGGCACCATTTACTGAGACTTGCATATGCAAAGTTCTAGTGGAGTGGTGTGACACATAACCCTGGACCTTGCTGCTCTCTGGAGTGTGGCTCCCTGATTGCTGCCACCAGCCACAGACACTGGAGCCTTCCGGTAGCACATCTCCAAAGGCTGGGGCTCTTTCCAGAGACAGGAGTTGAGAATGTGAGGCCCGGCACTGCCTCTACGTGTGGAAAAACTCCTCCTTTGCCAATCTCAGGGGCTCTTTCTTTGATTCCATGAAGGGAGTAACCACATTACCTCATAGCTCACAGTTGTGAAATCCTAAAGCCACCCACACAGCACACTACCAACTACCACGCTAGCTGTAGAGATGGCCTCTGCTATAGAGACTTTTCCTTGGTGGCGGCATCAGAAGAGCCAACCAAAGAAGTGAAAACTTAATGACTGCAGCACTTTGCTGGCACGAGCTGTTTTCCCAAACTGTTGTTTCTCTGACTCATTCAAAACATCCTCTGCCCCTTGTTCTAAAGGCAAAGGATGTGCTCAAAGGGGGATGGGCACTGACAGCACATGAGGAGTAATTCCCCTCATCCATGAAGCCTGACAACCCTCGGGTTCCTCGCCCTGTCAGAGCCGGCAGAGGCTATGGCAGGATTGAATGGTCCCCACTTGTCTGGCATTTTAAACAAATCTGAATTTGATATGAAATTAACTGGTTGCAGCTGAAGTTGCTGGTGGCAACAATTCTCACTAAAGTCCTGAGCTTATGGCCTGTCCTACAAGGCAGAACGGTGTGACAGATGTGCATCAGAATTCTGACCATTGCCTAAGCCTGTCAGTGCTGAAAGCTCTTCATTAAGAGGAAAAGGTTAGGAATCCAATATCAGGGCAAATGAAGCCGTGTCTTTGGTCTGCTAGAACTTTATTTACCTTTCCGTCCCCGGAGTCTTAGATCAAGTTGATCCATTAGGAAATTCAGGATGAGATGACTTATGTGTTCTTGATTTCTTTATTCCAAAGAGAAGAGTTTATTTTTGTATCCTAAGATGATAAATTCCCATAGAACATTTCAAAAAATTTCTTAAAAGGTAGGGATAAAAATTGTGTGTAATATACAACCATTCTTAACCTGTTTTCTCTAAATATAGATTTTCTTTTCATGTCTCCTAGTAACTCGTGATAGCTTATAGGCATTCTTTATTGCTCGGGTCTCTTGTTTCCTCCACGATGTCAGTCTTGGGCTGGTTACCTGTCTGATTTTTAATTTCTCCCTTTGGTTTCTTTCTGCCTGTTTTCCTTTTCTGTGGTTTGTAACTCTGAGAGGGGAAGTCTGGAGGTGTTTCTGTCTCAGCGGGTGCTAGCCCTTTGTCCTGGGGACCACCTCTGACCGTTGGTACCCATCTTTTATTCATGTGATCTCTTCCCTCTTATTCTCCTAGTTCTTCGTGCCCCACTCTGCCATCACAGAGGAGTATACATCCTTATGCTCATGGGAGTTGTGGAGCTGAAGGCTCTCTGTCTGGCTGGCGTTACCTCCTCGTGTGCCCTCTCCTCAGACAAGGGGGCACCTGGTTCCTGGACAAGTGTGTCCCTCTGGCAGCCACTTCCCTAAGCCTGTGAAGTCCTCTGCATCCCCTGCCATCAGCCCTTTTGTGTTGGCTGACTGCGATCAAAGCCGATATCCCTAGATCTCTCTAGATGGCAGCATCCACCTCCCTGTGCCTTGAGGCTTGACTGTTAGCCTCAAGGATGATGTTAGTGTGGCTGCCTGGTTTTTGTAATGAGTGTCTCCCCTTACCCTTTCTTCGGCTTCCAAGTGTGTTTTAAACTCCACAGGCAACCACGAAGCTGGAATATCCAATACGCCCTTTTGCTGGGTCCTTCCACACTCTATAAGTCGCAAAGCCAGAGACTTGAATTATTCATTCGTGTTTTATCCAGTGAAATTTTGTTGTGTGGAGCATTGCTTTAAAATGTAGCTTGAGGTTTCCTGTTAGTTATTTTTTAAGAAGTTGCTCAAGAGGGCTCCTAGGTAGTGCTGCTAGAGGGACCCAGGAGCTGATGTGTTAGATGCTGGGCTGGTTCTCCTGGTTCTTGGCAGCTACTCTGGTTGGTGCAGCTCTGAGTTCATTGTGTGCAACTCTCTTGAATGGTGATAGCAAATATATGGCCCCCAATTCAATTACGTTGGTTCCTGGTTCAGAGTACTTTAAAGGTAAGTACACTGTAGACATGGAAGTACAGGGGAGTGGTCAGCTTTTTAAAAAATTTATTATTATTATTATTATTATTATTATTATTATTATTATGTTGGAGGGTTTCACTAGTTGTGATTTTTTTTTTTTTTAACCTGTGTCCCAGTGAAACTTTGGATGCTGGGGAGCCCAGCAGAGCTGTGTCTTTGTGTCCTCTGTTGTCCCAGATCCAGGCCAGCGCACACAAGTTTCTCTAGAAACCTCACCTTTATTAACAGCATCCTTTTTGCCCTACATTTGGTTGTGGTTCCTGATATGGTAGCACAAACCATTTATCTCAGAATATTTAAATACGCATTCTCTCTGCCTTAACTTCTATGTTCTGGTGGAATTGTGTTCAGTTGATTTTTTTTTTTTTAAAGATTTTATTTTTATTTATTCGACAGAGAGAGAGACAGCCAGCGAGAGAGGGAACACAAGCAGGGGAAGTGGGAGAGGAAGAAGCAGGCTCATAGCAGAAGAGCCTGATGTGGGGCTCGATCCCATAACGCAGGGATCACGCCCTGAGCTGAAGGCCGAGGCTTAACCGCTGTGCCACCCAGGCGCCCCGAGTGTTCAGTTGATTTAAACAAAATATCCAACAGCTCAGCGAGCACCTGCGTTATATTGGCTGTGGTGCCTGTGTTCCTGGTCAGCCTTTTCTCTGCTGCGGTGGAAATTAAACTCAAGCAAAAGAGATGAGCTGGACTTTGCATTGGAAGATGCCTTTATGTACTTCATTGAGAGATGTGCATGTTGAAGATGGACTCCCTTTTCTGAATGATATTTTTAAAATGAGACTCAGAATTTCTCCTGGGGTTAGGAGAGATCCTTCCCAAGTACAGCTCCACCGGAGCTTTCTTGTATGCCAGGGTATGTCCCCTTCATTCTGCGTTTTTCTTCCTTGGTGCCTCTCTGCACAGTTTCAAACTGAAGTGCTTTTCTGCCCCCCACATAAAATGTGACGTTTAGATGGAGAGCTTTGAAATCAGAGCAAGGCGCATGAATTCATCTGGGAGTGAACTTACATGGAATGGGTTCTTCAGGCATTTCTTCAGTGGTCGCTAATGAGAAATGCTCTTGCCAC
This sequence comes from Ailuropoda melanoleuca, assembly GCF_002007445.2. Classification (NCBI taxonomy): domain Eukaryota; kingdom Metazoa; phylum Chordata; class Mammalia; order Carnivora; family Ursidae; genus Ailuropoda; species Ailuropoda melanoleuca. Next base: position 45,201,345 of record NC_048220.1, read on the forward strand.
ATGTTACTTTTCTAATAAACAGGAGAGTCATAAGTTCCATATAAGTAGGGGAACCTTATGGTCACTCATGACACCAATACAAATTCAGAATTATGTAGTTATAATTGGCAGTCACTCAGCAACAATCTCCTAGTGTCCTCGCTTGGGAGTTGATCTGCCTGGGAGGAGGGGAACACTCATTCATTCCACTGATGTGGCCCTTCTTTCATGCTGCTGATTTACATTTTAATGGTAATTTTTTTTTTATTATAAGCATCTTTGAAAAAAAAATGAATAGCCCACAGTGTTGCTACTCCTGTTGACATTTTTATAAGGAGTCATACATATCCAATATTAGAAAATACCAAGAATACAAAAAGGTAAAAGGTTAAAAAAAAAAAAAAGATTTACTGCTCTTTGTCCCTCTCCCCAAAGGTAATCATTACTAATAGTTTCTTGTTAGCTGTGGGGAAAAAAAAATTACATATGTCTCCATAAACGTATACAACTCAAGTTTTTTTTGAATTTTTGGAAATTGTTTTGACTTCACTTTTTAATGTAACATGGAGATATCTCACATTAGCACAGAAGAGTCTACTGTACCCTTTCTAATGATGACGCACTCTTTCATCGCATGAATATACCATTATGTAAGTTGCCTGAGCGGTCCCCAGGGTGTGGACTCTGAAACAACTTTGAACGCCCTGCAGCTCTGACCTGCGTGACATCTGCTGTGAGAATGCTTGCACACCGTTCCGTTATTTTAGTTGTAGGCTGATTTGTAGTTGTGGGTGAGGTAAGTTTTCTCATTGTTTAAACAGGATGATTTAAGAGTGTATTGTGTTATGTTAAATAAATGTTGTAACAAATACACTCAGTTTTTGCTGATTTAGAAGTTTCCTCAATATTGTTATTATTTACTTGTATAAACAATAGGCATTTATTTCTCCCTCACTTCTAGGCCATTTTGGCAGAGATAGGCTCTCTTCCATGTAGTCCATCAGGAACTCAGGCTGACAGAAGTGCTGCCATGTTTTTGTTCTTTCCAAGCTCCCCTGAGCGTTAACACCCAGGTGGGATATGGGGAAGAATCCCATCTACCTCCTAGTCCATTGTCTGGAACTCAGTGTTGTAAACCATACCCAAGTCCAAGAGAGGCCAGGAAATGTATTCTGGCTGCGTACCCAGAAACAAGAAGAAGTGGTTTGATGAACAAGTAAACAGCCAGTTAACATGACCAAAAACACGAATGGGAGCACTACCAAAGCATCACATGTCACTGGAAGTGGTGCCTCTGGCTGCCTGTTCTCTGTTTAGATATTCCTGGTGCAGGTGTCCCCCACTTTTCAAAAGTTCAAGTTACCATACCTCATTTTTGCAAAGAACCTGCATTAGTGCCAAAAGAAATCTGAAGAGGGTTTTCATGTTGGGAAAAATGCCGAAGAGCAAGAACAGTGTTCAGTGTTTGTTTTGCCCCAAGCTGTTCCAGAGGCAGTGCGCGCCCCAGTCTGGACAGTGGCGCTGCCAGGCTCCTCCCCCAGGGAATTACACCCAGCCTCTCAGCATCAGGCTGCCGTAGCTGTGAATTTGTCTCTGAACATCTGTGCTTTATCTTGGGCATCTTTGAGCACGATGTGTCCTAAGTTATCAGAAAAGCCTGGGAGGTTGTTTTCTTAGGTCTGAGCGTGCTCAAAAGGTTTTCCATATAAATTAATGGTAATTGCTTCTTTGCTTTACACTTTCTTGGCTTATGAAAGGTTTCATAGGATAATAGCTGGGGAAATCCATATCCAGTGTATGGGCTAGTTAATCCAGAGAGGATACTTTCTACTCTGCTCTCCAATTCTCTTTGCCTCCCCTCTCTGCCTGCCTTCTACCATCACAGTTCTTTACGGACTGTGATAGCATAGTGGCTTGCAGAGGAGTTAACCCAGTGTGTGGTTGAACTTGAGAAGAAAAGAGAGGGAAAAGGGATGGAATGGGAAGGTTTTTTGCCAAGTCCCCCAAAAGGCTTTCCTCTGAAATCAGAAGTTAGAAGATGCTGCTTTCGTTGTATAGAACCCCTGTGTGTCTGCTCTCCCTGTCCGTCTGAGAGTAACTAATCACAGGAAAAGCCTCACTGGGGGCTTTCCAGGTGATGACTTTCTGCATAGAGGAGGGCCATGCATGCACAGGATCTGGGCAGAGGCCCAGAGAATCTGCCAGGCAGAATGGTTCATGTTGGCTTCTCTCTCCTACCACCAGCACTGTCTGACAGTTGGTCCCTGAGTGCTGGAGAGAGATGTCAGCCATGCTCTGTGGCCTTTTGCCTCTGCTTGGGGGGAGCGGTGGGGAGGAGGGACAGTCCCCAGCCTGGCTGTGGCAAAAAGCCTGTGTATCTGAGAATTAGTAAAGATAACATATTACTCTGGATTAGCACTCTTTTTTTTTTTTAATGATAACATTTTTTTTTAAATGATAACATTTTAGGGTGGGAGTGAAAAATACCTATATTCTTGGTCTCTGGATATGTTTTCAGTGTGAGAAATAAGACAGACTTGTCCAAACACACTGGAAGTTTAACTGAGAAAATGATCCAGGAAATGTTTAAAAAAAAAAAAAAAAGAAAAGGAAAAAAAGGTGTTTGTCCTTCTAGCTCTGCCCACCCCCTTCCCGCCATCTTTCCTTGGGTTTATTCAAATAATTTGGATGCCTATCAGATCTTGGGCAAGCCTCAGAGTATTTCTGATGCCCTGATAGAACACACAGTACATTCTGGGTAGGTTAACATCTGTTAACATATGCATTTTAGAATTCAGTCATGTCAAGAAATTATTCAAACTGGTCAACATCTTGATTTAGTCGTGTGATGGGTGCTAGTGTAATAGTTTGTCAGGGAGGTAAATGGACACATTAAAAGGCATAAAAAGACCTATTTCATTACTCTCGATTGATGAAGGCATTGCACATCCTTAAATAATGCCACCTGTCAGGTTTTTGGACACTTTTCTAAGAGAGGAGGAAAGATATTAAAAAGATAGCTGTGAATGCAACAGGGACTGACAGAGAACTTGTTGGCTTTAGCAATCAATACCATAATTGTGTGCCTGTGCTATAATTTATCAAAGCACCTCAAAGTATTTTACAAGGGAGTTCAGGAGCGCTCTAATTTTACCAATGAAGCCATTGATGGCTGGCCGTAAACTGCTCCTTACCCACAGTCTAGGTCTGCATTTGAGTCAGGAGGCAGGGAAGAGCAAAAAACAAAACCAAAGACCCATGAGGACCAGTTGGATGGTGGCGTCGTCTTCTGCATTAGAACGCTGTTCATGAGTATCATTAGGATACGGCCGGTGGGTGCCCAGCTGAGTGCGGAGCCCCACCAGACCAGGAAGTATGCCAAGAAACGATCAATAGAAGATGTATTACTGAAAATTAATATTCTGCTGCTGAATTATTCTTATTGATTTAGGGGTTTTGAAAGTGGCCATGGATAATTCTGTGAACAAAAGGATTTGTATTTCTGGAGCAGAACACCAAAATAACAGAGGAAATCCCATCTCCAGCCCAAAACCTTGAAACATGCTTCAGGAAACATAAAAGTGGAGTTGTGTATCCTCAGGAGGGCCTCTGCCTATTCTTGCTTAGAGATGTGGTTATCTTGCAAAGCCATACGTGGTAAAGCTTCATTTGCTGTGGTCACATCTTTGCCCTGATAGAACCTGTGTTTAATAATTATTCAAAAGACACATTAACGCCTAATCTGTAAAGAGAAAAACCGGAAGTGCTTGCGATGTCTGAAGCAGGGTCAGACATTTGAAATAGGGGAATGTAAGGCTGAGCCTGGAAGGGGGGATTCTTAGAGTTTGGGAATAGCTGATTCTGGTTTGCTCCAAAGGGCAGCTGTTCTGCATTGCCCTTGGAGCGTGGTAATGCTGCACCATTGTGGGTGAGTGTCAGTGGGTTTAGGGAGCTGCTGCCCTTGATCATGACTGGCTACCTCCCATACTCCCTTCAGTCCCCTTCCTCCTGGTGCACTCATTGTCTTCCTAAGACCCCACCTCTCTTGCAGTGAAGTGTATTATTTATAGCAGATATAAGGTAAAGCAGCCTCACTGGATCTCAGTTTTCATGTCTCTGAACTGAATTGAGAGGATTTCCAGCTCTGAAATGGTATGATTCTCGGGTTCATCTGAGACTGACCATCCTCGCTGAAGGAAGTATCTCCTGGAAAATGTTAATGACAACTCTCTGTCATTCTAAGAGTTTTTAAAGAAATCTAATTCCTCTTAAAAATACTCTTGGGAAATTTTAATATATAGTTACTGACCATTTACTGCCTTTTTGTGGGGAGCTTTTTCCCTAAAGCATTTTCTATTAAGTCAAAAAATGCATCTTTGTCTGCATCGTATTTTCACAAATACTTATAGCAAAAGGAAGCACAGAAAAATGTTTGTGATTGGTGAATCGAGGTGAAGAGTATAAGAGTATTTGTTGAATTCTTTCAAATTTTCTGTAGGATTGAAAAAATTAAAAATCAGGGCAAGAATGAAGAGTAAAAATGGGCAAGTGTCTTTTCCTTTAAGGAAACTAAAACAAATTTCAGGAAGCGATTTATTAAATGACTTTCCCAAGGGCAATCAAGAGCTAAGTGTCAGAACCCAGAATGGATTCCAGTTGGTCAGTTGCCATTCTTGTGCTTTCTATATTTCAGCCGTATTTCCTCCCTTAAAGAAAAACAGAGGAAGGAGTTTCCTCCAGGTACTGCTTTTTTTTTTTTTTTAAGATTTTATTTATTTATTGGACAGAGAGAGAGAGACAGCCAGCAAGAGAGGGAACAAGCAGGGGGAGTGGGAGAGGAAGAAGCAGGCTCCTAGCAGAGAAGCCTGATGTGGGGCTTGATCCCAGAACGCCAGGATCACGCCCTGAGCCGAAGGCAGACACTTACTGAGCCACCCAGGTGCCCCCCAGGTACTGCTTCTGAACAAAATGTCTGAGCCTGGCAACATTGCTGTGTATTTCTGCTTACAGGTGAGCTGAATGAGCAAAGCAGACGATAGGTACCTGCTTTATAAAACTGCTGGTTGAATGGCATCATGTTGATCTTTCACCCATTGAGAAGAAGTGGGTGGTTCTAGTTCTGAAGCTAGAATTTTCATTTTTTTTAAAAGATTTTATTTATTTATTCAACAGAGATAGAGACAGCCAGCGAGAGAGGGAACACAAGCAGGGGGAGTGGGAGAGGAAGAAGCAGGCTCATAGCGGAGGAGCCGGATGTGGGGCTCGATCCCATAATGCCGGGACCACGCCCTGAGCCGAAGGCAGAGGCCTAACCACTGTGCCACCCAGGCGCCCCTAGAATTTTCATTTCTGACAGCTTGAACCAGAAAGAGGAGTCCATGGCAAACGGTAGCTAGTAGTGAGGGAAGGCGTGGTAGATACAAATCTCATAGGCACAGTGTGCTCTTCCATTGTTGCCAGAATGGAATGTTCCCTTAGAAGGGCATTGGGGGGCGCCTGGGTGGCACAGCGGTTAAGCGTCTGCCTTCGGCTCAGGGCGTGATCCCGGCGTTCTGGGATCGAGCCCCACATCAGGCTCCTCCGCTGGGAGCCTGCTTCTTCCTCTCCCACTCCCCCTGCTTGTGTTCCCTCTCTCGCTGGCTGTCTCTATCTCTGTCAAATAAATAAATAAAATCTTAAAAAAAAAAAAAAAAAGAAGGGCATTGGGAACAGGAGAGTCTAGAAAGTCTTTAATTCTCTCGGAAATTTAGGAGAGCAGTGTCGAACACTCCGTGGACTCTGCCTGATCCCAGGGATCTGTTGGGTTAAGAGGAGAGATGGGTTTCCAGGGGCAGCTTTACATGAACAGACGGTGGTACTTGCCCGTACCTTTCCTCATCTCCTCTCTCTTTCTGGAACCTCAGGGAAGGAGGGTCTCCAGATATTTTTCAGATTTTTAGGCCATTACCTAGCCTGTTAGAAACTATGAAATCATAGTAACTGTTTATGATGAGTGCACACCTCATTGATGTTACACCATAAGTAAAAAGCTTGAGAATCTGTTACTCTTTGTAGTCAGTGTGGGGTGAGCTCCTTATAGATCACCAGGTTTTTGGAGAGGCGACCACTTTCACCCAGGTCTCAGGCATCATCCTTGCTTGTTTGGACGATGACCTTGAATGCTTTCATGACCCTTGGTTGCCTCCCTTGTGCTTCATCAAGCATGATGAGCAGCCATAGGTGGGCAGAAGAGGCCAGCCCTACCATAAGCATCATTTACAACATCACCACCTAGAGTACCATTGAAGGGGCAAACTCTGTTTCTCGTTAGATTACCCTCCCCTAAAAAGAGTTTCTCTGATCTTCATTTCTATTAACAGAGAGAATCTAGGGTTTTAAAAGCTCAGAGAAACAGGGTCAAGCATACTGATGTAAATGGTATTTTGTCCAGTAGGTGGCGCATCAGCAAATCTCATTTGCAACTGATGGAAGTAAATAGGTTGAGGACTTCAGAAGATGCATCCATAATGCATGTAAGTGGAAGGTATACCCTACATGCAAGGTGGTTCTAAGTCAAGCGGAGAAAAACAATTGGACGATTTAAAATTAATTTTCTAATTGTTAGGAAACAGGAAGAACTTTTTAAAAGCTAATATCTGGTTGAAATTAAAATGCTTTATCATGTCACATGGAGATTTTTTCCCACAACACTTGGGCTGCAGATCACTGCTGCAACTTAGAGAACATGTAATCTTGATAGTAGTTTGAGTTCTAGAGAATAATATATGGTAGATGTTTTGTTATCTTCGATTTATAGATAATGTTCTGAAAATGTTGAAGGTTTCAATACATAGGGCAGTGCCTTCTAGTAACTTTTAAAAAACATTTTAGTGGAACATGGTGCATGTAACTTCTTGAAGAAATAGACATCATGCTACCGGAATACATTATTAGAGACTCCACTGCATGTGCAATTAAACACAGCTAAATGAGTAACTCTGTGCTAGAAGTCTATTGGTTACGGTTTTTATACTCAAAGATGGTTGAAGATGCTTCTTCAGAAGCATGTGAAGGAAGTGACATTCTCACTTCTTAAATGCAAGTATCCCCTCTAAAAACTGAGTAGTGAAATTGGTGACGCGTTTCTAAAACCTGTATTTCAGAAGACAAGGATTAAGAGAAAATCCTGCTTTCCTGAACAGTATTCGAATTTTATATTTCCCTAAAGAAATCTGTATTTTTACTGATAGCTTACAATGAGGACTCTCTCTGTGCTGTTTTACAAAATAGAATAAGATTTGGTCTAAAAATGTTTTTCAGTGGGTAAAACATTCAGGATATATATGGCTATTATATCTAGTTTTCTTTAGTAGACAGTTAAAGAATACAGTGAATGAGCTTTTCACAGATGTCCTTTTCTCCTGTCTCAGAGGAGAATAGTGACAGGCATTCAGAGTTGTCAGGTGAGCTATGAAATCTTCACCAGAGAAACCTCAAAAGGAAAAGCTGAAGGATCCTGTTTGCTTTTAATAATTGAGTCATGTAATGTGTTTAGTAAGGCCAAGACTGATAGGACTTATCCAGTTCACCAAACTTCAGTTTTAGAGGAAGATTGTGCAAAAAGTGCCCTGTCTTTCCATGAAAATGCTAGTCTTTGGTGAAAAGAGATTAAAGTCTTTTTCTTTTATAGTCACAAGAATTAATCCTTCCTTTCCCTTACTGTTTTCCATCACTGTGTTCCACGGCCCCTTTCTCAAGTTTGATAATCATGCATGGGGAAGATGCCAGGAATTCTATGGTAAGAAGGTCCCTGCTACTCCTGGGCTTAGTACTCCTATGCCCTCTCAACCAGGGGTTGTCAAATGTCTGTGCAGTGGAATCACCTGGGAGCTTCAGAAACTACTGATGCCTGGGGCCCACCCCGGCGGGTTGTGATTTAGTAGATTGGGTGTGGCCCTAAATTTTGAAATTTATAAAAGATTGTGCAGGGGCACCTGGTTGGCTCAGTCAACTCAGCTTTCAGCTCAGGTCATGATCTCAGGGTTGTGAGATTGAGCCCTGTGTGGGGCTCCCTGCTCAGCCCAGAGTCTGCTTGAGATTCTTTCCCTCTCCCTCTGCCCCTCCCCCTGCTCTCTCTTTCTCTCAGATGAATGAATGAAATCTTTAAAAAAATCTTCCAATGATTCTAATGAGTGGGTAAATTTGGAAACCTCTCTTATTCTCCACTTACCATTTGAGTTCATCCTTCCTTGGTACTTGGGTCTTGGGATCCCTGACTGCATTCTGGTGGGACTGAGTCTTTCTTTCCTCTCTGTGTTCTCAGCATTCATCGTAATGCCTGGCTCATAGTAGATGTTTAGCAATTGGTTTTTGAATCAAGGGGATAAAAAGTGTGTATAGTAATATAAGACGTAAACAAATTGATTCACACACTTCTGACTCAGGGCACTTTTATTTCCCAGGTAGATATTTGTCCTTTACTTGAAGAGCACAGATTTCCTAATCTCCTTCCTTTGCTTAAAGCAATGATAAGTATATAAAATTAAAGAGGAGTATGTTCTGTTTTGTGGTATTAACTAGAGTCACAAAGGCCAGCTTTAGATAAGAGGACAAAGAAGGGCTAAGCCTGTATTCAATAAAGCTCAAGGAAATAAGTGTCAAGAGTTGTCAATTTCTAACAGAATAATTCCCTATGGTCTTACTTACAGAATATTAATTTATCTAATTGATGATAATCTGGTCAATTTATTGTAGCATTAAAAATGCAAATTAGTTACCATACCAAAATATTCACTTATGTGCCTGAGACTTTTTAAATTTTATTTTATTAGGTGATAATGGGAGGCATAATTGTTAATGTTTGATTCTGGCAAAATACAATTCGTTCTGTGGAACACATTGTACATTAATGATATCATTAAGATTAATGAATATAAATGAATGAGCGGGGGATTTCAAACAGAACGTAGTGACTTTTTATCAGTCTGTAAAACTTGAGATATATTTCCTCGACTTTTAAGGATAACATGCTATAGCTGCATTCTTATATAGGCTATGGAGAAACTAAGTCTAAGAAATCACCAACAGCAAGATCAAAGTTTTTAAACGTTTATTGTCATTTTTTGGAGAATATTAATTTTTGTTAAAGCCATTCCTTGGTCTTACTTGAAGAACTACTTTAAAGGCAGCTTTTAGGGGTGCCTGGGTGGCACAGTCCTTAAGCGTCTGCCTTCGGCTCAGGGCGTGATCCTGGAGTTATGGGATCGAGCCCCACATCAGGCTCCTCTGCTATGAGCCTGCTTCTTCCTCTCCCACTCCCCCTGCTTGTGTTCTCTCTCTCGCTGGCTGTCTCTCTTTCTCTATTAAATAAATAAATAAAATCTTAAAAAAAAAATAAAGGCAGCTTTTAATAGCAATTTCCAGGTCCTTTATGTAGAAAAGTGATGAATATTTTGGTGTTTAAAAACAATCAAAGTAACGTATCACTGTTCATTAAAATTTGATAGGACTTGGGGTGTCTGGGTGACTCAGTCAGTTAAGCATCTGCCTTCGGCTCAGGTCATGATCCTGGGGTCCTGGGATCGAGGCCTGCATTGGGCTCCCTGCTGAGTGGGGAGCTTCTCCCTCTGCCTCTGCTGCTCCCCCTACTTGTGCTCTCTCTCTCTGTGTCAAATAAATGAATAAAATCTTTTTAAAAAATTAGATAGGACTTTATGGTGGTCTTGTATACTACAGACGTTTTTTAATAGAAATTTGTTATAATTTTGAAATATTAAGCTAGACAAGTGTTTATTTTTCTTGAGCTAAGAGAAGGTGAAAGGAGAAACAGGCTGCTCTTCAAGGTCTTTGGGTAGAGTCACGGACAAAATGTGTGACACAGTGCCAAGAATCACATGGTATTTTGGATATTAATGCATGACTATATGTTCTTGGAGTGTAGAGGGACACTTAACCACTAAAAAACAAAAACAAAAAAAGAGTATATGACTTGTGCAGTTGAATTTTAAACACTGTTTTCAACTTCGTTTTGCTGAACTAGATAGATATTACTATTGGGTCATTGGACAGTGACCTCTCCCTGAAGTGTTCATCCTTGGTCTGACCTTCATTTAGTGCTTCTATTTCTCCCTCTGTATGCATATCAGTGTGGGTACACACACATTATTTGTGTATCTATTTGAAGGTTTGGCAGGGGAGCCCTTGCCCTTGAATTCCTGTTAAAACATCGGTGGGATGGACAGTGAAGGCAGATGAGGAAAGGGGGAGGTGTTTTAAAACATGGGTGCTGTCTGGGCCTTGGTACCTGACTGAGAAGCCTGAATTCTTTTGCTTGCTCTGTTTTTGTTTTGTTTTGTTTTGTTTGTTTGTTTCTTAAACTGTTTTCGTGACCTTGAGCTCTTCTTCTAACCTCATTGCCTTACTTTTCTTTTTGGTAAATTGGGCCAGTCTCTTGCCTCGCTACTCTACAAGAAACTGATGAGGATTAATGAGCTAGACTCTGGAGCACATTTTATGTTTCTTGGAAGCGCACACTTAAGAGAAGCTAGAAGACAGAGTTGGTACCAGGGAGAAGCAGTTTCCTGTCACATTGCCGTGTTACAGGGTTGAGTCCAAAGGAGTTCTACTTGCCATTATCCAAAAAGGAGGGCTAGCAGCAACCCCATTTCTATTCATGTTAGTGCAGGGTGATGGAAAGAAAGGCCAACTATATATGGGGGTGAGTGGAGTCACAAACAGGTTTCAAGGGCAGTGTCTGACTTAGGTATGCTTGCCTGAAACAGGCTGAGTTGTTTTTTAAAATCCCTTTTGTATGTACCTCTTAGACTTATTTAGCTCCTCAGTATTTGTGGAAGAGTCACTGAAAATGCTTGGCTCTGTGTACATAATGCCAGCAAGATCTAAAAGAGGTCCCCAGTCAAAACCTCAGCATTAATGTACACTGGTGTCTCAAGGTAGTGTAAGGCTCTAGACATAATTGTAGGGCTTAAAACAAGGAGCTTGCATGCGGCTCTTCATAACTCTATCAGAAGCATGTCAGTATAGCATACATACGTGGAAAGAGTGCTTGACTACCTCAGGTTTGCAGTCCCACCCTAATTTTATTTCACGTGCTGTCTTTGGACAATGAGATTTTCAATTCCAAGGTGACTAGCTTGTTTTCTCTCCTTAGAAGATTTTCCAGATCCCCCCCTCCCCGCCACCTATGCTTACTTTTTAGGAAGTTTAGCTAGGTAGCAGTGCATTTAACCTAGAACTTAATGTCCTGTCAGTGTGAGATTTTTAAAAAAGTTTAATACATGTGTATTCTGAAAGTGCTGTTGTAATCTCTGATTCAGCAAGGATATTTGGAACATAGATGATACAGTTTAAAATTTTTAAAAATTATCTTCATCTTTCATCTCTGGGCGTATCTCATCACTTTAGGAATAATTGTAGGACTGTCTCTTTTTTTGAGAAGCTCATAAAATACTTAGTTGATACCAGGAGTGTTAGCACTTACATATGTACATACTGACTTACTCATTTCTAAAGCTCGTGTAGTTGATAGGCATCCATTGGCATGACTGCCAATGTCACTTCACTCATCTACTCTGATCTTGATAGATCTATTAATATGAAATACAGGAGTTCGCTAACTGCTAGTTCACGATCCCAGTGTTAGCTGTGTATCATTTAGAGATGAAGGGACATAATTAAAAAAAATATATTGGAGCTATTTCCAATTGTCAGATCTTCATAAATGCTCTCGTATGAAAAAAATGAAGTTGTATTACCCAGTTTTATTAGAAATGCTATATTTTGTTGGATCCGTGTGTTCGCAAACTAGAGAATATTTTCCCTGCCGTGATTGATGTTAGGGCATTTATGGGGATAGTCTGCTATATTTCATATGTATATGAGGATGTCATTGTTAAAATGTTCAAAAGAAAATTATGTATGTGATTTATATTTTATTATTTCCTCCTAGGATGTAATTTTTTCAATACCATGATTCCTGTCATATTGTCAGTAGTGATTTGATGGGTAATATGCCAGAAATAATTAGATAAAAAAAGGTGATGTAAACGTCAAGACAATATAGCTTTCTTGTGAGAAGCCTGAAGCGAAATCATGCATGTTACATTGTAGAAATCACCAATCGCATACATTTAAAGAGTCCTCAGGATTACAGGCAGGATGGAAAATGGAGCTAAATTCAGGAAGCGTGGGAGGCAGCATATTTCATAGGCATATGCTTGCTACTGACCCCCACCTGCAATTTCTGCTAAATGAAACATGTGTTTTAGAAAATGCTACTCCTTGGACAAATTCAGACTGTGGTGTATTGTCAGTGGGAAGGTGTTAGATCCCTCCCTTTTCCTTTGAGGAGGAAAAATTCCATCTTTCTCTGGAAGGCAGGCAGCCCGTCCTTTGTGTTAGTCCTCTTCCTGACAGGTTTGAACATTTTTCTTTGGGGAGAAAAAGACATACAATATGAACTATTTCTTTACCTTTGTTGACCTTAAAGATTAGAAGGTGACTTTAAAATTTCAAATGACTATTTTAAAATAGAGGACAAGGTAATTGATGGTTTCAGTGTTGCCTCCTGAGTATAAGATCTCCTGAGACTTCAAATAGAATGGAACCTGTCTCCAAATGTCTTTTTACTTTTGACCATTGATGACACAGGTGATAAACATCTGGTTCACTTGTATGTTACTTTAATGAATAACGGATATTTCTAAAGATCAGACAGGAATAACTTTGACAATAATATTGTCATATTACAGTATTAATATTAGGCAGAAATGAAGGTGAATGTCAACTGGAGCCAAGTATGTAACCTGTCTTCGGAGTTAGCATGCAGACCATGGTGTGTGTTTCGGCCCCTGCACTTCAGCCCACCCCTGGTGTCAGCATGCTCACTGCTTTGTGACTTGGGAGTATGGGGATGAGAAGCGACGGCTGGGAAACTGGGCTCTGTCTTTTGTCTCTCACGTGTTCCTGGGTGGGCGAAGAAGCCTTGCACTCAGAAAGTGGCTGGGTGGTATGTGATGTACTCTGCAGGCTGATATGGCTTGCAAAATAACAGAAGAGGAAGGAGAGTGTGGAGACATAGCTCTAGGTCCAGGAGAGAGGGACCAGGTGTCCAGAGCGGACTGCTCTCGCCTGAAGGGCCGGGGGATCAGTTTCCCAATTTCCCAGCAGGTGGCCTCCTCCTCTTCCCCAGCTTCCTGGTGAAGTCCATAGTCATATCTTCATTTTATGTCATAGAAACTGAAGCTCAGGGAAGTGAGGGACTTGCCCCAAGTTACCGGGTTCCTCTTTGGCACAGCCTGGACAGGGACGGCTCTCTGTGCCAGGGGCTTTCTTCTAGGGATGCTGGAGAGTCATGACATCTGGAAAATGAAGGGAGAAGTCTCAGTGCTGTTAAGAACAGGGTGAGCAACCTTGCCCTGAGTCATTTCACCTGAAAGGCAGGAGCGATTTAAGGAGTACCTTGATTGGTAAATTCCGGAGAAGATGAGACCAGGAAATAAAAGCCACCAAAAAGCCCCACAGGTGAATGGGGATGTGTGGCATGTCTGGCACAACAACTGAAAAGGGTACCTTTGGTTTTGTGGAATTTACATGTTGATAAAAAAAAATGACGCTTGATTTGGAATCAGATCATTTCGGAGCAGCCAGAATGGTGAAGTTGTTGACCCTCAGAGGGAGTCCCTGGAAGCCCAGAGACAGCTAAGAAGAAAGTAAAGGCCATACTCCATCACTTGTCTCTGATTGCCTTCTGCCTCCTCCTGTGTCCCGGGGTGGGGTGGGGGGTACCCCCTAGCTTCTGTCCTGAAGCCGTAGAGACCCAGCTCCTTTGCTCTTTTGGAGACACATGGCCCGTGGAATCTGGAATTCTTATGATATCTCTGGTGTGTTTTGACCACTGACAACTTAGAATGTGGTAATTTTTCCTTAGGAGCTAAAAATACCTGGCACCTTTCATGTGTTCCTTTCATCTGGAAAGCCCTTTTTCCTCGGTTTAAACCCTAACAGGCAATAGGGTGTTTAGCAGCTAAAATTGGAGAGTCAGCCGGAAAGAGTTGGTTCTCAGTCTGCCTTTCCTTGACTGTGTGATCTTAGGAAGTTGCTTGACTTCTCTGAGGGTCAGTTTCCTCCTATGTAAAATGGGGATTAAATCTAATTCATAGAGGTAGTGTGAGGATTAAATGAGATAAACTTTATAAAGTACTTAGAACAGGGATTGGCACATGGTGTGTGGTAAGTGTTGGCCATTATTTAGAAGTAAAACCTGGAGGAAAATAAAGTGCAAAAATTGAGGAGGAGTTTAAATATAAATACAGAAATGTGTTTTTGAACAAATCTTACAGCTACCTTGGTCATTGGCATCTGAGGTTCTCTTTACCACTTACATTGCAGTATGATTATATTCCCAGTAATGGATACTTCCATGCATTCTCCGGAATGGTCTGTTTCTCCTTTGTAAGTTTTTATGACCTTTATATTACCTTTTCTTAAATACAACACATTCATTGGCCATTGGCATTGAATTTATGAGTGAAAAAGGTAATCAAATGGTGAATGGAAGATTTGTCCACTTGGCCACGTAGACTGACCTGGTCAGTGAACATAAATAAAACACATATGAATCCTTCGTCTGTTGTTTGAAAGTAACAGACAGGATATAGTAGTGAATGCATTTTGTGGCTGTTTGTCTATGTTGCTCAAGCTGAAGTAGTGATCACTGCCACACTTGTGTAAGAATATGCAATGGGATGGTCCCACCTCGGATTGTGGTGATGGTACTAGAGATCACATTCAGAGCTTACTGACAACTCTTACTGGTGGGATGAGGGACGGGTAACAGCGGCATTCTTCCGACTGTCCACCCTGTGGCTGATGGGGAGGGAGAAACCTCTTCCTCTGCCAGGAAACCACTCTTACAATCCCCCCTGATCTGGGCTCCCTTGGCTTGTAGGTGGGTGATCCAGGAGCCAAGGCTGAGAGCTGCTGGTAGGGAGTGGATTAGCTTGGTGGGGTGTGATGGGCAAGATTAAGTCTGGAAACTGACCCTACCTTTTTTTAAAAAAAGAAACTCTTCACAGTGTTCCTTACAGCAATTCCCCAGTGAACATTCAGTTGCTGAAGAGTGGGTGTAAATTGGAATGAATGTTTCCTGTAGGAACTAGAGAAGAGAGATAACTAGTGTGGAACTAGTGTGGAACTACAGAAGAGAGGTAACTTCTTTTTAAATTTGTGAAAAATACCTGACCAGGTAAATCAGATGGCAAACCTGTGTCCTTCTACCAAACATTACTGCAGATAGCAATTAAAAAATGTCAGTCTGCCCCTTTGTTGAAAATGTGTGTAACTAAATGTTTCCTCCACCCCTCCTCCACCCCCACCTCCATTTTTCTCAGGATTTAAAATTGTTTTTGTTTCTGTGAGTCATTTATTGTAATAATGATTAAAATTTAAATTTTACCTGTATTATAGTGTCCACGGATTTTGAGCGTTCTTTGAAGTAAATTATGCCTGTGATAGTGTATGCATGGGGTGTATCCATAGATTTTTTTTTTAAAAAAATGAAGCCCCTGGCTTTAGGTAACAATTGATGAGAAAGCCTAAGAAATTTTATTTGAAAACAAATGTAACAGCATTAAACATTGAGGTTGGTGTTTTTTTAATTGGCTCACGGTATTGCGAACATACTCCATGAAGGTATAAAATCGCAGGAAAAATGAGTTTATTAATGGAAATTAAGCTAGATCCTAATTATTACCTGTGAATAGAGTCATCATTTGAAGTTTTTATTGCATTTTAACACATGGCTTATCTTGATGGGAAAATATGTAGCAAAGGGTAAGCGTAGCAATTTTCCTTTTACTATTCCCTCTGCTAAGTCATTATTACTTGACGTTATTTTTCACCAGCCTTTCATTTTTGTCCCAAATGTTTTTGCCTCTGGCTGGTTTTATTTCTTTAAAACGTATGTATCACTTCTCAAAGGGATACATTTTGACAGGTAATCGATATTTTTTCATACTAGATTTGATGCTGCAATGGTCATAATCTTCATCTTAGACTTAGTTAATGGTTGAATACTAAACTAGATTTTTATCTCAAAATATTCTTTTGTTAAGAAACATACTTTGCCCCCTCCACCCCCAACCAAATTCCTTTTTATCAGTCCCACCCACCAAACATCTCTAGCTGCCACAGTGCCTGGGCCGTGTAGAGTCCACTTATCTGGGCTACACATCTTTTTGACTTTTTGACAGTGTGTCCTTGAAATGTCTTGACGTAGCATTTCCAGCTAGCTTACCCAATTGGTCACAGAAAAGGTACTTCTGGACTCTACTTTTTTTTTTTCCCCTTTTTTAATCCTCCTGGCCACCTGTGATCTTTATTTCAAGGGGAAAAATCTTTTCCCTTCCTTCTCTGTATTGAAAACTTGGTACCCTCCCTTAGACCGCACTTTTTCTAGACTGACCAGCACAATTAGGATCCCGATATTCAGAGCACAAGCATGTGTAAGGACACCAAGCTTGGCCTTTGGTTTTGAAAGTTCAGCTTCTTAGGCCATGATTTTTTTTTCTTTGCCTAAAACCAGCTAGGGCTTCCTTATGCCTCTGTGTACAGATGACAGTGATCATCTCAGCTGGTAAAATATATTCTCACTGCTGCCAAGGCACTTTGTCTAAGATGGCGCTTCAAATTTCAGGCAACTGTTCATGCTCCTCTCTCAGAAGGGTGACTTGAGGGAGAAAGGTCAACAACTGTCATACCTTTTGTTTTCATTGAAGGAAAAGGTCTCCCTTTTGCAGGAAAAGATGAGAGTACAGGTGGGCCTGTCAGGAATGGGTATCTCTTTACAGCAGCTTCGCAGATCCCCCACAGATAGCAAGCCGACCTTACTCTCCCGCTCAGAGACTTTTTTTTTAGGTTATTTCCTTGTTTTTGTTTTTGTTCTGTCCTTCCATGTAAACAAACGTGCAGTTTTTAAAAATCTTGTTGAAAACAGTTGTTTGTGCTAGAATCCGTTGGTCCCTTTTGACTTGCACAGTGATCACTTAGGGGCTGTTTCTTTGCTTCTAGAGATTGTACTACTATTGCACATGGGAGAGAGAACTAAAAACTCCCTGGGGCTTCCTTCCTTAAGTGGTATCAAATGAGCACACCTAAGTAGAAGGACACCCTGATACCCGTCTCTGCTGATGCCTCTCCTGCTGGTACTATTTCTTGACAAGGTTTCTCTTTGTATGTGTGAAGATGTATGCAAAGACTGTTTGGGAACATAAAATGCAATCAGTTTTCCTCAGTGGTTAGATTCATAAATCCTCAAGCTATTTTTAATGACATAATCTAATCAATCGATAGCACTCCTAATAGTGTGTTGACAGCCAGAAATAGACAGAAAGCTGGTGTAATAGCAGGTGGATGGGTAAGGAACCTCTAAACCCTGTCTTCCCCACCCCCCACATTAAGAAATCAGATATCTGGATTAGGTAAAACCCAGAAAATGTGGATTTTTAAGAAAATATTATGCCTGCCTTACTAACCTTCTTTCTTTCAAGAAAGAGACTGTCTAATGGATAGAGTGAAGGAGAATGTGGTTTTCAGACGAATTGTGGATCGTCCTAGAATCTGCCTCCTCAGAACTAAACTGTAATCTCAATTTAAATATCTCTAGAATAGAAATCAAGGGGGAATAATTTATTATAAATTGGTAGTATTGTATGTTGTTACTCCTGTGCCAGGCCGGTAATGAAAACTTAATATTCATCTCTGGGTTGCTTCGAATTGAAATAAGATGAGGATGAGCAGAGTAAACAAGCTGAAACAGACTGTGAAATTGCACATGATGGGAAGCTTTTTTTTTTTTTTTTTAAGCTGCTTATAGCCTGTAAATAGGTTAATATTCCAGCTAATGATGGCTCTTACGATTTCTTCTGCCTTTTTACATTTTGGTCAGGTATCAACAAAACTAAGTTGCTATCAGGAGGGACATTAATACCGGAAATGTTTCTATCTTAGGGCCAGGAATCTACTGGCAAGGTATTTATGTAAATGAATTGGCTTTTCACACTGGGAGGTAGAAAGTGTTCTGCCAAGGCTGGAAGAGCAGCCACCCAGAGCCCTCTGTTTGCCGGGTTTCAGGCAGTGTGCGTGTTCTGCTACATTTTTTTCTCTGATGCCATCAGAAAAGATGAGTGGCTGGCGTGGTGGTGCTGCTTGGCTAACCAGCTGTGTCCTAGTTTTTCACCGTCCCAGTCAGTGGCTGCCTTTCACAGAGGTGTCTGTCACCGCTGATTTACTTAGCCACTTTGACCTTATAGTTGCTTCAGAAGGGGCTTGACCCAGAGCTCCTGCCGAAAGCCATTTAGTGGTCGTCCGGAATGCCAGAGCCAGCGTTTTGAAGGAGAAGGGAACACAGGGACCCCGCGATTTCCTGCCTAATAGCGAGAGCCTCCTCCGCCCGGCTAAATGCATTAGGTACCTGAGCCCACTTGCTGCGCTCTCGCACCCGAACTGCAAGCCTCCTGATCTCTGAAGTTGCTGGAGTGCATAACTAAGCGGGACCAGCTGACTGCGGGCTCCAATCAGCGAGAGCGTGATGTAAGTGTTCAGCAGCTGCGGGGCTCGGCATTAGCGTGCTGAACTAGAGGTAGTCCAGCATGGCTAGACTGTTGTGAGGCTCAGAGAAAGCGGAGGGGGAGATGGATGAGTGCAGCATTCTAAGACGAAGAGGGCTCCAGGTA
Source organism: Ailuropoda melanoleuca (assembly GCF_002007445.2). Lineage (NCBI taxonomy): Eukaryota > Metazoa > Chordata > Mammalia > Carnivora > Ursidae > Ailuropoda > Ailuropoda melanoleuca. The sequence goes on from NC_048220.1 coordinate 45,220,055, forward strand.
GGAGATCCTTCCGCTCTTGAAATGTAGCATCCTCAGTGGTCTGCCGTTGAGGATTTTCAAGTTCCCTTTTCATTCCTTTACTGGGCACATATCATGTGCACGGTTCTTCATATCCACTTGGCAATGGGATACGCTAAGTCTCTAGTTCCAGGGTTCACTGACACATCACAGGGGTCAATGAGAAAGGCTCTTTTGTCAGAGACAATAGATAGGACTTTCAGTTTGATACTTTGTGGGTTGTTTTCCTGCTGGTTGTTTAAGAATAGTTAAATCGTGGCTGGTGGTGACAGCTGATGAGCCAATTTGGCATTCTGTCAAGTGTCTGGGAAGTCTGTCGAGGGTGGCAACTCCGTTCAGTTCTGGAAGCACAGGACTCAGTTTTGTGTCAGGATCAGGCTCCAAGTGGCAGCTGCATCTGTCTTATGGCTTTGCAGATGTGTGCAGCTCCTGAGAGTTTCCTTCTGTCGGGAGAGGAAAGTTTCTGCTGGCAGCTCCATCAAAGTTGACTGTAATTTGTTTGTGTTGAGATGAGGAAAGGTGCCCATCTCCCTCCCTTGATTTTTGTGCCCAAGTTTCTCTAATTAAATTACTCCGACGTTAGTGTACAAATGTATTCCAAGTTAAAACTTGGCAAATCAGGCAACTTGAAACAAAACATCTGCTTAGCGATTTTAAGTTTAAGGAAGCCAAAACATAAGTATGTTCAAAATTAGTATGTTTAACTCTTTGAGAACTCCTTTTCCTGTGGATAAGTGGTATTTTTTTCCCTGAAAGAATCTAATGAGTAGCCATTGTTAAACTCTCATTCATTATTTTTGAAGAAAAAAAAAAAACGCGTCAAATGCATGCTTGACAGTACAGAATATACAGCACATTTTAGAAATGCTTCCAGATAGTCCTTAATAGGCTTTGCCTTACAGCTGGTCTAGTTGTCTGCTTTTTTGTTCTGAGTGTCTGTCACAAATACTATTATTATTCATATTATAATATTAAAGGATTATTTGCAGGTAAACAAAAGAGGGATTAAAGAAATGGGGGTTAAATGTCGTGTATTGTTCCCAACCTAAGTAAACAGACTCTTTAATGATTTTCACTGTGGTCATTGTTTTGAATGTACAGTGCAGTTAGTCACTGCTGTGGATTTCCTTTTCTTTGTTTTCATCACATCTATAAAGTTCTGGTAATGCACAGCTGTTTGTGTGGTTCCAGGACCTCTTTGGGGTCAGTGGTTAAATATGGAAAGTCTCTTTGTTAAAAAGATGATAAAACTATTAAGCTCCCTCTTGGTTTAGCTTATTAATAAATGGCAGTTCTGCTAAGTTTTCTCTTTCCTTTAATGCATTTTAGATAATTGATTAATGTATGTTCGATAAGAAACTCCTTTTGTGGTTTATTTCTATAATATATATTCTCAGTACTTAAGAGGATATAGTTGAAGCAAACGGTGCTTTTGAGGGGTGTAGATCTCATAAAACTTTTAATTTTAGAAATACATAACAACTGTAGTTATTTAAAATACTGGAGTTACTTTCTATGTAAAAGATTTGCAACAAAACAAAGGAAACAATTCCTTGATATAATACTTGCAGTGCTAGATCGTTCTCATACTTGACATACTTTTACTACATCTGCCATAATTGGCTACACAACGGATAAAGAATGTCTGATTTCTTTTATGAATGAGACAGAAGTCTTCATTCTGTGAGACGTAACAATATAAAAGTGTCTCAAAGTTCTGCCACCTCATGGTTACAACTTGACTTTGGCTCAAACAAAGCTTATTTTTCTTTTACTCCCATTATATCTAATATTTTTTTAAAAGACACCCCTTACAGAGAGTACTTTTTTATAGACACTGCTATATAATAAGTATTTGTATTACAAAAGATGTCACCGTGGATTCATGAAAATAACGCCACCTAGTGAATTTAAGAATTAAGTTAATTTTCAAATATACACTATTCGAAACTTTTCAACATGTAAATGAGTTACATCTGTAGTAGTGAAACCAGGTTCAAACCTACACATTTTGTAGTCATGATTCTGACCCTGTGTTTGCAGGGTAATCTTGAGCAAGTCCTATGCCCTCAGTGTCTGTTTATTTTTCCATAAAATAATTTAGCACAAGACCTTTGAGTGTACTAAGTAGGAGATAGGTATAAGTGAGGTTTAAAAGTTAATGGCTATATAATAAATACACTACTATATAGTAGACACTCAGTAAATATTATGTTGTTGAAGAGCAAGGGATAATTTTTATTTTTATAACATTACATGTCATAACTAGCAAGATGAAATAGTTACATCTTTACTCCATGTATGCTATTTGAATTTGTTTTTAAGTTAGAAGAACCAGCAGTAAAGACAATAAACATTATTTATTTACAGGGATCATGTTGACAGGGCTATAGGATTTTATATAATAAGAGTTGGTTGATGTGCCACATGGAATAGGGGCATACTGTGTGGAACAGACCAGTTTTTTAGATAACAGAAAGCCTAGTTAAAAATCTGGAGCACACAAATATTCTAATTCCATAAAATGTATTTTTATAATAATGTAGTTTGTGTTTAGTATAAAATAATGCAGTATTAGTTTAGAACCTATTTTTAGAATTTCAGTACCTCTAGCTCTTAAAACACAGTGGTATTTTTAAAATTTGGTCTTTGAGAAATTTTTTAGTGAGAACATACAATTTCTCAAGAAATGACTACCTCATAAAAGGGCAACACAACTGAGTTGTTCATCTTAAGTGACTCACTTTTCCATCTTTTCTGTGGACTCTATTAATATTTCCAGTACCACTGATAGCACTTCAATCACTGCCTTTGAAATGAGAATGAGAGAAAGAGGCCCCAATGGCTTCCCCTGTTAGAATCTGGGAAACTTTTCAGATTGGGTCTCAAAACATGGCAAATTCTGACGGATGGATGGGCTTGGGCAGACCTTGGACTTGGGGCAATTTGAATTTCTAGACGGGTCTAATTCATCAAAGGATAACTGGCTCCTTTCAGGGCTAATATTCCTCATACATGGATCATATTTTTTTAAATGTCAGGGAAATTAATTGTTTCAGAGATTTTTGTTATATGTTTCTGTTTTATTTGTTTTAATGAAAGTGTCCCTATCCCTAATGTGATAGCTCCCAAGGCTGGAGAAAGACAGACAGGTGTCATTTAAGCAGCAACAAATCACTAGAAGAGGTAGTGATCTCCCAGAGAGATGTCACAGGATTCCTTTCCTGTCCTCCTGTGGTGTTTTGCTCTGCCTGCTATCATCTGTTGATTTCCCTCCTCCCCAGTTACATATTAGCATTTCAGTCCACTTCCAGATTATCACATGCAGTTAGAATGTAAATTTTTTTTTCCTCTGTGATGCAGTTAATGACTAAGTCTTTCGCATTTAGACTTCCAGATTTGTGTTAGTTTTTTTTTTTGTTGTTTTCTTTGCTTTCCCTTATACCTGACTTTGTCTCCCAGCCTTAATCTAAACAACAACGAAAAGCTGACATTATTACTTTGGTCTAGGCTCTGATTTTCCACTGGCCATTGTCTCAAGTTCAATTTTAGTAAGCAAAGAAGCCCGCGGACTCTTTTGTTCTGACCGGGTATCCAGCTACCTCTATTTCCTCAATGCTTGAATGTGGGTCGTTCACATCATAATGTCTCAATGTGTCTTCCCTGTCAACTTTAAAGTGATTCTGAATGTGTTTACACTTGACCCAAAATTCCATCACAGTATTGTTGTGTGGGACTGTGACTCTGTCCTTATTCATTTGAAGATTCTGCGTAGTTATAGGTAAGAACTCTAGTTAGAGGATTATTTTAATAAAAAGTTATGATAACAATAGTTTGGCATAAATGCTTTTGTTCTTCAAAGGCTCCAGAAAGGCAAAGAGGCTTTTTTGGGACTGGAAGGACCAAGATGGTAAATGGATTTTTTTTAAGCAGGGGGAGGGGCGGGGGGGGGAGGGAAGAGAGAGAGACTCCTAAGCTGGCTCCCCTAGCATGGAGTGCGACATGGGTCTTGATCCTACAGCCCTGAGATCATGACCTGAGCCAAAATCAAGAGTAAGACTCTTAACTGATTGAGCCACCCAGGTGCCCTGATGGTAAATGAACTTTTGTTAGTTATAAGTACCTAATTAATTAGACCAGGTGTGGCCATATCTGAAGTGGTATTTCTTACCCATTGAAGGAGTTCACTTTCTGTGTCAGAGATGGAGATAAAAAGTTGTAGTTTCCTGATTCACACAGGAGAAGGATGGGATGCCCTCAAAAATCCTATGTTGCCTCAGATTTCTATTTCGTGCTCAAAGAATTGTTTTTTTTTCTTAACACCTTTTTGTAACAGTGTAAAAAAAACAAATTTGAATACTGGCTTCTCTTTTCCACCTTCTATTCTCTGATACAGCTGATAAACCAGAAAATTGTCATCTCTGTATTTTCGTCAATGAAATACTAATTCTTCAAGTCATCTCGTTCCCACCTTTGATTTCTCCATCTGTTGCCTGCTTTCTCCAGGCCTTCATAATTCTGCCGTAAAAATATGTCCAGTGTCTAGGGCAACTCTCTTTTACCTCTGAATTTCTGAAATGTCTAGTATCCCTTTGTGTCCAGGCCCTTCTCCAATCCATGCTGGTTGTCAGCCTGGATTCCCACACCAACCCCATGGTTTAAAATTCCCGTGTGACTTATTATCTACCTCTGGATAGAGTTAAAATATACCTATTTTTAATTTAGCCTCTGTCTGCTTTTTGGGTTTCATTGCCAACTATTTGCCTTCCAAAACCCTATCCCATCACCCCCTCTCCAGATGTCACAGATCCCCCTTACCTAAAATGTTCTTTCCTTATGTTGCCCAAATTCTTGCTGTTCATTAGGGACCACAGTAAATTCTCATTCTTGATGAAATTTTTCATAATCACTGCAGGCCATTCTGGACTTTATAATAGTCATCATCCATTTTATTTGCATACCTAATCTTGTTGCATGATGTATTGTTGTAAAATTATTTGAATGCCTTACACTGAAATTATAAACCCATTGAAGATTCATGGTTTTAGAGTAGGATATGTGTTCAGTGACAATGAATAGCTCTGTAACTTTAGACAAATTGCTTAGCTACATCTGTAAAACAGAAATAATAAGGTATTTGAAGATTGGAGGAGGTTGTAACACTTGCCTCTGTGTTGCCACAGAACCTTGCGTGTTTACATAGTTCAATGCCGGTGCCAGGCAAGGTCCAGGCAATAAAAAGATGGCATGTGTAAATTGGATAATTTGAGGAGAGTTTAATGAAAGGGAAGGTGTAAAAGGTATAGGCAAGGTAGAGGTAAAGTTTAAGGGGTGGTGCAGTACTAGAGGGTAGGGGCAACAGGCAGCCATCATCTTCAGTAGGCCGGAAGGAGTGAGGGAGAGAGCAGTTGCAGAATGTCAAGACAGAGAAGGCAGGTGACGGGTGCCTTAGTTGAAGCTGCATAGCCAGCCCATGGTGATTCTGCAGGGAGGTGCCAAGGGGACATTGCAACTTTATTGTCCTCCTTCCTTCTGAACTCTAGCTGGTGCTTTCCATTGGCAAAACCCAGTCAGAAGCCAGAGGGGCAAGACTGGGACAGGCTGACTCCAAGGCCGAGTACGGGGTGGGGAGTAGGTCTGGATGGGCGATGGAAATACACACAGGATGGTGTATAACAAGCGTGTATTGACCTGCTCCTTGCTTTTTTGGGCAGCATTTTGCCAACCATAGTCAATGTTCAGTTTTCCTAGTACAGATCTCTGGAGCCTGAACTGAGTTCAAGCATTTGATCAGATTCAAAGCTGCTCTTCTGTGAAAAGCCCTGGCCCTCAACCGTTTCCCATTTACATGTAATGTTGTCTTTCCGGTCAGGCTCTGGATGCTCTTGGGAAAACGTTCCTCCCCTTCCACTTTAGTGTCTAAAGCACATGGGTCTCCTTGGAATCAATAATGCAGGACACCTCCATGTGAGATCCTGCAAGCAGTCTCAATTTTGAATTGCTCTGCTCCTCACATCCTGGCTCAGAGAAGTGAGGTGTGAGAGGAATATCCCAAGAGATCTCTTCCCATTCATCCCCTGGCTTCCCTGAGGTCTGCCCTGTCACAGTCTGACTGTCCATCTCTGCTCCCCTGGAAATCCTTTTAAAGACTTACAACTTCACATTATGTCCTTGGCTTTTAGGGAGAGTTGCTAGAAGAAATGGCTGTGATTGCTCATCTCTGCGCTTTCTGGAAAACTCCCCTTGAAGCCCTATCCCTTAGGATGTGCATTGTCTCTTGCATTAGGCCCACATGATAAATTAGCTTAACATTCACTACTCACAAGGTAAACCCGTTTGCTTCTTTGAATCAGATAACGAGAGCTGGCTCTGTCTTGCCAGTTTTGTCTCAGCTGATCAGAACGGTTTCACACTCAGCTGCAATAACTTTTGAGATAAATGGAGCCACCACTTCTGCACTGTTGAGCTCTTAGTACCCTCTTTGAGGAGTTGTGTGGTTTTATGTATTATATATCTTTTTAAAACCTTAAGTTGCCTGAAAAAGTTTTTCAAAGTAGATAAGACCTGAAAATTTATTAATATTACACTTAAAGCTGTGAAATTAGCTAAAGAATAATTTTGGAAGAAGACAAAAGGAGACTAAAAGACCAGCTAGTCACTGAACTAGGTAAACTATAAAAACTGTGTATTACATGAACTTACAAAGATCAATATTCATGCAGCCACCAATCATTTTATTGTTGACACCAGAGTGTAATGAGATTAGGGTGTTTGATTTTACTTGAAACTTGAATTGCTAATAACTTATGAGCAACAGTAGAGCCTTTTAAAAAGTCTTAGATGGGGCTCCTGGGTGGCACAGCAGTTAAGCATCTGCCTTCGGCTCAAGGCATGATCCCAGTGTTATGGGATCGAGCCTTACTTCAGGCTCCTCCGCTATGAGCCTGCTTCTTCCTCTCCCACTCCCCCTGCTTGTGTTCCCTCTCTCGCTGGCTGTCTCTATCTCTGTCAAATAAATAAATAAAATCTTTAAAAAAAAATAAAAATAAAAAGTCTTAGAAACCATGTGTCTGTCTTGGAAGCAACCAAAAGCATGGAGGTTGGCAAATGACTTTAGAGACATTCATGTTAGGAAACAACATTGCTATTAAAATCATGGGTTTGACAAATGTTTCAATGATAGGGGAAAAAGCTGACATCAATAACGAGAAGTGCAAAAGTAAAGTGTATACATAAGATGTGTATAAGTCTATAAAAATGTTTAGCATATACACACACATTAGTCTGTATGAGGCAGAGATGAGAAGTTGGGAGTGGTAGAAATAGAAAAGATAACTCTTATCTGACATGTATTAGGAACCTGTTTTTTCTTCATATAAAATAACAGGAAGAAAAGCACTAAAAGGTTGATTATATCTTGATGGTGGGATCTAAGAATTTTTCTTTATTCTGTAGTAAACATGTATTACTTGTATAATCAGTCAAAAGTGGGATTTGGGAGCCTCTTTATAATTGTTTTTTGCTTTGTTGTCTAAGAAAAAGTTTTATACTGCTCACTAGCATCAATGAAAAGCTCTTAAAGATTGTCTTTTATTTTGTGTCTTTATGAAATTGAAGAAGGTAAATAAGTTCTAACATGATGGTTCATGGAGGCCGTCCTTTTGAACCACCTGAGGAGCCTCTAATGCCTAGGTCTAGACGCAGCCCACTTGGATTAAACTAGCATCTCTCAGTGGTGTGCAGCCAGCCTTGAGACCCGCTGCTCCTGGGGGATTACTTGTCCAGGGAACCCAGAGTCATGGAACCTCCTACTTCTGTCTCTACAAATGCAAAGTCTGACAGCCTCTAAAAGGTGTGTGGCAGGTTAGGCCTCCTTTCTTCCAGTGAGACATGGGTTTGTTTTTATGGAGAAGAAGATGGAGGTGGATATCCTTGCATTTGTTTCTTGACTTCCTAAGTAATGGCAGTGGTAGTAATGTGAGAGCTCAAATCATTAACAAACCCACCTTCAGGGGACAGTTATTAGACTGGGGTGGCCAGAGGCAGTGCTAGACCTTTAACCTGAAAGGACCCAGGGCACTGCTGGTATCCAGTTCCATTTTTACATTTTTTTAAATTGCAGGCACATGTCCTGTGGTTCCATCTAGAAACCACCTCGGGTGTGGTAAGACAGTAGCTTTGTCCCTGGAAGCGTGAGCCTAACGCTGGCGATAGCAAACAGCTGTGATTTGGAACTCTGACTGTAGGTCTTCTTCCGTAGTGCCCTTGCGTGAGTTCTCCAAACATTTGCTACTCTTAGATTGTGAATGCACGTGCTTTCCATTCAGGCTGTCAAGGACAGAACTCCATTCTTTGTCTTTCTTTCAATGAACGTATAGTCATAGTAACGATAGCAGCAGCAGCAGCATATTTTGACCAGGTGGGTGTCAGACGACTGAGCACTGCGTCTTAGTTACTCACTATTGGACTTTTCATCCCCGGCTCCAGCAGCATGAAGTGAGTGGAATACGGTACCCATGTGTGAGGGGCTGACTGTGTGTGGGGGAGATGGACAGCAGTTCTGACAACAGCCAGCGCCAGGTCCCGCCTCTGTCACAGTGTGGCTTGGGGGGGGGCATGGCGATGGAGCCAGGCTGTGCCCCAGGAGGCAAAAGGCTTTGTGCAGGTGGGGATGTTGCTGCCAAGTGGTGACAGATGACCAGGTGCAGATGAGGCAAGAAGCATGTTCCAGGCCAGGGAAGCTGCTGTGCATGCCAAGATGGGGTGACCACATGGGGTGCGCCCTCCGTTTGGAAGGAGCTACAGGTGAGAGGGAGGAAGGGACCAGCCGGAGGCCCAAGAGCCATGCTTCGTTGAAGGATCTGTCCAACAGCAGGAAGCCGTTGAAAGATGTTAAGCGGGGCATAGCAGTGTTGTGCCAGCTGTCAGCTGTTGTGTCACCTATGAATGGGGTGTGCCCTGGGAGAGGCCAGGGATGGCTAGCGGGTTAGGAGCGAGGAGTGAGAAGGGCCACTGCTGCCCCAGAGGCAGTGGCTGCAGAGGTAGAGAAAAGGCAGCTCAGTACAATTAAGGCATACTGACCTCTTGGGATGGTGGGGAGGGAGCTGGGATAAGCCATAGGTTGACCTCCAGGTTTCAGACCACAGGACCAGCAACAGCTAGGGGTCAGAAGTAAACGTGATCTGGGTAGTGAGAAGATAAATAGTTCTGTGCATTTGGTGGTGGAAGCAGCTTGTAGGTAGAAATGTTCAGGAAGCAGCTAATGTATGGGTTTAGGCTTGCTTCCACACAGACGTCAAGGCCAGTTATAGATGCTGAAGTCATCTGCTTTAAATAATTAATCCAAGTACATTATGAATAGTAAGAGAGTGCAAATCCTCACAGACTAATAGATTTCTGTTAGAATAGCTTCCAAGAATTACTATTATGTGTATTTTAACACTGATTTTGCAGGACTGGTTGCAGTTATACTAAGAGCAAAGTAGTTTTATGCTTTAGTGTCAGGTCTTGAAGATAATGTATCCAATTTTAAAGATGTAGGGTTTTTTTGTGTGTTTTTGTGGTTTGGTGTGTGTGTGTGTGTGTGTGTGTGTGCACATGTGTTTTGCAAATTGCTTCCAACTTTGACAACTTGCCTTCAAGTCTATTTCAATATAATTTTGAAAAGGCAGAATGAAACATCTCAAACTAGAGACTATAATGGAAAAAGCAATTCATTCTTAAATGAAGATGATGAGGTTGGTACCATATTGCTTGGAGCAGTGAGTGAATTTAAAACCTGAGTGAGATTACATCAAATTGAGCCAAGATTTTTGTTCCCTTTCAATGGAATATCTGTAATTGAAGATAGGGGGTTCAACCAAGAAAGACAGATGGCATGTGTACAATTTTATCAATTTGCTGACACACTGTTGCCAATTTGTGTACGTATACACAGAGACATTAAATCACATTGATAAAAACTGAACCCTCTTGGGAGTTAGAGGTAGAATGTATTACAATGAGTAGGAAATGATTGTAGAAAAAATTAAGTGTTTTTAATGGATTGTTTTAGCTTAGTGCTTATTGTTAGATATCAGCTACATTGAGAAATTCATCTTATAGGATTTTCATCATAATGATATTTTTCCTGATGAGAGGTGGTACTTTTGTATTTTCCAGTCATCTGTTCTTTCAATTTTAGCATTGTTCTGATGGAGAAGGTGGAATAATACCATTGATTTGACTGTTTACACTTTTCCATTAAATCCATAAATTATTGAGCTCACAGATTCTTTTCCCATTAACTGTTGAGCAATCCAACTACAAGATATGGTAAATACAAATTGAATTTGGTTAGTGTGGTGGGTACAACTACTCTCTTGATTTTTCACTCCTGTGTATACATTCACGCCCCTGCCCAGGCCCCATGGCTTCATGGTGGGCAGTGTTACTTCCCCTCAGTTGTCTTTGGGCTCAGCTATGGGACCTGCTGGGTCACTGTGTCAGTGAATGTGTCACAAGCAGAGGCTTGAAATAAGTTTGTGGAGTTGGATTTGCCATCTTGCGCTTTGGTGATTTACTGTGAGAAGAACGTACCCTGAGTGGCTACTGGATCCCAGAGCAAACGCTCATGGAATTGACCTACAGAAACGTGGAGCCAGGAGCCAAGACCAGCAGGCTCATAGTCAATCTGTAGACCTGCAGACGTGAGAATAAATGTTGATTGTTGTAACCCGCTAGTTTTGTTTGGGTTTATGACCCAGCTTTATGGTGGCAGTGGTGACAATATACGGGATGAGCTCGTGTTGTGATTAAGAACGTTAGAGCAGTGGCATTGAAGTCTACTAGACTTTAGTGGGAGTGTTGATCCAGCACTTGTTTGCCTTGATTATCCTGGGCATACTGCCCATTCCTAAACTTCAGTTTGGCCATCCGTAAAATGGGAATACTACTTACCTCCCAGGAATGCTGTAAAAATAATTAAGATGTGTGCATGTAAATTACTTTGAAAAGTGTCAGGCAGGTAGCAAGAACGCAGTGCATGATCATGGCCATCGTTATGTATTTCTAGATAGCTGAGCCTCTGTCTTCCCCTGCTTCCCTTGGACTGTGTCACTTGCCACATCCTAGTTGTGTGACTCTGGAGCTGGTTAAAATTTTTATGTGCCTTAGAGTGTGTGTGTGTGTGTGTGTTTTCCTATAATGTAAGGATACTAACGTTTACCTGGCAGGATTATTAGTGGACTACAGCAAAGGTAGGTCAATATCTAGTTGTCTTAGTTCAGGCTGCTATTACAAAATAATATGGACAAGGGGTCTTAAACAACAAACATGTTATTTTTCACACTTCTGGAGCCTGGGAATGCCAAGGTCAAGCTGCACAGGTTGTATATCTTGTGAGAGCCCCCTTCCTGGCTTTCAGATGGCTACCTCCTGGCTCTGTCCTCACATGATGGAGACAAATCTCATGTCTCTTCCTGTTTTTTTAAGGGTATTAATCCCATTACGAGGGCCCCACCTTCATGACCTAGTCTCACCCTAATAATTTCCCTAAGGCGGTATCTCCAAATCAATCATATTAGGGCTTCACCAGATGAATTTGCATTGGTGGGGGGGAGGGGGACCACAAACATTCAGCCTGTAGCACTAACCACGGATGGGTGAGTGGGCACTTAGGAAAAGTAGCTCCATTATTAACGTCTACTTTCCATACGTTGCCACCATTTCTTTAAATTCAGGTATCCATTCCTAGTTCTTGAATGTCTCTTACGAGCCAAGCATAACACCCTCCACTTTGGGCTCACCTCTGGGTTTCTAGAATCTCTGTTTTTATTGAAAGGAAAGACAAAAGAGTGGAACATAGAAAAAGAAAGACCAGGGGCGCCTGGGTGGCTCAGTCGTTAAGCCTTCAGCTCGGGGCGTGATCCCAGCATTCTGGGATCGAGCCCCACATCAGGCTCCTCTGCTGTGAGCCTGCTTCTTCCTCTCCCACTCCCCCTGCTTGTGTTCCCTCTCTCGCTGGCTGTCTCTGTCGAATGAATAAATAAAATCTTAAAAAAAAAAAGAAAGAAAGAAAGAAAAGGAAAGACCAGAAGTGCTGTGATTGGACAGGCATATTGATAACATCCTTCAAATATGTAATATGTGTATATTATACCTCTACTCCTGTGAGTATCACACAGTAACTCCTTTGGAATAGGGGAATTTAGAAAGGGCAAAGAGTAGCTCATATGGTGCCAATAAAGGCTTTTAATGGGAAGAATAAAAAATGCTAATAAGGAGAGATTGAGCATTCGGGTTCATGGTTTGGGTGCAGTGTGAAATCTTAAGGGGGCTCATATTTATAGCTTGTCTATATTAACCAGCGTAGCAGAGCTGACATCTGAAATGCCTTTGTTTTAAATGGGCAAAAATTGCTACACTTACCTTTTTGCCTACTGGAAAACTGTTTTGGTGTGTTGGTTCTCAATCTACAGACTTTTGCCTGTTCTTCCCTTCTGTACAAATTTTGTTGTGTACTGCCTTGTCTATTCCATTTGTGTGTGTGTGTGTGTCCCCTGACCACATCAGCTATTAGCTCCTGGTTTTGCATGCTTCCTAACCAGAATTTCCTTCATGGAAAGCCTGTGTCCTCAACATCCTTGCTTCAATATTACTTTGATCTGTATCAGCTGAAATAGATTTTTGAGATGCTGGATTTTAACATCTGTATGCCACTTTCTCTAGAAGCTAATTGACTGGGGATGGAGGAGAGATGAGAGTCTCTACATAGGCCAATTTCACAGAGCTTACCTTGCAAGCCATTGAAATGCAAATACAGGCTACACTTAGAGACTCAGAGAACTCACACGTTCAGTTCTTTGTTTTCTTCTGAAAAATAAGCATTCAAAATTCATGCACATTCTATTATTCATGTGGTTTATATTTAGGTTCCGCTTGTATGTCTAGATAAATCTTATCACCATTATTTAAAATTTCATGAATGAAACTTTGCATCTCTAATGCCACACTAGCCTAGACACCTTTAACCAATCACAATAATTTGAAATGCAGCCCTTAAATGAGTTCTTGTGTGTGTCTATGTGTCTGCATTTACATATGTCATTGCCTTATCTATAGCTGTTTTTATTTAAATCCACTCTGTGTAAAGTGGGTGTGAATTCCAAACCACCTTATTTTGTTTTGTCCCAGAAAAAACCCTGAATTTCTAGTGTCTGGTATTTATAAGTGCTCCATGAGATAGAGTGTTGATGTCGCAGCACTTGTCTTTGTTGGATAGCTGTCACATTTGTGGTCCTGAAACAGGACATCTTTTCCTGTACTGTCCATTCACCTGCATTTTCAAGGCTGTCACTGGCCCCCTTTCATCTGTCAGGTGTTTTAAAAGAACATGGCATGTCAGCAAGGTAGTTTCTCTGTCATTAAGTATGCTCTCCAGCTTAGCTTTCCTTGAACACTCAATGCCTTCAAGAACCCCCTTTTTCCTGAGCTATAGTCCCTTCACCCATATTGGAGGGGAGAATAATTTTCCTAGCTGGGTCAAGAGCCCTCCCACCCATTTTCCTGCCTGACACCTATTGGTCCTGGCACTTACTTTTTCTGGTGAGGCCTTCAGTACATGAGAGGCGGACTAGCCAGTGTTATGTGTGTAAGAAGAAACACAGGTTTCAGTAAAATCCTTTGTTAATTCTTGGGTCCTCACAGAGTAGTATTAGTGACAGTTTGAATGAAGCTTTCTGTTACCTTGTGGGAGCCACGTGGAAATGGGTTTGTTCTCTTTGCATTCTTGGAGGTTCTGTAATTTCCAAGGAGGATAAGTTGTTCTGGGAGGATAATATATGTTCATGGAGATTTTGATATAAAATAGAGCCAGGGTATATCTGTGCCCATGCTTAGAGCAGAAAGGAGTTGCACATATTACTGTGGCTGGATACTCTTTGTTTTGGGAGTCATCTCAGTTTTGAGCCTTTTCTCTCTTTCTTTCAGGGCCCTCAAATGTGTTTCAGTGGCTATTCTGGGATAGGGAGTGGTGGTGGTAGTGGTGGTGGTGAACAGTGGCTGCATCATTTCCTGCCTCCTCACGCTAGGAGGTTGTCTCTCATTATTATAGTCCTTCCTGTCATTGTCAGATGCTTTCCTTAAGTTGTTCTCAGCTGAAAAGTGGTGTGAAGTCTGGCATTCATCATTAACAGCTGGCCCCAGCCGCGTGTGTGTGTGTGCGCGCACGCGCATGCATGGGCACTTGGGGGTGTATGTTCGTTATGAGCTGTTGGTTTTTGCTTTCCACAATTTACTCTCCTCAGTTTTCTGTTATAGACTATGACCTTTTAAACCTTCAGGCACACATTTAATCTTCTTTCCATCTTTATGAAAAACAGTCTTGCTTTGGATAGTATAAGAATGTTGATTTGATTTGAGAAAGTATCTTTGGATTTTATATATCTCTTCACCGAAAACAGTGATCGGCTGCATTCTTCTGGTACCTTCTTTCTTCTGTTCCTGCTGTTAACGTACCATTTATGGGATGTGTTTTTAGCTCTTCATCATAGGACTAGTCTCATGGGAACATTCATTCCCTCACCCACCAGGTTTTCTATCATGTATTTTTACTTTAAGCAAACCTGGTGATACAAGGACCAACAAGATCTAATTCCTGTGATCTTCTGGGAGCTTGTGACCCAGAAGTAGGGAAGGCAGACTAGTAGGTAGACAATTGAATGCCAAGTGATACGTGTTACGATGGTTAGCTGGTCACAGAGTAGGTGCCCTGTGGATGGAAGGATGGATGGCTGGATAGGGGGAATATACAATAGGATGCCATAGGGGCACATAAAAGGACGTTTACCCAGTGATGGGGTTATCAGAAGCATGACATCAGTGATGGAGGTTGGCAATTGATTTCTGTTCATTTCTCTTCTGACAATCTGTTCATGTTAAGTTTCCTCATATTCAAAGGGAGATGTCTGATAGACAAGATGGTATGTATGAGCTTGGAGAGAGTAGGACAAAAATGACCTGGAGATAGAGATTTTGGTGGTATTATCCTGTGGGCGATGGCTGAAGCCTGGTAGTGGATGGAATCACCCAGTGAATGTATGAGGCATCAGAAAAAAGAAGTTATTTTCTTGAAATAACTCCATTAGCATTGCTAATCTTTAGGAACACTTTATGAAGGACCAAATTAATACCTAAAAAAGAGTGATATCAACATTATCAGCTGGGTCCCACTCTGTGCTCTTAGATCAGCCGTGGTAATTGGCATAAACATAATATTTATTGAGCTTCTGAGTTCCAGGCATTTTTCTGAGCGCTTTACCTGTGTCCCCTCATCTTACCTCTGTAGTAGCCCCTTGAGAAAGGTGGGGTGGACGTCAGTTTTGAGAAGTGAATATTGGGGAGTGAACTAACCTTGCCGGGTCTCAGAGTTGATTTAGTTAGCAGTGGCAGAGCCTGGCTTCAAAATCTAGATGCCTAGGTTCAAATCCAGGTGGTTTGAGCACATTTCTAATGGCCTTATGATTTTTTTGCTTCCCTGAAGTGGGTAAGACAAATAGCCCAACTGATAATAATCATCTATTCTGACAGGTTCAGTAGAAGTTGTACCTAGGATAATATGGAAGCCCAGAGATGGGGGTGGTGGTATGTCCATGTAAAGGTTGTAAGTTGGATATGAGATAGTAATGAGTTCCCTCATCGATCTTCCTGCAGTGGCCTTGAGGAGTTAAAGTTATGTTGTATTTTTGCAACAGTAGGCCTCAATATTAGTTCTGAATAGTTTTTCCATGGAAGGCAGGATGAAATAATGTCCACTGCCCTAAAAGCCCAGGAGGGCTTGATCTGGGGAAGGGCAGCTAGTTTATTGATGACTTTGGTCCTAGAGAAAATAGAGCCAGTCCATAATTATAACTTAAAAATGGTATCAATGTATAAGAAGAGGTATATTATGGTTTAAAATCCCTGGACCCTTCTCTCGAAGCCTGGAAGGATTTTGAAAACTAGTTGACATATGGAGAGCCATACTAATAAACAGAAGTGAATAAGCCCCCCCCCCCATAGGAGATTTTAAATTGTACTTGCTATTTAGGTAATTTTAGTTCTTGGAAAATAGGAGTAAAGACAACCAAGGAGTTTTGGAGATCAAATGGTTTCTAGGAATAGGTATTATTTTATTATGAAAAATAACTTTGAGTTGGAGCTTATGACTTACCTGACTTAAACCAAATTGAGATCTGAGTTAGAAGATGTGGTCCCCTGAGGCTGGATAGTTCCCTGATATCCCTTCCCCCTTTGCTCCTTCCCAGCACCCCCTGATTTCCATCTGGGGGAATCCATGTGGTTTTGTACATGCTGACTTGGGTCCAGATCGAGGGGGGCAGGTGGTATGGATTGGACTGCTGAGCATCTTCTCTCCCTTAGACCATGATGGTGTTGGGGATGGCATGTGGACCACACTGACTCTGGCAGAGTAAACCTCTGTCCCTTTACTGGGAAGGCTGAGGCCAAGATGCTCTTCTTGCTGGACATTAATTAGGAAATACATAGCCTCAAGCGTAACTGAAAGATATTTTGGGTGTATGAAGAAAGCCTGCTGTAGGAAGATGGCAATGCCGTGAAAAAGCAGGGCCAAAGGGTTAGAAGTAAAACAGGTTCTTAACAATGGGAGCTGCTGAGTCCAAGTTGGTCTGAAGCAAAGCCTCTCAGTGGACTTGGCAGTTACACCACTGGGTGAATCCCTCTTTTATTGGAGCCACTGTGAATTGGGTATTTTGTTACATGGAACAGAAATCACCCTCACTATTTTGTAGTTTCCATTTAGTTTTTTGCTTAAGATAGCTATTTTTCCTTTTAAATAGTTAGACGTTTTTATTTTAATGCCAAAATAGATTGACTGTGTTTCCCCCCTAAAATATTTCGCATTTTTCTTGTACGAAGATGTCTTAATTTTAATTTACAACGTAGTAGATTTTAACTTATGAGGGCTTTGTTTATGAAGAGGTTAGAGGAAGCTCAAAAATGTGATTATTAAGGAATAAAAATTTATTTTAGTGACATTTGCAATAAAAGTGATAAAATATTTTCTTCTTTGAAGGATTAGTAGTTTGTGCTCTTACTCTGCTAACGTCTTAAAAGCAGGCAGCTCCTTGTTTGTTGAGCAAGGAAAGAATTACTAGGCTTGACTTCACCAATGATAAGTTAGCCTCAGTTATTGTAATTTTATCCTAAATGTTTTGACAGTGATTAATAGCTGATGTGGCACGTCAGCATGAAGCTTCATATTGTTACTGCCTTTTATCATTTCTGCTCTAAATAATTGTTCACCTCTGTCGGCTTGTCGATGGAGCTGTGTGAGGATTTGGACGCGTGGAACTGGAAATCCTGGCTAGTGATTTTTTTCATCCTCTGTTTCTTTTCTGTCTTTTCTTCTCGGGTTTTTTCTCCTTTCTGGGGCATTGACTTTATGCAGTGCTCTCTTGATGAAATGCTGTGCCCGCCAATGGGAAGGTTCCATTCCATAGATGCTCTGGCCAACCACACCTAGGTCCATAGCGGTGTTTGTTCACATGGATGAAGGGAAGGCAGCTTGGAAGGCTGGTGTGCTCACGGCAAAAAGCTGCCTCAGACACATGGAGGCAGTTGACGTTCACGCAGCCCTCCTCAGCTTCAGGTTCTCTTAACATAATCAGTAGATAGGGTGGAATTTGGGTGAGGGTCACTGTCTCTGCACAAAATGAGAAACCTGTTGGACTCACTGTAATTGGGATGATTGAGGGTGTCCTCGTTCTGGGTTTCCTTGGTTCTTTTGGGCATCTGTGAATTGTGGGGCAGCCGCGCTGGCGTTCCAGGGCCCAGAGGTGGACCATGAAACATTCTCTCGGAGTTGATGACAATGGTGAGGGGTCTTTGGAAATTTGCTGGATTTGCTCCATTCTGCTTCATGCCCCAGTGGAAGGTGGAGGAAGCAGGAGAAACCTGTATCTCTGCCCTCTGCCTGGAGTGGTCTGCTCCCTGCGCCTTCCTCTGCTGCATGAATCTTCTCCCCTTCTTTCTCTTCCTGCTTCCCTCCCCATCTCTGCTCTCCCCTCACCCTCCCTTCCCTCTGTCTTGCCCTCCTCCTTCTTCCTCTGCCCCACCTCTGTCTTTTCTTCCCTTGTCCTTTTTCATTTACTCACGTCCTGCTCTTTCCTTTCTTGGACATACTTTTGCCCAGAGCAGTAGTTTTCCACTCTGAACCTCCAAACCTGGGTAAGGTCCCCATCAGACCACATCTTAATTGTCTGTTCTCTTGTTTCTCTCCACCCCAGGAATCTGTTAGCTTCGTGAAGTTAAGAAAATTATCTTATTGCCTGTTAGATCCCAAATGCATGGTCTGACGTGGCAAATGATCAATAAAGCTGGTTATTGTCAAGGGCTAGGTTCCTGGTGCTCTTAACTATGTGTTTTTGAGCCATTCTGTTACAAATGTATTGTGTGTGTGTGTTTTAAATTTTGTGTGTTTTTATAATCAGAATAGGAAGCTTGAAAAGGAAAGAGAAAAAAAGCTATGTGTGAAATAAAGGAGACTCTCTTAAGGTCCGTTCAGTTGTTAATGGGGTCTTTGGCAAAAAGCGTATTACCTCACAGGCATGAGGCAATTATTTGTAGTGGTTACATCAGCCAGAATAAAGGTGATACATTCGAGATTCTTGTCCCTGCACATCCTCTGACTCACTGCAGAATTCCAGGTAAAGAATTTGCCTGATGTACTTTTCCTTGTTGCTGTGAATCCTCCAGGGTCCAGGTTTTGAGCTTTTCTATAAGAAAAATGTCCCTTTTTCTGAAATAGCTAATGTCTGAGATACTGAGAGTGAGAGAAGCACAGAATTTTAAGTCCAAGAGAGAAACCTTAGATCTAATCTAGCTTAATTCCTTCATCTTTCAGCTAAGAACACAGGAAAATAAAGTGACTGAACTCAAGTTATCAAAACAGTGAATATCAAAATCAAAGCGTTTGCATTCATAGTCTGTTCACTCTGCCCTCCTATACATAGCAAATGCTCGAGTTCTTTTGTGTGGTTATATTGAATTTTTAAATATTAACTTTTTAAATAAGAAAGTAGTGTTTGCTTAACAAAGGATCCCATTTTAGAAAGTTCATTAAGATCCTTGAATGAATCTTCTGAGTTAACGTAATTGCAAAAGCCTGTCCCATGTTGTTGCCCCCTATCATTTTCTGGACTTGGAATCAACATTATTATTTATTATTATTAACAATTTCATTTTATCTTTTAAGACTGTGAAGGCAAACAAAACTATCCTCAGGGGCTAGAGGCATAAGATACATGTGTAAAGCCAGCTAGGGGCACAATAGGGAGTGGTGGGGACTGTGGCCAAACTGGAGAACATATGTCATGCTTTAAGGGGATTCAAATTCCATTTTTATTTGGAAACCCTAAACAGAACATACTGTAACCTTTGAAACTTGTTTTTGTGTCTCCTTTCAAATCTAGGCCCTTAAAAAAAAAAAATATATATATATATATATAGCTGGATTTGCTCTTCCCTTGTCCTTTTTTGTTTACTCACGTCCTGCTCTTTCTTTTCTTGGACATACTTTTGCCCAGAGCAAAATATGCATTTTAAGCCTTTTTTTTTTTAAAAAAAAAAAAAAAAAAGCCTTGTAAAATTGCATCCCAAGGGAAGGAATCTTCTCTTGAAATGGAGAGGGTGTCTCTTGCCCATAGAGGCAGCGTCTCTCCTCAATGCATGCTATACATTTCCCAATAGATGGTAATCTCCATCTTCTGTAATTTAGAATGGTTTAAAATCATTGTAAAAACAAATGAGAGACTTCAGCGGAGTATTCCATCTTGGCCCTATTTTTTCATGTATAAGAACCATAATCTTACCTACTTATCTTGCTATCTACCTACGTAAAGTCTCAGCAGAAAGGCTGGGAGTGGAGAAAAGGGATCTAATGCAGCATCGTCTTAAGTAGGGTTTAATAGAAGAGCAGGCAGGGGCAGCAGTGTAATTGATTAGGCTGCCAGGCAATTTGAACCAACCCGTTCGTTCGTTACAGATTTTTGTTACGCAAAATTTAACACTCATGGGATGAGCCAGGGGGATGCTGCAAGTCGCCTTAGATGCATTCTTTCTGTGCTGGCCGTTGGTCTTAGAGGACAGTTTAATTTGTGTGAGATACTGTTGCAGCTTGCTGTCTCTTTCATTCCTTGGGAAATGACTCTTTAGAGTCACCATTTTCTTAATGTGTTAAAAACCTGTGCTACATATCTAAAACCCTTTTTGTTTTTATTAGCACCACAGATCACTGGATTATTATAGTGTGTGTGCCCCTTCTCTCTGTTGGGTCTCTCTTTGTGTTAGCAGTATCTTGGTGCAGATTTCCTTCTGCAGGTGAGCAGTAATTAATGATGGAAAAATTCTTTGTAAGAACAGTTCCTATCTATACCATTCCTTTTGACTGTTGACAGATTCGCCAAGTGGTACCTAATTTTATTGCATTGTTGATTTAGAGCCAGAGAGGTTCTGGAGGATAACCTGGTCTGATCTCCTTTTTTTGCAGAGCCCAATGAAGCAATCTGACCCTAGCTAAGCTCTTGTTATTTTCATGAATAACACATTCCATTCATAGTTCTAGTATTGGGTTCAATGTGGTGAAATATTTTGGAAATACATAATAATAACAACTTTCCATAGTGTAATGGATGCCTACTAAATATTAGATGCTCTGCTCAACACTCTGTATTCGCCCTAATTCTCAAAATGACCTGGCTAGGCATTATTAACGCCATTTTATAGAAGAGGAAAATGAAGCACAGACCCATTCGGTAAATTGCTGGGACATCATGGGGCTTGTCTGTGTGGATATAAACCTGTATTTCGTTGGCGCAACAGTTTATACTTATCTCCTTTACCGTGGTCTGGTCCTTCCTTACTCCAGAGTGATTTGGTGAGAGGCATTGGGCTGAGAGACACTTCGCATCTCTGATGGTTATTAATTCACACTACATTTTTTCCCCAAAGTTAGAAACATGGCTAAATCTTTTGTGTGAAAGTGTGATTGCTGCATAGATGTGCAAAGCTCAATTGTGTGCAGTAAGTTTACAGAAGTTGCACGGATATGTCTTGGTATTCTTCATGTGGTAGTAGAGGACACCTTAATAAAGTATAAATGGCTTTCCCTCCCTAAACAGACTTCCCATTATATTCCTGTTGGTGAGTGAGGACAGGGGCCTGTGGAAAATACGATGAGATGAACAGTACAAAACTGCGACATTTGAAATTGAAAAACAAAGCTGGGTGACGTACTCTTCTTAACAGTGTCACAGAGGGTGAAGCCCTCAGCAACTCTAAGGGAGGATGGTTAATAAATCTTCAGTTCTTCTGTGATCTACACCCCCCCACCCCATTCTGGTTCCTTTGTTTCATGGTCTTACTCCAAGACTGGTGGAACATCAAGGTATCACTTCTAGTGCAAGTTAACGTCTGTGCAAGCCGTGGCTGTTTAGAGACAAGTGTAGGAATGAGAAGGTAGTAAGCATGCTTGATAAGGGCTGCATAACCAGTGTGAGAATTGCGGTCACATTCTGAAAAATAAACCTAGGATAAGTTTAATTTTTCTAGTCCCATGGATTGGAGAGATCTGAGGGTGCCTGTGTATGTGTAAATTCTTCACTGAAAAATCATTTCCCTTTATCTTTTCCTTTTTTATCCAAATGGTCATAGTTCTTTCAAGTATTCCCTGAGCCGCTTGTGATGCTGTGGGAAAGCTGATGGGATTTTTAAAAATGAACAAATAGGACTAAAGAAATATTTTATGTATGTATCATTTTGTCCTTCTAGTTGGTGTCACGTGAAGGGGAAAGTATCTGTCACAAAAGATGAAAGTCTTACATATGTAATATTGTTAGGAAGTATTTAAATGTTTGTCCTGAGTTTGCACAGTGGTTCCTGAGTCTCATGAGAGACTAAGAGGAGAATGTTGGCTTCCAAGTAGTCAATTTGGAAAATGTGACAATGTTTGGACATAAAGTTTTCCAGCTCACTGCTTCACGGGCTTTTCTGCCTGTGGGAATAGTTTTTGAATGAATGGAAGGAAAAGGCCTGATTCCTGTAAGAATTTTTGTGGAGAAGAAAATCAGAACTCTTTTCTAAATATATAACTTATGTTTTCAGCAGATGGAACAGACCCTTAGGTATATTGCACTGAGCACAAAGTGCATTAATATAGCAAAGACATTTAATTGTATATTTAATGAACTGCTTACAGAGTCAGCAGAAATTAAACATTTATAACGAGTCATAGTTTAAAATAAGCTGTGAAGTTGCATAAATAGGTTTACCAGAAATTTTGCAAGCTTGCCTTTTCCAAGAAGGCAGGGACAGTATCTTTTTAAAGTTAACTTTGTGTCCACACGGTTGAGCACATAGTAAATGCTTATTTGATGAATATGGGTAGGAGCTAGAATTAGACATCAGACGTGCTCTGTCTAGACTATATCCATATCAGCGGTGACTTTTAATTGTGTTTGGTGTGTGTGTTGTTTAGCCGTAGCTGCATCACACATCTTCCCGAAATGTAGCTGCTTCAAACAAACATGACATCATAATTTTTGTGGGCCAGGAATCCAGTGCCGCTTAGCTGGGTGATCTGTCTTATGATCTCGCACAAGACTAAAATCGAGACGCTGGCTAGAGCCACAGTTACTTCCAGGCTCGACTAGAGGAGGGCCTGCTTCTGGTCACTCAGTGATTGTTGATTAGATTGAGCTCCTTGCAGGTTGCTGGAGCAAGGGTCTCCATTCCCAGCTGGGTGTTGTTGGGAGACCACCTCCTGCTTCCTGTGACGTGGCCCTTGCATAGGGCAGCTCGCAACATGACAACTCACTTCCCCCCTGAGTGAGCAAGGGAGAGAGCAAGAGAGGACAGTATGACAGGAGTCACAGTATTCTGTAACCTAATCTCAGAAGCGACACCTCATCACTTCTGTCATACTCTAGTCTGGAGGAAAGAATCACTAAGCTCCACACACAGGGGGGAAAGATTTCAAAATGGTGTGAATACCAGGCACTGAGATCCCTAGGAGCCATTTTAGAGGCTGCCTGCCAGTGTTGGAAAAGGGAACACATGTGTACTGGGGAGCACCTCCATAGACAGAGGCAACGACTCCTGCTTCAGGACGTGGTGATCTTTTACGTGCCTTGATATTGGCTCCTGGCACATGTACTCTGTGTGTTTGTGTGTGTGTGTGTGTGTGTATCTGTGTTCTCCCTTAGAAGATTGTAAGTTCCTTGATGACTGCGGTCTTACCTTGTTTATTTCTGCATCTGCAGTACATATGTTCTTTGGCACTTAAATATTTAAAAAACAGTAGAACCCATGAACTGGAAAAAAGGCATTCAGAGTTGGACTAGATGGTTCTCTTTCTTTGCCTTCTCCGGGAAGCAGAGCTGGATACAAGGTTGTGAGGGCATGTCGGAGGCATGTGGAAGGAAAGCCAATCTAAGACTGCAGCCATGGGCGCTGGAAATGTCATTCCACGGGGACCTCCTAAGACACACATTGAAAGGAAACCCTCCCGGAATCTTCCATTTGAAGGACTCTTTACAGGAGGCTGGAGTATTTACCCACCACCAACCCCTGTGCCCCGTTGATTGAAGGTTGTCCCTAAGGAATTATCTGCTCCTCACTCTGGGCCCTACAGGCTACCATGGTCTTGCAGAGTGGCTGGGGCAGAATTGGAAAAATACACAGTGTGTGTGTGCCTGAGACGAACACTGTTAGTTAGCCTCAGGTGAGTCTGAGTTTGCTCTGAGTCTGCAGTGCAGCTGAGACTAAAATCGGAAGGGACGTGGGACGACTCTCAGGGACATGAAGCCAGCCAGCTTTGGGGTCTGCTACATGTACAGTGGGGCGGGAGGGCTGGTAGCAGGTAGGGTCACAGGGTGGGAAAGTGCAGGAGATCACTGTGTGACCCTTACCTGGAACTGGAAGGAAAAAATCCTTTTGTGTGGTAGTTTCTCGAAGTTCTGTGCTATTTTATGTTACTGTTTCCCACTTGAACATAAGGAAAAGTAAGATACTGATCTCAGTTTTGAAGGGTTATTAATTGTCCTCACATGTGCCAGTCAATGTCAGTGCTGTCTGGAAGAAAAGATTAGAAATTCCTGTGTGTTGTCTTTATCAGGAAGACACATACTGATTGCCTTTCTGATTTTAGATCTGATTTTCTTTTTATCTGATTATGAATCAAATACTGTGCATTGCACAAAGACAATCCTTATGCCCAGATTATCATATCTTTTGATTGTGCTTTGTATGAAATTGGAGTGTCCTTGTTTTAAATACTGACCTAGACAAGAGTCATGGTTACATGACCAGCAACCTTGCTCTTTTAAAAAAATGGAGAAGTTTCTAAAACACTGCAAAGAATAGAGAAGGATATATACTTCAATACTGGACATCTAGAATTAAGAAATGTTTATATTTTGTCCTTTTTTCAGATAGTAGTTATAATAAAAGTTAATTGAACAGTATAATCAAAAAAAAAAATTAAAACATCCATAATGTGACTGAAAACTCCATCCCAGGCCTTTATTTCTTTACCCTCTTTCCCAAAAGTAACCCCCCATTGTAAATTTGGTGCTTGTATTTCCAGGTTTTTTTTTTCCTCTATATTTTGCAACTTTTCTTCACTCAGAATTTTTTTTTGGATGGATTTACGTTGATTCACATAAATTTAGTTCATTCATTTTAAATACTAGCATTTCATCTTACGAATAGGCCAGTTTCTTCTATCCTTTCCCTTAATAATAAACGTGTCAGTTGTTTCTAAGTTTCCCATTACAAGAACGCCTCAGTAGACATCTGTGTATGGATTTCTTGCTTCCTGTATGTAAAGATGATCCAAGGGCGTGTGCCAAGAAGCACAATTACTGGTTTCTGTCAGATAAATATTTTCGCCTTGAATAGATACTGCTAAAACTTTTGTCTATGTGCTTGAACCAATGCACACATCTACACCAGATTGTGATTTTCTTTCATATTCACCACGCCTGCTGTTTTGAGACTTTTTTGAGACTTTTGCTTTTCTCATGGAGGGAAGGTGATTATTTTGCTTTTTTTTTTTTTTTTAAAGAATTACACTAAAAGAGGTTATGAATCTTTTCAGATATCTAGTGGCCTTTTTGGGTTTCACCTTTTCTAATTTGTTAGGTCCTATCTTTTGCCCATTATTTTTTTTAACCCCTATATTTTATGCATTATGAATATCTTGTTTCAGTTTGCCTCTTTCTTGAAAACTTATGACATCACTCTGCCATATAGAAGACTTCAGTTATGATGAAGTCCAATTTGTTGATATTTTTTCATGAGTTTTACTTTTCATGCCTGTTTAGGAATATATGTTCCTATTCATAGATTAAAAAATACCTCCTACTTCACTTTTTCTTGCAAAATATTTTAAGTCGTGTTTTGACATTAACTTTCTCATTCATCTGATTTTTTTTAAAGTATGGGTTGTGGTGTGCATTAAATTCATATATTTTTTCAGGTGGAAAGTGAGTTTTTACTGTATCATTTACTGAATTAGTGTATCTTTTCTTTGTTTGGTACTCTGTCTCTATTTTTGCTACATTCCCATCTGTGCAAGGGTCTGTTTTTGGGTTCTGTAGGTGCCCCAGTCTGTTTGTTTATTCTTTAATGAATACCACATGATTCAATTAGTATGGCTTTAAAATAAAGCTTGACTTCTGTAGGGTAAATCCTTTATTTTTGTGCTGATTTTATTCGGAATGGATTTGGATATTTTTGACTATTTAGGCTTTGAAGTGAATTTTAGAAACAATTTCTCTAATTCCACAAGAACAAGTCAACTTGGAATTTTGATTAGAATTCCAATGGTTCTACCTATTAATTCGAATATATATGAGTCTTCCCATCTCTATGTGACTTACGTCTCCATTAGTACTGGTACTCATTTGTACCCGTTAAGTTGTTTCTACAGTTTTCACTGTATAGATCTTGTTTATCTTTTTGTTTTGTTTTACAATGTTTTCTGGACATTTATTCTACTGGTAAGTAACATTTTATTAATTTAAGGGGTACCACATAATGATTTGATATGTTCATGTTGTGAAATGAGCACCACAAGTTTACTTAACATCCATTACCCCACATAGTTCTTTTCTTTTCTTTTCTTTCTTTCTTTCTTTCTTTCTTTCTTTCTTTCTTTCTTTCTTTCTTTCTTTCCTTTCTTTCCTTTCTTTCCTTTCTTTCTTTTCTTTCTTTTTTTTTTTTTTATGAGAACTTGTAAGATATAATCACTTAGGAACTTCCATATATATAATACGGTCTTGTTAACAGTAGTCTCTATGCTGTACCTTACATCCCCAGAACTTATTTATCTTCTAACTGGAAATTTGTACCTTCTGGCCACCTTCGCCCATTTTGACCACCCCCTCACCCCTTACCTCTGGCAACTACCAAACTGTTGCTTGCTTGTTTGTTTTGGATTCCATATACAAACATATTACACAATATTTGTCTTTATGTCTGATTTATTTTACCTAGCCTAATGCCCTCAAGGTCCATCCATGTTGTAGGAAATGGCAGGATTTTCCTTTTTATGGCTTAGTAATATTCCATTCCACATTTTTTTTGTCCATTCATCTGTCACTGGACTCTTGGATAGTTTCCATGTTTTGGCTATTATAAATAATACTCAGTGAACATGGGAGTGCAGATCCTCTGTGAGTTAGTGATTTTGTTTTCTGTGGATATATCCCCAGAAATGGAATTGCTGGGTCATAAAGTAGTTCCATTTTTAATTTTGGGAGGAAGTTCCATACTGTTTTCCATAGTGGCTGCATCTTTTTTGTACTTTCAAATTGTCATTTCATTTTTATGTTGTTTGCTGAAGGAAATATTGTTAGTACTGTTGGTGTTCCCACAAACAGTGTATACAGGGAGTCCCTTTTGCCCACATTCTTGCCAACACTTCTATTATATTGTTGATAATAGCCTTTCTAAGAAGTATGACATAATATCTCATTGTGGTTTTGCATTGCATTCCCTTGATGATTAGTGATGTTGAGCATCTTTTCATTTACCTTTTGGCCACTTATATGTTATTTCATCTTTTAATAGATGTATTTCTAGATACACTATGGCTTTTATTGCTATCATGAATTCTTTTTTGTTCCTTTTACGTTTTATATTTGGTTATTGCTGGTACATACAAATACTGTTTATTTTGTATGTGATCTTGTGTCTAAAATCTCTTTGGAGCTCCCTGAATTGTTCTGTAGAATCTCATATTTTAGTAGAAATATTCTGTCAGCTGCAATTAGAATAGCTTCCCCATTATTTGCTTCATCTTTTTCTAACTGCATTGGTGGGAACTTCTAGTATGTTGTTAAATCATAGCAATGCTGTAACAAGTTCTTTTTCATAATCTTTAATCTTACCTTTTGTAATTATTGTTAGACATACATTAAAATTTCTTATTCTGCTCTCCATATTGGTAATTACCATTCTGCTCTGTGGTACTTTGGTATTCCTTAAAATTGTGCTACATTTAAGTAGCAGAATAATGGAGTTGATGTTGGTGTCATACCTTTATTTAAGACAAAGGTCAGGGGCTTCCCTGATTCTTGGTTCTCTCTGCTGCCATTTTGTCCTTCTTTCCCTCCCCTCTCCCCCAAACCTGGTACCTTCCCCCAAAACCCTCTTCCTCCAACAACAACAGGACCAAATTAGAGAGCTTTGTCTTGGCTAACTTTTAATTCATTGACCTCTTTAGACTACATTACAATTTTCTAAGGGGCATTTTTATGTTACCATCTATTTTTATCAAATTCAGAGATAATTAGAAAGCAGTGATACTAAGGAATGAATTACATGTAGCCATTGGGAGCCACGTGAAAGCTAGTCACGGAGTGTGATGTCACATGAAATGAGTGATTTAAATACAAGGAGGAGAGTGTCTAATGGGGGGACAGCATGGTCTGTGAGCATCTCACACGCTTAGAGTGTGAGTAGCCTCAGTGGTTGCAGGGAGAGTACGGGGCTGCCCTGCATATGGGCTCTTTCCCCTGGAAACCAGGACATTGCTGAGATTGCAGGGCACGTTGTTTTAAGACTGTCCTAGAATTGTACTTGTCATAGGGCAGTAAGGTTTTGGTTTTAGGAGGTTTTGTGTGTCATTTACAAAACATATCTGACTACTCGAGGTCACTGAACTTAAAAAGCCAAACCGATGAATCCGTACTACTCTGGATAAGTGGTCTGATACATCTAGTTACTGATGGATTGTGACCTGTGAGAGGTTCCTTGGGGGTAGTGATTGAAAGCACAGGCTCTGTAGCCCATCTGTCTGGCTT
Source organism: Ailuropoda melanoleuca (assembly GCF_002007445.2). NCBI lineage: Eukaryota > Metazoa > Chordata > Mammalia > Carnivora > Ursidae > Ailuropoda > Ailuropoda melanoleuca. Next base: position 45,248,437 of record NC_048220.1, read on the forward strand.
TGAACCCCAACACCACTTCTTAGCAGCCCTCTGACTGCAGGCACATTTTTAAACCTCTTTGTACCTTACGTTGTCATCTGTAAAATGGGGATATTCACACTGCCCAATTCATAAAGCTGTTAAGGGGAATAAAGTAGTTAATACACATAATGTCCAACAGAGCCTTGCACATAGCAAGTGTTACGTGTAACTGTTAAGTATTTAAAAACTCAGGTTCACAAAAATATTTATTCTCTTCTATGGACCTGCAGTTTGAGACAATAAAATACGCGTTGCTGGTATTTTGTTGTGATTGCACAAGAAGAGAGGTTCACATTTGGAAAAGGGTAGCTCATGGTTTTAAGTGCTGGGATACCCCTTACTCCTTCAGGAGTGCTTGAGGATAAGTATTCCCTTGGGATTAAGTGTTAAGGAGTTAAAGACAGAAATCTTACAATGTTTCTTTAAATATCTGTTTCAACTGCATAAGATTAGCACATTTTTCTTGGCAGAGATCACCTTTTCCTTTTTTTGCTGGAGTATT